>NC_046649.1:1343284-1661537 GCF_900324485.2 Mastacembelus armatus
CCTCTAGCGGCCCCCAGGTAAATTGAGTTTGAGACCCCTGCTTTAAATGCACTAACCACTGTCCGAGTGTGGACAATGGCTTAAAATACACAGGGCATTTGAGCTTAGAGTTCATCCTTCTGAATCTGTCTGATACACCTGTTATGTCGGGAATAATAATATGCTTTCTTTTGATTTTGTTGTCCATTTTCCTTATCCTGTCTGTATTTATTATTTCCTTCTGTTGTGTTTTTGTGAGAGCGCATTCTGGATAACCACAGTTTTAAAGTCTACTGAATGTATTTGTGTTCCTTGTCTTTTCCTTCTTTTTTTGTGGGAACAGTCTCTGCACAGTGTTGCAATGTATGGATCACACCAAGTTTTTGCTCCAGGGGATGGTGAGAATCAAACATTAAATACTGGTCTGTATGAGTTTTCTGAAGACCTCTATTTGGAGATTTCCACCTTGGTCCACAATAATGGCACAATTCAAGAATGCCAGGGTGTTCCTATTCATTACTTTTAGAGTGAATTGAATGTTTTTGGCCACTCCATTAATGTAATCCGTAAACAAGACTATTTCTTGTGTTTTCATTTTCACCCATGCATTGTCCAACATATCTGAATCAGTGGCTTGGGACCTCTCCTGTGTATGTGCTCAGAATTTGTTCTTCTGCCTACTCCATATACACATTTGTCACTATGGGAGAAACACATCCATTCCTTTGGCAATAGAAAACATTTTTGTATTTGAAATAAGTTGTGTTGAGGCATATGTCCAACAACGTGCACACCTGGTCTGGACTGTGTAATGTTCTGTCACTTAATGTGTGTTTCTGGCACAATCTTGCCAGTTCCTCTACTGCCTATCTGTGAGGTTCCATCAAATGAGACCATTGTCTCATCTGGTTGTAGAGAAAGAGCTCTGATTTTATCTACAGTCCAAAGAATTCTTAATGTGGTGCACTGTGTTGCCAACTAGCAGTGTTAAGATGGTGGCCAAGTATTTTAAAATCCCTGTAGATTTAAATCCTTTCACAGAAGATTTGCAGTGTAAGCTTGTTGGTTCAATTTTTCCAGAATCTGAGATTAAAGCAGATATGGTTTTGATAGTCTGCAACTTTTCTTGTTGTCCTTTCCAAATCCTGTACACATTTCAGGCAATCCCTGTCAAATTGGTTTGCAGTCCATCTATGTAGGTTCATTTGTTTAAACATCCAGGTTCAAAATGTTAAAAAAAACAAACAAAGACTTGAGAGATGAGTATTTTCCTGGTGAACTAAGAGAGCTGAAAAAAAGTGTATGCTTGAAATGAAACCTATTCAAAGCAGCAGGGCATGGTGCAGATTTGCTTTTCACAGAAGCACAGCTGAATACATGAGCAGCATGCTGTTAATTCCTTTCCGCAAAGAAAGAATCAACCACATTCCTGCCATGGTAGGTGTTAACTATCCAATTACTCCAGTAATCCAGTGATCCAGTGAGTTGGCACAGTGGAGAGAAACAGAGGGACATATTCCAAGTTTTAAACCTTTTTTCAAGTGGACGTTTACATTGTTAAACAGCAGGATTGCTTCGCCACTCACCCAACCCAACTCCTGAGCAGACAGGACATATGGGAGGGATCAGCAGACAGAACGAGGCAGAGCCCTGCACAGTCCCCCACCCCAACGTTACCCCATCTACAGTTCCCACACTGCTCGCCAGAAGCCATACTCAGTTTGAGCAGCTTCAGCACAGGGGAACATTTGATCTACAGCTACATTTTCTGAAGCTAGATAGTTGAAGCAGATCCTGGAGTGAAGGAGTAAGGGCTTTGGATTGTTTCACCATGGCATCTCTGAAAAATGTGCTTTATCTGGGAGTCTGTCTGTCTGCTTGGATCATCACAACTACAAGTAATGTTAAAACTACATGATTAGATGATTTATGTAACATGTCTGTGAAATTCCCTTTTGGTGCGTGTTGCATTTTTTTAATGACTATAATTTAAACTTTTTTTTACTTGAGATGACATAAGATGAACTTAATCCCTGAAGGGAAATTCTGGTAGTCTTGCTGTAAAAATAATAAGTACTAAGTAGTAAAAGTAGTCAGTAATAGTAGTAGTCATGATGTCTATTTTTTGTTTGTAAAGGAAACAGGAGAGTGTAACATAATATGTTAATGACAAAAAAAACAAAACAAAAAAAAGGGTCTTGCTCATGAGAGTACGGTTATGTTTTACCATCTTGACAGTGATATAATGATGTCTAATGTTACAGTAGACAGAGGTAGGCCTGTGTCAACACTGGTATAAATCTATACTGCAAGGTTTGCTTATATTTGTCCAGGTTTTGAAATACTTGTCTGTGAAAGTTGTGCCTTTATGCCTACCAAAACACTGGAGTGAGGAATGTGCTCAAATCTCACTGTGGTCTATTGCGAAAAAAAGAGAGAAGACCAGTTTTTTTGTAAAGTTCTTTGATTGAAACGTTGTTTTGTTTCACATTCAGCTGTGTTGATTTGTAAAGACTGGCTTTCCCCCTGGGGGAGGCCTCAATGGCTGGGGAGGAGGCAGTGAGGCAATGACTTTCTGTTTATGGAAAAGAAGAGGATGGGGAGGTGGATAACAGAGTTCTTCTCTAACTGATTGAACAAGTTGTATACTGTTGTTACTCTGACTTACTAAAATAAAGGCCAAGCAAGAAGGATGAGTATCTGGAGATTATGAAAGAATTTAAAGTACTGTTATGTTACATCTCATTTACAGATGAGAAGTTTGTACCCAAAGCAGAGAATGTTCAGTGGGTGTCTCTGGACTTTAAAACCATTCTCACCTGGACTACTAAAGCATCAAACTACTCATACACTGTTCTGTACTCCTGGTGAGTGTACACACACACACGCTTGCATATTTGTTTTCATATATCATTGGGCCTTTACATTGAACTACATTTATTTCCTGGATACATAATCTAACCACTACTTTTGAGCTTTATTTTACTTTATTATTATGCAAGATAGAAAGAATAGAAATTATTTTGTAGATAGTGAGGTAATGTTAAAGGGGTGATGGTGCATGCACTTTTTTTGGTTCTGGACATGCAGATTAGTGCGAGTAACTAGTAAGATGTTTGAAGAGAGGAACATACGGAGCATAGTGTGAGTTAAACACACTTTTCCGTATGTCCTAAATTGAGAGAAGCTCAGTGGGATTTACACCTGGATGGAAATTACAAAACCTATGTGTGGGCATGCTTGTGTAAAACATTGACAAGGATCATCAGTCACAGGCCACCTCTTAAACCTGCCACCCAGAATGATTTGGTTTGGGGGCATGTAGGCTTGAGTCCATACTAACCAAACCCCATCCCCCAAGGCTGTAAGCTAAAGTGAACAACAGCGAACCAGTTGGACCATGTTGACTTAAGCAGGATGTTTCAACAAGGTTAATTATAAACATTAATACTTATTTTATTTAGTGTTTTCTACATAGCTACATTAGCCAGTGATTGTAATTTTATGCTGTTATAGAAAAAAGACGTGTGTATCAATATTTCCACGTTTCTGACTATGGAATCGGCAATTATCAGAGTCGGGTCCTCAGCGGGTGTGCCGCTGAGCAGGGAAAATCTATTAGAAACGTGAACAGACAGGTGATGAGCCATGAGCTTCTGCTTAGGAGTATGTTTCCATCGGACCGTCACCCAGGCTTATTCTCCGGGATACTCCGGAGCTGCCCTTGGACCACTAACAAATCCTGAGCCTGAGCTTGGTGGCTTCACACCTGCTAATGGGGCTAGGCTAGCTGGCTTTTGTTCAAAGGTGCGGAGCCGTGCTTCCAAATCAGTGATCCTCGCCTCCAAAGCTACCAGAACCTTGCACTTATTACAAGTATCATTATCACTAAAGTAGGCAGAGGAATAACTAAACATGTGGCACCCCGAGCAGGAAAGAGAGAGAGAGGGAGAAGCCATGTTAGCTAACTGGTAGGCTAACGAGCGGCAAGTCTGGAAATAGCTGTAAACACCGGTCCAAATAGAAAGATGCAGAGCCGTGCTTCCGAAGTTAGCAGAACCTTGCACTTATTACAAGTGTCATTATCACTAAAGGAGGCAGAGGAATAACTGAACAATGTGGCACACTGAGCAGGACAGAGAAGGAGAGGGAGACGCCATGCTACTGGCTAGCTAAGCTAACTGGTAGGCTAACGAGTACTAAGTCTGCAGATATCATTAAATACCGGTCAAAATAGAAAGGTACTTGGCTAGTACCAGAATGTGCAGCGGTTAATGAATTGTTTAGAGAGTTTAGTTAGTTTTCAGGTGTGTTAGACTATAGCTAGTCTGTTGCTAATCTGTAGACGAACTATACAGCACACACAGCACAACACGCTTGCAATAGGAAGTGATTCACTTACCCGGAAACCTTCAATTAGTGAGGTTTTACTGTTTTAGCTTTGGTGGATGTTTATGTCCTTGAAACCTACAGCCTTAGTCAGCATGTTAGTGAGCCGACCCATACCAGAGGTCACGCTCTGGACCTTGTCATCACTAAGAATTGTCAAATGTCAAATGTCACTGTGATTGATGTTGTTTTGTCTGATCATTGTTGATCTGTCCATAATTCCCAAAGATGCAGCTGGACCTACATTTGTTCAGAAAAGACACATAAATGACAACACCAGGACACCATTTATGGAGATGATTAGGTCTGAAAATACCACTTTTCTTCACGTTGAAGATTTGTTGAATTCATATACTTCAAGTGTTCTAAATTTCATAGATGGGATTGCTCCTGTTAAAGATAAAGTGATCAAGAACAGGCAAAAGGCGCCATGGAGAAATGATGACTCTGTCAGGGCACAGAAAAGGGAGTGCAGGAAATCAGAACGAAAATGGCGTAAATCAAAGTTCCAGGTTCATTATGACATTTATAAGCAGATGTTGTGTGTGTTCAATTTAAATTGGTAACTGTGTTTCAGAACAAATGGCCTTGACATGTGGAGTCCTCCACGGGTCCATCTTGGGACCGCTTTTGTTCAATCTTTACATGTTTCCTTTAGGCCAGTTAACACGTAGCAATAATGTGTCCTACCATAACTATGCAGATGACACTCAGATTTACATATCACTCACAGCAGGTGAGTATGGACCAGTCGATTCACTGTGTCGAACAGATCACTGTGAGGAGACTTTAAAACAGCACTGCTTGCAAGCATGTTGTACTGCATGTGCGCTGTATTAGCAACAGACTAGCTTTAGTCGAACACACCTGAAAACTAACTAAACTCTCAATTCATTAACCGCTACACATTCCTGTACTAGTCAAGTACCTTTCTATTTTCTCCGGTATTGCTATTTCTAGATTTAGCGCTTGTTATCCTACCAGTTAGCTTAGCTACCTAGTAACATGTCTTCTCCCCCTCTCTCCTGCTCGGTGTGCCACATTTAGTTATTCCTCTGCCTCCCTTAGGGATAATGATACTTGCTACTAGCTTTGGAGGGGAGGATCACTGAATTGGAAGCGCAGCTCTACACCTCCTCTATCCACTCACCCCAACCGGTCGAGGCAGATGGCCGCCCAAACTGAGCCCGGTTCTGCTGGAGGTTTTTTCTTCCTTTAAAGGGAGTTTTTTCTCTCCACTGTCGCCAAGTGCTTGCTCATAAGGGATTTGTTGGGTTTTTAGTTTTTGTAAAGTGCCTTGAGATGATTTGTATTGTGATTTGGTGCTTTACACAGAAAATTGAAATTGAAATTGAAATTCAACCTTAGAACAAAAGCCAGCTAGCCCAGCCCCGTTACCAGGTGTGGAGCCACCGAGCTCAGGACCTGTTAGCTGTCTGACAGAAGCTCCGGAGTAGCCGGGAGAATTAGCCTGGGTGACAGTCCGACAGAAACATACTCCTAAAGCAGAAGCCCACGGCTCATCACCTGCCTGTTCACGTTTCTAACCGATTTTCCCCACTCAGCGACACACCTGCTGAGAAACCAGCTCTCTGCGCTTCCAAATCAGTGATCCTCGCCTCCAAAGCTAGCAGAACCTTACACTTATTACAGGTATCATTGTCACTAGAGGAAGCAGAGAACTATATATATTGATATATATAACTTGATATATAGAACTAATGCCACCTGATTCAATAGGCAACAGGTGAAACCAATTAGGGTTCATGAACACAAAGCTGCCGGGAACCAATGCAGGGCAAAAACAGGAAAAACATGAGAGAATAAAGATCCCTGGCAGGATGTCCCAACTGGGAGTGATAACATTTATTCTGATAAAAGCTTATTTTAGGCTTTCAAAGAAGAACCATGTACAGATGATATTATGTATTAATTGTGTGTTTTACATAACTATTTAGTTGTACTAAGTATTACTATATGAGATGGCTTTTCTCCACTTTTTAATGCAGTCATTTCAATGTTCTAATGTTACTGCCAGTAGACAGTCTGCAACCTTGCATAGTAGCTTGCTCCAATTTGAGTTGTTAAGTACTTTGGATAAATACACTATACAAATGTGACTAGACACCAGAGTGAGTTTTTACCTTAACAGTCAAAACAAATGATCTTTGTGACATTGTCATACTGAAACATCTGACCTCAATACTGACTGTTTTGTTGTGACTGTCAGGAATGACAGTGATTGGAGCGAGTGTGCTGACTGCATCCAAATATCAGAGCCAGAATGTGATCTGAGCCAGTCCCTTGTAGCCTTTGACAGGTAGGAGCAAGACTTCATTTCAAGCCCTGTGTAATATTTCTATAATACTGTAATAAGGATTAGATACTAATAGGTTTATGTTTCTCTGCTTTAATTTTACATTTCTTTATCTTACTTACCTTATATACATGTTTGTGAAGATTCGTCCAGGTGAAGGGATCTAGAGGTTGAGTCATGGCAAATGGTCTTATACTTATATAAGAAGTGTACTCAAAGAGCTTTTACACTATTTGTCCATTTGTCCATTCACCCACTCACTCACACATTCATACACCAGTGGAACAGCCACCAGGGGAAATTTGGGACTCAGTGTCTTGCCCATGGACACTTCGGCCTGTGGACCAGGGAAGCCAAGGATCGAACCACCAACCCTCTGGTTCATGGTCGACCTGCTTTAACTCCTGAGCCAAAGCCTTTTAGGTCGAAATGTTTCACTAATCGTCCGAGTGGTTTCATCAGTCTAAGAGAAAGCTGGTATGGAATCTCAAATTTATCCTTCAGGTTGGTTTCACTCCACCCTTAGTCCCATAGGCTCAGTAGGTGATGTAAATCAGGGGAGAGTTGTTAGACCCACACTCCTGATTTGGCTGGACACCACAAACTTCTTTCCTCTACTCAACAACCATTTAATAGGAGGATGGCCCAGCACAGGAGGAGCAACTCCTCAGGACCACAGTCAGCTGTGCACCTCCATTTAAAAGAGACAGGACATTCATTTGAAGACGATCTAAATATTCAGAGAAGATAGGTGGTTTGAGAGAGGGGTCAGAAAACTATATATGTTCAAGTGGAAAAATCCTCCCTTAACAGGGGTGGAGGGCTCAGACACAACCTGTCTTCAATCTACCAGGCTGCTCTATCATCTATTCCCAGGAAATTAAGGAACACATCAAATGTTTTCCAGGGAGGACACACTCTGCAGCCAGTTGGTGAATCAGAGGGGTCACATGAGTCTACCACTAGCTCCTAATGACCCTCACCTGTGTTCACTTCTTTTGTTCACTTAACGAGCCTATTCAGGCCAGGTGTGAAGTGAAACCAACTCAGGAGTGTGGGTCTAATGAGTCTCACCTGATTTACACAGCTCACCTAATGAGCCAATGGGACTAAGGGTGGACTGAAACCAACCTGAAGATTTTGAGATTCCATACCAGCTTTCTCTTAGACTGATGAAACTACTTGGATGAGTAGTAAAACGTTCTGACGTAAAAACTAGAAGTCCAGTTGCCATGACTCAACCACTAGACTTATGTATACATCTCCATACCACATTTAGATTTTCTTGTTGAACAGGACATATACAGCTGACATACGGACAGAACCTGCCATGATGAACAATGGTTATAACCATGAGGAATTTCCTCACACTCATTCCCCACTCTTCAACCCCTACAGAGACAGTAAGTATTGTCCACACACACACAACTGCAATATAAATGTAATTGTTGGTGGCAATGTAACATATTGTTTGATGTTCACTTTATGCATTGTTTTATGTATTTATAGCCTTTCTTTTTAATTTCACAATTTTAGATTTTTTAAAAGTGTTTTTGGGCTTATGAATATTGTGACCTCTTGCTCAGGACAGATGGATATATGAAATTGCAATAACATGGACCTTCTAACCACAGACCATACATTTAAACAGTTTTGCAAAAAAAATGTGTGCTAAATAGTACCATGGATATACACAGTTACCCTAGATTTAAATTTGTAAGTATGTCAATCATGATGAATTTCTTAAATTAGACTTTCCTATGTAGGACATATTTTGTCCTGACTCTCAAGAATAAGTGAAATATCTTATGTTATCAGTTTACCAGAATAAAATAGGTAAAATGAAATCGACATTCAGGTAAAGTCAGGTAAAATTAGAATAGGTATAATTGTTACTCTTATTTCACAGGGCTTGTTCCAGAGCTTTGCAGCCTTGAATGTATTCAGTTCAATGCAATTCAATTCGATTCAATTTTATTTGTATAGCGCCAAATCATAATACAATCATCCCAAGGCAAAAAAAACAAAAAAAAAACAACAAATTACTATTGAAACAACACATCATCAGTAGGGTAAAACTAACCTGTCTCACGACGGTCTAAACCCAGCTCACGTTCCCTGAGCAAGCACTTGGCAACAGTGGAGAGGAAAAACTACTTTTAACGGAAGAATAAACCTCCAGTAAAACCAGGCTCAGTTTGGGCAGCCATCTGCCTCAACCTGTTGGGGTGAGTGGATAGAGGAGAGAGAAAAGAACAGCAACAATAAATAACAAATAGACACTGCACATTGGTGGGGCCAGTAACTGCACGTCAGT
Source organism: Mastacembelus armatus (assembly GCF_900324485.2). Lineage (NCBI taxonomy): Eukaryota > Metazoa > Chordata > Actinopteri > Synbranchiformes > Mastacembelidae > Mastacembelus > Mastacembelus armatus. The sequence goes on from NC_046649.1 coordinate 1,352,287, forward strand.
GCAGCTCCAGGACCAGGGACACCTGCAGAAGGTACAGAGAGAGAGAGAGGACAGAGAGAGGGAGAGAGCACAAAGTTAGTGACAGTCAATGGTGGAATATACATGTGAGGAAGGAGGAGAGGGGAGGGGAAGGGAGGGGAGGGGAGCTCAGTGCACCAATGGGCAGTCTAGGCCTATGGCAGTATAACTAAGGGATGGTTCAGGGTTACCTGAAGCCAGCCCTAACTACACGCTTTGTCAAAGAGGAAGGTTTTAAGTCTAGCCTTAAAAGTACAGAGAGTGTCTGCCTCCTGAACCCAGGCTGGGAGCTGGTTCCACAGGAGAGGAGCTTGATAACTAAAGGCTCTGCCTCCCAGTCTGCTTTTGGAAACTCTGGGAACCACAAGGGTTTAGACATTAATGGCTGTGTGTTGAGTTATTTTGAGGGGACAGCAAATTGACACTGTTATGCAAGCTGTACACTCACAACTTTGCATTGTAGCAAAGTGTCATTTCTTCAGTGTTGTCACATGAAAGGATGTAATAAACTATTTTCAAAAATGTGAGGGGTGTACTCACTTCTGTGAGATACTGTATATACAGGTGAGTGTCATCTGCACAGCAGTGGTAATTAATATAGTGCTTCCTAATAACATTGCTTAAAGGAAGCATGTATAAGTTGAACAGAATCGGTCCTAGCACAGAACCTTGTGGAACTCCATAACTAACTTTTGTGTGTGTGAAAGGTTCATCATGGACATGAACAAAATGGAATCTGTCTGATAAATAGGATTGGAACCATTTTAAGGCTGTTCCTCTGATACTAGTCACATACTCCAGTCTCTGTAATAAGATGCTGTGGTCGATAGTGTCAAATGCAGCACTAAGGTCTAGCACTAAGGTCTAACTCCTCTTATCGAACAGAAAAACAGAACAGGCAGACGTGGATTATTAAATATTAGGTCTCTTTCATCTAAATCTGTATTAGTAAATGATTTGATAACTGATCACCAAATTGACTTCAATTGGTCAGTCTGAATGAATCAACCCCCCTCAGTCATAAAAATTATCGTGTTCCTCAAAGCACAGGTCGAGGTGGAGGAGTAGCTGCAATCTTCCACTCAAACTTATTATTAAACTTTTATTCTCAGAACAGTTATAACTCATTTGAGAGCCTCACTCTGAGCCTCTCACATCCAAACTGGAAAACACAAAAAGCAGTTCTACTTGTCATTGTGTGCCGTCCACCTGTCACTTACTCAGAGTTTTTAACTGAATTTCCAGATTTCCTGTCTGATTTAGTGCTTAGATCAGATAAAGTCATTATAGTGGGAGATTTTAACATTGATGTAGATGTTGAAAATAAGCACTGCATTTAATTCTATATTAAATTCAATTAGTTTCACTCAAAATGTTAATAAACCCACCCACTGTTTCAATCACATCCTTGATCTTGTTCTAACATATGGCATTGGAATTGAACATCTAATAGTTTTTGTAGTAGAAGATTCATTTATTGCAGGTATAGGTATATATCAATTTTATCTCTAATAGTTGTGATTTTATTTGTAAAGAAATTCATAAAATCATCATTGCTGAGAGCTAAGGGAACACTGGGCTCAACAGAGCTGTGACTTTTTGTCAGCCTGGCTACAGTGCTGAAAAGAAACCTGGGATTGTTTTTATTTTCCTCTATTAGTGATGAATAGTATGCAGTTCTGGCTTTACGGAGAGCTTTTTTATATGTTAATAGAATGCCACTTCCTTTCCAGCCTTCGTGATGCCTGGTTTAAGGTACGAATATGTAAATTATACCATGGGACTAATCTCCTCTGATTCACTGACTTCTTTTTCAGGGGAGCCACAGTATCAAGCGTTTCACGCAGTGAGGCTACAGCACTGTCAACAATATAATCAATTTGGTAGGGAGTGGGATTGAGGCAGCTGCCCTCCACTGTGTTCGAACTTGGCATAGATGTAAATAAAGATGGAATAATTTTCTTAAATTTATTAAGAGCGTAGTCAGATAAACATCTGCTGTAGTGCATGATCCATCATCTTAAATTCCAAAGTTATTAAAGAATGATCTGACAGAATAAGATTTTGGGGAAAAACTATTAAATGTTGAATTTCGATGCCATAGGTCAGAACAAGATCAAGGATGTGATTGAAACAGTGGGTGGGTTTATTAACATTTTGAGTGAAACTAATTGAATCTAATTTTGAGTTAAATTCAGTGCTGAAACTATTATTTTCAACATCTACATGAATGTTAAAATCTCCCACTATAATGAGTAAGGGACAGGTGGACGGTACACAATGACAAGTAGAACTGGTTTTTGTGCTTTTCAGTTTGGATGTGAGAGGGTCAGAGTGAGGCTCTCAAATGAATTATAACTGTTCTGAGGATGAAAGTTCAATAGTAAGTTTGAGTGGAAGATTGCAGCTACTCCTCCACCTCGACCTGTGCTTTGAGGGGAGGTGACTAAGGAAAACTGCAGAGGAGGCAAGGCCAGACAAGTTTATTTATATAGCACAATTCATACACAGAGTAATTCAAAGTGCTTTACAGAAATAAAAGACAAGTTAAAAGTACGTAGGCAAGAATCAAAATAAAAAACAGCAAATAGTGAAATTAACATTAAAGGAAACTGAGTGCAGATAAATCACTGTCAGTTGTCATATGTTATATGCCATGCTAAAAAGAAAGGTTTTTAGCTTGGACTTAAACATTGCCAGAGATGGGGCTTGTCTAACATCATCAGGAAGATTATTCCAGGTTTTAGCTGCATAGGACTGAAACGCTACTTCTCCCTGTTTAATCCTGACTCTGGGCACGAGCAGAAGGCCTGTTCCTGATGTTCTCAGAGTTCGAGATGGTTCATATGGCATTAACATGTCAGAAATGTAATGTGGTGCTGAGCCATGGAGAGACTTATACACAAGCAGTGCTGTTTTAAAGTCTATTCTCTGAAACACAGGAAGCCAGTGCAGAGATCTGAGAACAGGAGTAATGTGGTTGTACTTCCTAGTTCTAGTCAGGACCCGAGCAGCAGTGTTCTCAATGTACTGCAGCTGCCTTACAGCTCTTTTTGAGAGCCCCGTGTACAGGCCGTTACAGTAATCTGACCTGCTAGAGATAAATGCATGGATGAGTCTTTCCAAGTCTGGTTTTGACATGATCCCTTTGATTCTGGCAATATTTTTGAGATGATAAAATGCTGATGATGTTATCGATTTAATGTGGCTGTTAAAATTCATGTCTGAGTCCATGATTACCCCTAGATTTCTAACTTGATTTTTAAATTTTAAAGAAAGACACTCGAGGTGACTGCTGACACTTTCTCTTTGTTTCTATTGCCCAAAGATGATTATTTCAGTCTTGTCACTGTTTATTTGGAGAGAGTTGTTTTGCATCCACAGAGTGATCTGTTCAATATAGTGACACAATGAATCGACTGGTCCATATTCACCAGCTGTGAGTGAAATGTAAATCTGAGTGTCATCTGCATAGTTAAGGTAGGACCATTATTGCTGCGTATTAAGTGGCCTAAAGGAAACACGTAAAGATTGACCAAAAGGGGTCCCAAGATGGACCCCTGGTGGACCCCATATGTCAATGCCATTTGGTCTGAGACACAGTTACCAACTTCAATGAAATATTTCCTTTCTTCAAGATATGACTTAAACCTTTTAAGGGCAGTACCAGAGATGCCTATCCAGTCCTCTAACCTTTTTAACACGATCACATGGTCCATTGTGTCAAAAGCACCACTTAGATCCAGCAGTACTAAGACAGAGACTCTGCCAGCGTCCATGTTCAGACGAATGTCATTTGTCGCCTTGATGAGCGAAGTTTCAGTGCTGTGATGGGGCCTAAAACCTGACTGAAAATCATCAAAGCAGTCGTTTAGCATAAGAAAGTCAGTAAGTTGTTGGTAAACAACTTTTTCAAGGATTTTGCCTAAAAATGGCAGGTTTGATATGGGCCGGTAGCTGTTCAGTCCCATAGCATCAAGACTGCGCTTCTTCAGGAGAGGCTTGATGACAGCAATTCTCAGGGCCCTTGGAAATGTTCCAGGCTGTACTGATCTTTAATTGAGTGAGTTGTGGTAACAAACTGCTTAGTACTGATTTCAGAAATCTAGTGTGTAAAACATCAAGGCAACAGGTGGATGAATTCAGACTGGAGATGATCTCTTCAACTGTTATGTCATTTACAGGTGTAAAGTGTATTAGTTCTACCAAGTGTCTCCTGGATGGCTGCAGAGTTGGTATCTGCCTTGTGCAATTTATTGCTTGTTTAATACCCTGAATCTTGTCATTAAAAACTAATGCAAATTCATTACATTTAGATGTTGAAATTAGTTCCAATGGCAATGGAGGCTTTATTAACCTACTCACTTGTAGTCATCATTTCTCCACGGTGGCTTTTGCTTGTTCCTGATTAATTTATCTTTAACAGGAGCAATCACATCTATGACTTTTACACTTGAAGTATATGAATTCAACAAATCTTCAACATGAGAAAAAGTGGTATTTTCAAACCTAATCATCTCCATAAACAGTATCCTGGTGTTATCATTTATGTGTCTTTTATGAACAAGTGTAGGTCCAGTTGCATCTTTGGGAATTATGGACAAATCAAAAAAGACACAAAAATGGTCAGACAAAGCAACATCAATAACAGTGACATTAGAAACGTTAACACCCTTAGTAATGACAAGGTCCAGAGTGTGGCCTCTGGTATGGGTCGGCTCACTAACATGTTGACTAAGGCCATACAGTACGTTTCAAGGACAGCAGAAAGGACTTTGGCATATCTGTCACAGGCCTTATCCACGTGAGCATTAAAATCACCTGTAATAACTAAACATTCAAACTCTGTGAGGACAACTGAAAGCATCTTAGTAAATTCATCAATAAAATTTTGACAGCATTGGTGAGGTTTGTAAATGATTATAGAAAGTACAGAGGGAGATCATTTTTGCTCCATTTTAAAAAATACATACTCAAATGATAAGAACTCCCCAAATGACAGCCTGTGGGTAACCACATTATCCCTAAAAGAGGCGTTTTAGACTGAGTATCTGCGTCCCAGTGCCAGTCCCCCAACTCACACACGCAGGCAGAGAGATCTGAACTATAGGTGTAAACTATACCCTGTACAAAGCTGGTAACCACCATACCAGTACTTTTCCACCAAAAGGAATTTAGTCTATTACCATATATGGAGTTGTTATTCCCTTGTTGTCTTTTATGTGTTCTGGGCGGTGGTCGCTGAGCAAGCTAAGGCCAGTTACTTCCTTTATCTTATATGAAGTCCCCATAGGTGCATCTGCATTTCCACAAGTCCCCCTTTTGGGCTCTCCTAAGAGCCCATCCAAACAAATTAGAATTTTTGCTATCCCTCTCGTGATCTCCTAAAGGAGATCAAATCTCTCGGAGCTGTACCCCGTCTAAGTCATCTGAGCCCTGGGCCAATAAGGGCATCAGAACTTTCGGGTCGTGTTTCTCTAAAGTAGACGATATAAGTCTAACTGCGAGGGAACGCAGGCATGGAATGAAGCAGCACCCACAGGTGACCAGGATCCCCACAAACACAGCAATAGAAACTAATACAGACATAATGAGGTTTTTCCACTGACCAAACATACCCGCCATCCAGTCCTCCAGGGGATTGTTGATACCAGAGTGTTCATGCATATGAAGTCCCCATAGGTGCGTCTGTATTTCCACACTACCAGAGCAGGTTTTCCCCAGAAAGTGGCCCAATTGTTGATGAAGCTGTGCTGGACACCACCTAGACAGCCAGCTGCTTAGCCAGCAGCTTTGTGTTTGACTTGATGTCTCCCATTCTGGCCCCAGGAATGCATTTGACTATGGTCGCTGGAGTCTCTAGCTTCACATTTCTGATTATGGAAACCCCAATTATCAGAGTCGGCTTCTCAGTGTGCCTGTCGTTAAGTGGGGAAATCGGTTAGAAATGTGAACAGGCAGGTGATGAGCCGTGGGCTTCTACTTAGGAGTATGTTTTCGTTGAACCGTCACCTAGGCTAATTCTCAGGGCTGCTCCAGAGCTGCCCTTGGACAGCTAACAGACCCTGAGCTGAGTGGCTCCACACCTGCTATCCGGGCTAGGCTAGCTGGCTTTTGTTCAAAGATGCAGAGCCGTGCTTCCGAAGTTAGCAGAACCTTGCACTTATTACAAGTGTCATTATCACTAAAGGAGGCAGAGGAATAACTGAACAATGTGGCACACTGAGCAGGACAGAGAAGGAGAGGGAGACGCCATGCTACTGGCTAGCTAAGCTAACTGGTAGGCTAACGCGTACTAAGTCTGCAGATATCATTAAATACCGGTCAAAATAGAAAGGTACTTGACTAGTACAGGAATGTGTAGTGGTTAATGAATTGTTTAGAGAGTTTAGTTAGTTTTAGGTGTGTTAGACTAAAGCTAGTCTGTTGCTAATCTGTAGATGTATCTGTAGATACAGCACACACAGCACAACACGCTTGCAATAGGAAGTGACTCATTTACCTGTATCAGTATCAGAGTTGTAGGGAACAGGGAAAGCTGGATGGATCTGATGTCCTGACCTGCGGTGGGGTAAATCCTAGCTCCTGGACGGTCTGGATATGGGTCATTCTCCAAGTAATGAAGAATATGGGTCCCTGGCAGAAATAAGAAAAACAAAAACACATTTTTCATTTTTTATTTTTGACACACCTACTTGACACTAAGATGAACATACAAAAAATAAATGATAGATCAATTATTATTTTTATTCTATAAAATATGGTTTTGTATAACTGTTTTTTGCTATATTTCCTTTGTCTCTGGACCATATTTTGTACATTCAATCCTCATAATATTGAGTTCAATTTTGATCTAACAGTAACTTTATGGACAAATGACACATAATTTCCTTATTTTAATGAAATGTATCATGTGTTTGTGAGATAGATTAGTATTTTATGTATTTTTCATAAAAAGAACACCTGTCCCTTGGGTCACTGTCATTTCCACCACACACCACAAAATGCAACTTTAGTTTTTTTTTTTTTTTTAAACACTACTTGCAACCACAGCAATTGTCATGTGACATACAGCACATGCCAGGAGAGCATAGTTAGCTCCATGGAAAGAAGGGAAACAAGAAAAAAATCAAGGTAAATTTTTGCAAAACCAGTGTAGGTTTATTGGTCATCATTTCCAAACAGCTCATATTTCCTTTGAATGTACAAATAATGAGAAAAATAGAATTTACTATTGTTTACTTTGAGTATATTTAATGCTAAGTCTAAAACAGAGATTAGCATGCTAATATAGCATGAGATTTTTTTAAAAATTCTTAGACATTGTCATTTCCACAACAGTCATTTCCATCACTTTGTTTATTGTGATGGAAAAGACATGCTGTAATGGAAATGACAATGTCAGGATTATAAATGTTTTCATTTGGCTTATATAACTTAAAATGCTTAAACTTAAATAGTTATACAAAACACAACTTCAACACTTCAACAATTGTGTATACACTTAAACTACAAGAATAGAATAGATACTTAAAGGTGGCACCGTCTGTTCTTTAGATGGCACACAAGACCACCAGCGAGATCAAAAGCATACAGAGAAAGGATTAAATCAGATCCACTTAAATACCAAGAGTTTCTCAGAAAAGACAGAAAGATACCTGAAAAAAAAAGAAAAAGGTGTTGTCAAATCTGTGGCAGAATTGACACACAGAGAGAAAAGAAAAGTTAGAAGACAATGGCAACCTCAACAAAACAGACGCAGAAGGTTGAAAAGACTAGCTGAAATTGAGAGTTTTATGGCTGGAACAACACCACCACAGTCACCAGAAGACATTGGTATTGATCCAGAATATGCCTCACCAGGTAACTCCAGCTCCACTGAGCCACCCGAAACACCTCAAATGCCTGCACCTAAAAACTGTGCACAGAGAAGAGGGAGGAAAAGGGTGGCAAAGACAAGGGCAAAGGTCTACAGAGATCTTTATGCAACTACTGTGAAGCTTGAAGATGCTTTACGAAAGGTAGAAAAATACAAGAAAAGATGTGACCGACTTAAGAAGAAAATGGAAACGGCCAATTCCCCAGAGCTCAAAACCAAACAACAGATGAAGCAAAGAACAAAGGATTTAAAAAGAACTCTCCTGTTTCAGAACACAATTATTTCACAGATAAAAAAGAAATACCAAAATATGCACACTGCTAGAGATCGTCAAGTGATCTCCAAAGTTGTAGCTAGTAAGCTTCTGAAGAAATATCGCTTGCTCTGCTTTGCCAAAAAGGAGTTTGGGTTCTCACCTAAGCTGATGAAAACAAATGTGACAAGGGCCATCAAACTCCAGTACACCCGAAAAATGCAATGTAACAAAATCAGCAAAGAAGTGGAGGAAAAGATAACATCATTTCTGGAGCATGATGACAACAGTAGGCTAACAACAGGAAAGAAGGAGACAATTACAAAGAGCAAGAAAAAAATGCAAAAACGTTTCCTTGTTGAGTCCATGAGAATACTTTATCAGAAATTTAGAATGGAGCATCCTGAGATTGCAGTTTCTTACAGCAAATTTTGCAAAAAGCGACCTTTCTGGATTGTTAAACCAGCAATCAAGGACAAAGACACATGCCTTTGCAAAATACATGCAAACCTCCAGTTTATGGCAGACAGACTGTTTTATCACAAAGTAACAAAAAGTGCCAAACTCAATGACCTAATGGAGTCTGTGGCATGCACAACTCCAACAAAGGAGTGCATGTACAGGGAGTGCCCTGACTGCAAGGACAAGGAACTGCCGACCTCTGACTTTGATGCAAACCTGGTGGTTTGAATGGAAAAAGCAAGGTCGAGGAGAGGGAGAAGGCTGGAAAAGATGGAACAAAAGAAAAATTTAAAGCTCACCTCACAGTCAAGGAAAAAGTGCATGGGACTATACAGACACTGCTGGATGATTTTTCAGACCAACTTAACAAAAAGATGGGAAAACACATCTACAACATCATACATCAGTATTCTGCTCTCAGGGCCCTGAAAGAAAATATAAGTGGAGATGATATCGTCTTGCAAATTGATTTTGTAGAAAACTATTTATGTAAATATGCAAATAAGATCCAAGCAGTACATTTTGGTGATTCCCACAGACAGGCCACTCTCCATACAGGTGTGGCTCACACCAAAACTGGGGTGGTGTCTCTCTGTTCCATTAGGTCATCAATGCGCCATGACCCATCAGCTATCTGGGCTCATCTCAACGCAGTGCTCCCCTACCTCAAAGCACTGAAACCAGCAGCCAACCACACTGCATGTCATCAGTGATGGACCAACCACCCAGTACAGGTCCAAGAAAAACTTCTTTTTCTTAAGCAAAATTCCCTTTCAGATTGGATTCAAAAGGATCACATGGAACTTTCTGGAGGTGGGACATGGAAAAGGCCCAGCTGATGGGATTGGTGCAGCTGTTAAACGGCAGGCTGACTCAATAGTGGCAAACGGCATTGATCTTCCAAATGGAAGGGTGCTGTATGAGGAACTCTCAAAACAGCCATCTACTGTGAAGCTGATGTATGTCACTGAGAAGGAGATTGAGAAAATGGACAGTCTCCTTCGTGATTCAATTCAATTCAATTCAATTTTATTTGTATAGCGCCAAATCACAATACAAATCATCTCAAGGCACTTTACAAAAACTAAAACTAAAAACCCAACAATTCCCTTATGAGCAAGCACTTGGCGACAGTGGAGAGGAAAAAACTCCCTTTAACGGAAGAAAAAAACCTCCAGCAGAACCGGGCTCAGTTTGGGCGGCCATCTGCCTCGACCGGTTGGGGTGAGTGGATAGAGCAGAGAGAAAAGAACAGCAACAATAAACAACAAATAGACACTGCAAGTTGGTGGGGCCAGTAACTGCACATCAGCGATAAACAGCTCCAGGACCAGGGACACCTGCAGAAGGTACAGAGAGAGAGAGAGAGAGAGAGAGAGAGAGGGAAGGAGAGAGCACAAACTAGGGGAGAGAGAGAGCACAAGGTTAGTAACATTCAATGGTGGAATATACATGAGGTGGGAGAGAAGGGGGGGGGGGGGGGGGGTAGGGTAGGGGAGCTCAGTGCACCGATGGTCCTCGGGCAGTCAAGGCCTATAGCAGCATAACTAACTAAGGGATGGTTCAGGGTTGCCTGAAGCCAGCCCTAACTATAAGCTTTGTCAAAGAGGAAGGTTTTAAGTCTAGCCTTAAAAGTACAGAGAGTGTCTGCCTCCTGAACCCAGGCTGAGAGCTGGTTCCACAGGAGAGGAGCTTGATAGCTAAAGGCTCTGCCTCCCATTCTGCTTTTGAGAACTCTGGGAACCACAAGTAGGCCTGCACTCTGAGAGCAAAGTGGTCTATTGGGATAATATGGTACTATGAGGTCTTTAAGGTATGAAGGAGCTTGATTATGAAGGGATTTGTATGTGAGAAGAAGGATTTTAAATTCTATTCTATATTTTACAGGGAGCCAATGAAGAGAAGCCAATATAGGAGAAATATGATCTCTCTTGCTAGTTCCTGTCAGGACTCTGGCTGCGGCATTCTGGATTAATTGGAGGCTTTTTATTAAGATATTAGGACATCCAGATAGTAATGAGTTACAGTAATCTAGCCTTGAGGAAACAAATGCATGGACTAGTTTTTCTGCATCATTTTGAGACAGGATGTTCCTAATTTTGGAAATGTTGCGCAGGTGAAAGAATGCAGTTCTAGAAATTTGTTTTATGTGTGAGTTAAAGGACATGTCCTGGTCAAAAATAACTCCAAGGTTTTTTACAGTAGTGCTGGAGGCCAGGGCTATGCCATCTAGAGTAGCTATAATTTTAGAAAAGTTATTTCTGAGATTTTTAGGCCCAAATATAATGACTTCTGTTTTCTCCGAGTTTAAAAGTAAAAAGTTACTGGTCATCCAAGCCTTTATGTCAGTTAGACAGGCTTGAAGTCTGGTTAACTGGTTTGTGTTAACAGGTTTAATAGATAGATATAACTGAGTGTCATCCGCATAGCAGTGGTAATTAATAGAGTGCTTCCTAATGATATATCCTAAAGGAAGCATGTACAGGGTGAACAGAATCGGTCCTAGCACAGAACCTTGTGGAACTCCATAACTAACTTTTGTTCGTGTGGAAGGTTCATCATGGACATGAACAAACTGGAATCTGTCCGATAAATAGGATTGGAACCACTTTAACGCTGTTCCTCTGATACCAATCACATGCTCCAGTCTCTGTAATAAGATGTTGTGGTCAATGGTGTCGAATGCTGCACTAAGGTCTAGGAGGACAAGTATCGAAACAAGTCCATTATCTGAGGCTAAGAGAAGATCGTTGGTAACTTTCAACAGTGCTGTTTCTGTACTATGATGTGCTCTAAATCCTGATTGGAAATCTTCAAATAGTTCATTCCTGTGTAAGTGGTCTGATAGCTGCTTAGCAACAGCTTTTTCTAGGATTTTAGAAATAAATGGCAGGTTGGATATTGGTCTATAATTAGCCAAGACTCCTGGATCAAGACTAGGCTTTTTGAGTAAAGGTTTGATTACTGCAGTCTTAAAGGCCTGTGGTACGTAGCCTGATACTAGAGATAAATTTACCAAGTCCAATAAAGATGAGTTCATTAATGGCAGGGTGCCTTTAAGCAGTCTAGTCGGGATGGGATCCAAGAGACACGTTGATGATTTCGATGAAGCAACTACTGATGTAAATTCAGAGAGATCTATAGGAGAGAAGCAGTCTAAACATAACTGAGGTCCTACAGATGATTCAAGAGCTACTGTAGTAGAAGATTAATTTGTTGCAGGTATAGGAAGCACCTGCTGAATTTTATCTCTAATAGTTGTGATTTTATTTGTAAAGAAACTCATAAATTCATCACTGCTGAGAGCTAAGGGAACACTGGGCTCAACGGAGCTGTGACTTTTTGTCAGCCTGGCTACAGTGCTGAAAAGAAACCTGGGATTGTTCTTATTTTCCTCTATTAGTGATGAATAGTATGCAGTTCTGGCTTTACGGAGAGCTTTTTTATATGTTAGTAGACTGTTTTTCCAGGCTAGAAAAATTTCCTCTAAGTTTGTGGAACGCCACTTCCTTTCCAGCCTTCGTGATGCCTGCTTTAAGGTACAAACATGTAAATTATACCATGGGGCTAGTCTTCTCTGAATCACTAACTTCTTTTTCAGAGGGGCTACAGAATCAAGCGTTTCACGCAGTGAGGTTACAGCGCTGTCAACAACATGATCAATTTGGTAGGGAGTAGGATTAAGGCAGCTGCCCTCCACTATGTTTATACTTGGCATGGATGCAAATAAAGATGGAATCATTTGCATAAATTTATTAACAGCGTTGTCGGATAAACATCTGCTGTAGTGGAATTTTCTTCCAGACGCTGCATGATCCATCATTTTAAATTCGAAAGTTATTAATATTGCGTGATGGCTTGCAGACTATCCGAGGCACAATGCAGATACATCAGGTAATTTTCACCACATCTAAATCAGTTTTATTATGAGAAGGTGGTTTGATGTGTGTAACACATTTATGTTTATTCATGTTTAGTGTGTGTAATCTGAATACCATGTGCTCCTCTAGATTGTCTCTGCAATACCAGGAGAAATATCTTGGCGTATTCTAAGCTGCTTTTGTTCAGAGCCCCAGCTTTGCAGATGTTTTGGTCCACAGACAGTAAACATGGAAGTAACAGGTGATACTGAGACTCCTGCATCCAAAAGCACACCTGTCACCATAGCTCAACCCATTGGAGACCTTCATGAGGGACTGATTGGAAAATGGTGTGTGGTCACATATGATGCTGATCCTTATCCAGGCATCATACAGGATGTTGACTCTGACAGCTGTGCTTTGGTAAAAACCATGAGTTGTGTTGGCAAAAACAGGTTTTTTTGGCCAATGAGAGAGGACATGATCTGGTACCGACTTGAAGATATTGTTAGACTGGTCCCAGAGCCTCAACCAGTTACAAAGAGGTACATGATGTTGCATCCCACAGTTTGGGCAGAAATATGCGGATATAAGGATAAAGGAAAGCATCCATATGCAAACTTGACAGTTTGTTTATAAGTTGAAAGCACTAATTTCAGAAATATTAATGAATGATAATATTAGTTTCAATTTTTAACATATAATTTTAAAATGAAAAATCTATGGTTTGAATTTGATCGCCATAAATTCTTTTAGTCCAACTTTTGCAACGTGCTTGTAGGTTTCAGCACATAGCAAGCAGGGAAGGAGCATCTGATGAAATGTTTATTATTGTTTAAAGTTTAAATAACAATGTTAATGTTACATCCAAATGGATGTTATTTTGTGTCAAAGATAATAAAAGTGAACATTATTCAGCATTGCTGTGTGTCATGTCATTTCCAACAAATGTTGTCATCTCCATCACAACACATATTTTTACATAAAATTCATAATAATAACAGTTTAACAATTATGCACTTATGGTTACAATTCACTTCCGGGATTGGAAAACTCATGACTGTGCCATGTAAGAACTTGATTGAAAGGTTTCAGTAACACAGTTAAAAATTGCTTGTCATCTAAAAAATGGATAAATATTATCTTTAAAATCCTTAAAATAAATACAATTATACATTTGGACACGTGTGAAATGATGATGCTTTCCTCTGAATGTTGGACTAAAATGACAAAAAAAAAAAATTATTTAAATAATTTCATTACAACTACTATCAGAAAGTGTTTTTACATATGATGGAGAAGAACAACGTATCCAAATGTTTCTAAAAATATGTGTTTGATTTTCTAAAAATTTTCCAGACCAAATTTGACCGTAGTTGGAGAATGACCCATATCTTCATCTCTACATCTCGACATCCTGTACAGGCACATGCAGGCCAGGGGGGTAGGATTGTAACCCTTAAGGCCCAAATGTTCACTGTGTGAATTTCATTCATAATTCCACTTGCCATCAATCAAATGTCAAATGCACAAGTATCCATACTAAAAGTGTTTATTCTGCAATGCTTTAATTCAAGTAATGATTGGATAATGTGTAAGCAGCAAGTTGCTGCTGGCTGATGTGGTGCTAATGTCAGCTAACCGAATGCTGTGATACAATGTGAACACACAAATGATAGAAAAGGTAAGCAGTTCACACATCCTTTATTGATAAGATACACTCATCTGAATAACCCTGAGAGGTCATCTGATAATTGTGTCCGATTTGTCATCTCCTCAGGTAACATCAGCGCTGTGAAATTTACAGTCGAGGTCATCGATGACAGCAGAGTACTTATCAATATCACTGACCCTCTGACCAGTATCTATCAGCATGGGAAGCAGCTGAGAATCAGAGATATACTCAAAAATGACCTCAAGTACAAGATCAGCTACTACAAGTCTGGAAGTACAGGCAAGGTACAGTATTCAGATGTCAACAACAGCATTAATATTAAAGTGGCTCATACATATACAGCACTGAAGTTAATTATGTCATTTAAGTTAGAACAGTTTTATTCAGTATAATAATGTCTGTGTTGTTGTGGATGGTTTCTTTAAAATCAGTGTCATCATAACCATAATATAATTATGGTATTTATGTATTTATACACCAACTTCATTGAACATTTGTACAATTGGTTGTGCTTTTACAGAGATTATGTGCCAGACTCATAGACTGACAGTAACTTTGAGACTGTCCTGCTGTGAAAAATGAGTCCATAACCTGTGCCAGCAGATTATTATGACCAAAATGTATTTAGATTATCTCTGATTATCTATTGTGACAAAAAACAAACAAGGCTGATGCAGTATATAAAGCAACAAACATATTGTAGGTCATAAGGATTTTCTTACAGTTGCAAGAAAAAGTAAGTACCGTTTGCAATTTCCTGGTTTTCTGCAAATTAGTCATGAAATGTGATCAAAGTCAGAAATAACAAACGCAATATTTCTAAGCTGATAAAACATAAACTGTCACGATCTTTAATGTCTTATTTAAGACAATAAACATACAATGGGATGATTCAAAAAACAATAGCAATTATGTTTTAATAACTGGTCGAAACAACCTTTGGCAGCAATAACCTCAAGCAAGCTCTTCTTGTAGCTGTAGAGAGAGAACAGAGAGAGAGGAAGAGAGCACAAACTAAGGGAGAGAGAGAGAGAGAGCACAAGGTTAGTGACATTCAATGGGGGAATATACATGTGAGGGAAGAGGAGAGAAGAGAGGGGAAGGAAAGGGAGTGTTAGGGTTAGGGTAGGGGGGCTCAGTGCACCGATGGTCCTCGGGCAGTCTAGGCCTATAGCAGCATAACTAAGGGATGGTTCAGGGTTGCCTGAAGCCAGCCCTAACTATATGCTTTGTCAAAGAGGAAGGTTTTAAGTCTAGCCTTAAAAGTACAGAGAGTGTCTGCCTCCTGAACCCAGGCTGGGAGCTGGTTCCACAGGAGAGGAGCTTGATAACTAAAGGCTCTGCCTCCCAGTCTGCTTTTGGAAACTCTGGGAACCACAAGTAGACCTGCACTCTGAGAGCGAAGTGGTCTACTGGGATAATATGGTACTATGAGGTGTGAAAGAGATTGATTATGAAGGGATTTGTACGTGAGAAGAAGGATTTTAAATTCTATTCTATATTTTACAGGGAGCCAATTAAGAGAAACCAATATAGGAGAAATATGATCTCTGTTGCTAGTTCCTGTCAGGACTCTGGCTGCAGCATTCTGGAGTAATTGGAGGCTTTTTATGGAGATATTGGGACATCCAGATAGTAATGAGTTACAGTAATCTAGCCTTGAGGTAAAAAATGCATGGACTAGTTTTTCTGCATCATTTTGACACAGGATGTTCCTAATTTTGGAAATGTTGCGCAGGTGAAAGAATGCAGTTCTAGAGATTTGTTTTATGTGTGAGTTAAAGGACATGTCCTGGTCAAAAATAACTCCAAGGTTTTTTACAGTAGTGCTGGAGGCCAGGGTTATGCCATCTAGAGTAGCTATAATTTTAGAAAAGTTATTTCTGAGATTTTTTGGCCCAAATATAATGACTTCTGTTTTCTCTGAGTTTAAAAGTAAAAAGTTACTGGTCATCCAGGCCTTTATGTCAGTTAGACAGGCTTGAAGTCTGGTTAACTGGTTTGTGTTAACAGGTTTAATAGATAGATATAACTGAGTGTCATCTGCATAGCAGTGGTAATTAATAGAGTGCTTCCTAATGACATATCCTAAAGGAAGCATGTACAGGGTGAACAGAATCGGTCCTAGCACAGAGCCTTGTGGAACTCCATAACTAACTTTTGTTCGTGTGGAAGGTTCATCATGGACATGAACAAACTGGAATCTGTCCGATAAATAGGATTGGAACCACTTTAACGGTGTTCCTCTGATACCAGTCACATGCTCCAGTCTCTGTAATAAGATGTTGTGGTCAATGGTGTCGAATGCAGCATTAAGGTCTAGGAGGACAAGTATAGAAACAAGTCCATTATCTGAGCCTAAGAGAAGATCGTTGGTTACTTTTAACAGGGCTGTTTCTGTACTATGATGTGCTCTAAATCCTGATTGAAAATCTTCATATAGTTCATTCCTGTGTAAGTGGTCTGATAGCTGCTTAGCAACAGCTTTTTCAAGGATTTTAGAAATAAATGGTAGGTTGAATATTGGTCTATAATTAGCCAAGTCTCCTGGATCAAGACTAGAATTTTGAGTAAGGGTTTGATTACTGCAGTCTTAAAGGCCTGTGGTACGTAGCCTGATACTAGAGATAAATTTACCAAGTCTAATAAAGATGAGTTAATTAATGGCAGGGTGTCTTTAAGCAGTCTAGTCGGGATGGGGTCTAAGAGACACGTTGATGATTTAGATGAAGCAACTACTGATGTAAATTCAGAGAGATCTATGGGAGAGAAGCAATCTAAACATAAATGAGGTCTTGCAGATGATTCAAGACCTACTGTACTGTAGTAGAAGATTTATTTATGGCAACTATGGGAAGCATCTGCTGAATTTTATCTCTAATAGTTGTGATTTTATTTGTAAAGACACTCATAAAGTCATCACTGCTGAGAGCTAAGGGAACACTGGGCTCAACGGAGCTGTGACTTTTTGTCAGCCTGGCTACAGTGCAGAAAAGAAACCAGGGATTGTTCTTATTTTTCCTCTATTAGTGATGAATAATAGAGATTCTCGCTTTACGGAGAGCTTTTTTATATGTTAATAGACTCTTTTTCCAGGCTAGAAAAATTCCTCTAAATTTGTGGAACTTCCTTTCCAGCCTTCGTGATGCCTGCTTTAAGGTATGAATATGTAAATTATACCATGGGGCTAATCTCCTCTGATTCACTAACTTCTTTTTCAGAGCAGCCACAGTATCAAGCGTTTCAGGCAGTGAGGCTACAGCACTGTCAACAATATGATGAATTTGGTAGGGAGTGGGATTGAGGCAGCTGCCCTCCACTGTGTTGGTACTTGGCATAGATGTAAATAAAGATGGGATCATTTTCTTAAATTTATTAACAGCATTGTCAGATAAACTGTAGTGGAATTTTCTTTCAAATGCTGAATGATCCATTATCTTAAATTCAAAAGTTATTAAAGAATGATCTGACAAAATAGGATTATAGAGAAAAACTATTAAATGTTTAATTTCGATGCCATAGGTCAGAACAAGATCAAGGGTGTGATTGAAGCAATGGGTGGGTTTATTAACATTTTGAGTGAAACCAATTGAATCTAATATAGAATTAAATACAGTGCTGAGACTATTATTTTCAACATCTACATGAATGTTAAAATCTCCCACTATAATGACTTTATCTGATCTAAGCACTAAATCAGACCGGAAGTCTGGAAATTCAGTTAAAAACTCTGAGTAAGGGACAGGTGGACGGTACACAATGACAAGTAGAACTGGTTTTTGTGTTTTGCAGTTTGGATGTGAGAGACTAAGAGTGAGGCTCTCAAATGAGTTATAACTGTAAGTGGTCTGATAGCTGCTTAGCAACAGCAGTGACAGGATTACTATTGCAACAACATATCATCAGTAGGGTAAAACTAACCTGCCTCACGACGGTCTAAACCCAGCTCACGTTCCCTATTAGTGGGTGAACAGTCTAACACTTGGTGTGTTCTGCTTCACAATGATAGGAAGAGCCGACGTTGAAAGTCTGTAATCATTAAGGCCTGTGATCTCTTCACCTCAGCCAATGGCCAGCCTCCTACCTGAGTCTCCAGCAGGCCTCTCACCTCAGTCTCAGGCTAGTTCCTTGCCTTAGTCCCCAGCCAGCCCTTCGTCTGAGTTTCCAGGGGAGTGCAGATGCTGGATGATGAAGTGAAGGGCCATTTTCACAGCGTTGTGAAAATAACTACAGATCTGTTGGCTCTGTAGGCGAACTGTAGAGGATCCAGGAGAGGGCCTGTAATGTCCTTGAGGTAGGACAAGACGAGGCCCTCAAAAGACTTCATGACCACAGAAGTCAGGGTCACAGGTCTGTAATTGTTAAGTCCGTGGATCCTTGTCTTTTTGGGGGACTGGGATGATGGCTGAATTACAGATAAGAGTAATATATCACTCGAATCTGTACAGGGTCTAGTTTTATTTGTACACAGTCATAATAACAACAAAATGCTGTGCTCTGTGTCTTTATACTAAAACTAACAGGTAGTCCTTTACAACCTACTACACTAGCCTGTGTCAGCACAGTTTGACTTATCACTGTACCGATAAACAGGGTCTACTTCTAACAGCTCAGTGTCTATATCAAGCATGTTCACTGTAGCTTTTGATTTGTACACAACTGCAAAATGGTTCTTTTTCCCATATTTTTTTCATACTTCATTAAAAGCAGGGCACTGTCTTGGGAGGTGAATGCGGTTGCATTTGCCACAACTTTTTGCCTTTGGAGTTTGTTTATTTGCTGCAGGTCTGCTTGATCTGTGTGCAAGCTGTGACTCCTTTTTTGTAATGGTGTGCACAAGTTGTGCTTCTGATGATGCTGCCATTACTTTGACATGCTTTTGTGATTTCTTTAGCTCTGCATATATCAGTAACTTTTAAAAGTGTCAAGTCCGATATGGGCAGAAGTCGTTCACAATGTTCTGAGTTGTGCTGAAAACTATTTTGTCTCTTATCTTCATTTCCCCCGATTTCACGTGTGTGCTTTGTTTCTTACCTCTGTGATGAATTTATCTACAGTGGGTACAGAAAGTATTCAGACCCCTTTAAATTTTTCACTTTGTGTCATTGCACCCATTTGCCAAAATCAAAAAAGTTTCTCATTATTTCTCATTTCTCATTAATGTACACTCAGCACCCCATCTTGACAGAAAAAAACAGAAATGTAGAAATTTTTGCAAATTTATTAAAAAAGAAAAACTGAAATATCACATGGTCATAAGTATTCAGACCCTTTGCAGTGACACTCATATTTAACTCACATGCTGTCCATTTCTTCTGATCCTCCTTGAGATGGTTCTGCTCATTCATTGGAGTCCAGCTGTGTTTAATTAAACTGATTGGACTTGATTAGGAAAGGCACACACCTGTCTATATAAGACCTTACAGCTCACAGTGCATGTCAGAGCAAATGAGAATCACAAGGTCGAAGGAACTGCCCAAGGAGCTCAGAGACAGAATTGTGGCAAGGCACAGATCTGGCCAAGGTTACAAAAGAATTTCTGCAGCACTCAAGGTTCCTAAGAGCACAGTGGCATCCATAATCCTCAAATGGAAAAAGTTTGGGATGACCAGAACTCTTCCTAGACCTGGCCGTCCAGCCAAACTGAGCGATCGTGGGAGAAGAGCCTTGGTGAGAGAGGTAAAGAAGAACCCAAAGATCACTGTGGCTGAGCTCCAGAGATGCAGTAGGGAGATGGGAGAAAGTTCCACAAAGTCAACTATCACTGCAGCTCTCCACCAGTCGGGGCTTTATGGCAGAGTGGCCCGACGGAAGCCTCTACTCAGTGCAAGACACATGAAAGCCCGCATAGAGTTTGCCAAAAAACACATGAAGGACTCCCAGACTATGAGAAATAAGATTCTCTGGTCTGATGAGACCAAGATTGAACTTTTTGGTGTTAATTCTAAGCGGTATATGTGGAGAAAACCAGACACTGCTCATCACCTGCCCAATACAATCCCTACAGTGAAACATGGTGGTGGGAGCATCATGTTATGGGGGTGTTTTTCAGCTGCAGGGACAGGAAGACTGGTTGCAATTGAAGGAAAGATGAATGCGGCCAAGTACAGAGATATCCTGGAAGAAAACCTCTTCCAGAGTGCTCAGGATCTCAGACTGGGCCGAAGGTTCACCTTTCAACAGGACAATGACCCTAAGCACACAGCTAAAATAACAAAGGAGTGGCTTCGGAACAACTCTGTGACCATTCTTGACTGGCCCAGCCAGAGCCCTGACCTAAACCCAATTGAGCATCTCTGGAGAGACACCATCCAACCTGACAGAACTGGAGAGGATCTGCAAGGAAGAATGGCAGAGGATCCCCAAATCCAGGTGTGAAAAACTTGTTGCATCATTCCCAAGAAGAGTTATGGCTGTACTAGCTCAAAAGGGTGCTTCTACTCAATACTGAGCACAGGGTCCGAATACTTATGACCATGTGATATTTCAGTTTTTCTTTTTTAATAAATTTGCAAAAATGTCTACATTTCTGGTTTTTTCTGTCAAGATGGGGTGCTGAGTGTACATTAATGAGAAATAAAAATGAACTTTTTTGATTTTGGTAAATGGCTGCAATGACACAAAGAGTGAAAAATTTAAAGGGGTCTGAATACTTTTCGTACCCAGTGTATATTAATTGAAAGTATGCAGTATTTGAAGACTGACCTGTGACACAGAGATATATGAAAGGCTGTTCCATTAGCAACCCAGATATAAAATAACAGTAATAAATGAAAAAGTTTATTCATACTAAAATAAAAGACCCTAAGCAGGAGGATATGATATTAGAAAGATGATTACAGTTATTCAGATTTGTCAGAGATATAAAGCCATTGACACTCACATTCACACCTGCAGGAACGTGAGTCACCAGTTAACTTTATTGTACCAGCAGTGTATTTGTTTGGAATGTCAAGGAAGCCAGAGTACCCACAGAAAACCCACGAGCACACAAGCAAACTCTACACAGTAAGGCCCTGGTCAGCTATAGGCTTGAGCCCAGAACATTTTTAATGTGAGGCAATAGTGCAAACCACTTTTAGCTGCCCTCGATGAAAAACATTTAATATTTAAATGTGATAAGCAGTTCAAAAATTCTTATAATCGAGTTGT
The DNA here is from genome assembly GCF_900324485.2 of Mastacembelus armatus. Classification (NCBI taxonomy): domain Eukaryota; kingdom Metazoa; phylum Chordata; class Actinopteri; order Synbranchiformes; family Mastacembelidae; genus Mastacembelus; species Mastacembelus armatus. Next base: position 1,373,586 of record NC_046649.1, read on the forward strand.
TATCTTTCTTACCTGATAGAGAGACATCATATCTGACTCCAGCTTGCGAGAGGTGTCAGAGCTGGATGCAGAAGAGAGTTATTGCTTCATGGTAGCAGCTTACATCCCCTCCAGACCCAAAACCACCCAACTGGGAGCCTGGAGCAAACAGTTGTGTACACAAAGACAGGGGAGCGTGCTACAAGGTGAAAACTCTGAATACACTCCACTGCATGAGTCCAACTTATGACTATGACAAGTTTTTTTTCTAATATATAAAATAAAATATATAAATATAAAATCATATATATATATATATATATACATACTGTGTGCATGTATGACTCATTCTGATGAAACAATAACAGCACTGCAAATAGTAATGTCTAAATGTGTGGCTGACATCCCATTTGTTGGCATTATGGGCCTTTGCATATAATTGCTTGTGTATATATGCAACATGTGGATCTTTGTGCTCTTGATGAAGATTAAAAATGTCACAGAAATGACAAAGCAGAGATATTTTTACACATAAGTTCTTTTTATGGCCTGTGTCTTGACTGCCACAAGCTATAGGTATAATTAATTAACTCTTTGCCAATGAAAACTGTTTTTCATTGTGACATGAATTTATCAGGCTACATTATCATGAAGTTACAAAACAACAAAGTGAGGGACAGCAGACAGCACACAGTCAGTTACAACTGTAACTATATGTACAGTAGTAGCAGCCCAACAGCCAGCAGGCCTACTAGAAGTTTTTTATGTCATGGCTACCATCATCTATTATATTTCACTTCACTGTTTTTTTGTTTAATTCATTTTTTATATACATTCTTAATTTTCCATACTGAGAGTAGGTGATACAGACACTGTTTAAAGTGTGACTCTCCTTGTCTCTCCAGAGTTGAGTCTTGGAGCGTGGGTTGGTGCTGTCTCCATCCTGCTCACAGTTCTCATCATCATCATTACAGTGACAGCCCTCTGCTGCAAATGCTGCAGTCAAAGGAACAAAACCGTCCACACATCACAGTCCTCAGCACCAGTTTAGTGTGTGTGTTTGTCTTTTTAAAACGCGTGGAGCAGGTCTCTCTTCAGTATTCTATCTTCTCTCTGTCGCCTGGAAGAGTTTGGGCAAAGCAAAATAAATTTTTAAATGTGATTTGTCTACTTATTAGACTGTAAGAATACAAACTAAGTATATAATATTCCCTCACAGGCTTAATTAAAAATCTTACTTTATTCTCTTTCTGTAACACAATATACCAGTCCAGTTAGCTTCACTGCTTTCTCTAACCACATTTTTGAGTTTTATCATTCTGCCACCTCACCTTCTAATCGTTACCCAGATTGTGTTCACTTATTTTTTTACACTTAGACTTGTACAGGGCTGTGAATAAGTATTATTTGTCACACTTAAATCATTCAGGTGATCAACTAATTTTAATATTACACAAAGATAACCCCAGTAAATACAAAATGCAGTGAAAATGATCTAATTTATTAAGTGAAAAAGGCTGTCCAAACCTGCCTGGGCCTATGTGAAAAAGTAATTGCCCCCTAAACCTAATTAGTGGCTGTGCAATAACTGCAATCAAGCATGTGCGACAACTAGCAATGAACCTTTCACATCACTGTTGAGGAATTTTAGCCCACTCTTCTTTGCAGAATTGTTTTAATTCAGCCACTCCAAAACCTTAATTTTGGTATTTTGAGCCATTCAGAAGTAGATTTGGTGTGTTTCAGATCATTGTCGTGCTGCATAACCCAAGTATGCTTGAGGTTAAGGTAAAAGGGAGGAAAAGGAAGAACCATCATGGAAGAACAAATCCCTGGACAGAATATCCAACTGGCAGGCTGATATAGAAAATTTTTACCAGTGGCCGGTTAAAGCTGGACTGAAAGACAGCATGGAAGCAATAATCATAGCAGCACAAGAACAGGCCCTGAGCACAAGATCGATAGAGGCTGGGGTCTACCACACCAGGCAGGACCCCAGGTGTAGACTGTGCAAAGATGCCCCTGAGACAATCCAGCACATAACAGCAGGTTGTAAGATGCCAGCAGGCAGGGCATACATGGAACGCCATAACCAAGTGGCTGGCATAGTGTACAGGAACATCTGTGCCGAGTATGGGCTGGAGGTCAAAATAGGATACACCTCCAAAGGTGGTGGAGAATGACCGAGCTAAGATCCTGTGGGACTTCCAGATACAGACTGACAAACAGGTGATGGCTAACCGACTAGACATAGTGGTGGACAAACAGCAGAAGAAGGTAGATGTAGCAATCCCAAGTGATAGCAATATCAGAGCAGATGAACATAAACAATTTGAGAAATACCATGGGCTGAAAGAAGAGCTAGAAAAGATGTGGAAGGTGAAGGCAACAGTAGTCCCCGTGATAATCGGCACCCTTGGGGCTGTGACCCCCAAACTGGGAGAGTGGCTCCAACAGATCAAGGAAAAACATCCATTACACAGCTAAGATACTGCACAGGACCTTCAAGCTCCCATGCCTCTGGTAGAGGACCCAAAGATAAAAAGACTGTCCAAAAGGTCAAAGAGGATTTTTTTTAAGCTACTCAACCCGTCAGCCCGACTGGGTTTTTGTTTTTACTATGCTTGACATGAGACATTTGTAGCAACATACACATGCTATACATCCACATAACCAGAAGAAAGTTTACTAAAAGCTCAACAAAACCAATTTCAGGAAACCAAAATAAAATTCAAACAATAAGCAGTTAAATGGGCACAAGACCTAAAACATATTGTGAACAATTTCATAATGCCCGTCCAAAATTAATAAAGAAATCAGTAGAAGTGAAATATGGCATTACTTTGCCTACAAAAGCGATGAAAAAGGTGAACCAACCGACCTTTATTCACAGTCTGCAAGCGCTGCTATAAGTCATGTGCTGCCACGGGAGGCAACACATCAAATCTTAGCAAACATTTGTCACTCACTCATCTTGGTTTGTTCAAAGACTTAAAATATCGACAGGTGAGTCTCTTTCAAATGATTTAATTTAGACTTTTACTTTAAAGAGATCAACCCTTTAAATCCGAGGCTGATTTTTAGAACTCTGATTTGAATTTCGCATAACATAGGTTTAACAGGATTTAGTGTAGATCAAAAAAAGAAAAGCCGCAAAAAAAGAAAAAAAAAAAATTACAGTTATGAGGCAGTGTGATTTCTGCTGCTGTTGTGTGTTAGCTTCCAGTTCTCTGATGCTTTGTTATACCGTGTCGTTACACACATCTTCAGTGTGACGACCCTGTCTCCCTTTTCTGCCTGTGGATGGCAGTGTAACCTCAACGTGTATTATCATGTCTAATTAAAGACGTTATGGATGGAGAGTATAAAAGGTGTTTCTGATCTGTGTAACAAGGCTTCTTCTGATGGAACGTGGTTGCCCAGAGATGTCTTTCGCTTCCACTCTTTTGTTGTATTTTCTTTGTCAACGTTCTCTACCCCATTGAACAATAACTTTTTCTTTAATTAAGGAATGACCTTGTAATTGGAAACATTCAATCATATGTGGGATCCTCTTTATTCTTACGGTCGGGAACGACATAAATAGGGGGCTCGTCCAATATTCCTACACCGAAGAATATCCCGGTGAGTATTTTTATGAATGGCCACCTTTATGAATAAGAGCTCTGGTTAGGAAGAGTGTATCCAGCTGGGTTGTGCATACAATCCTTCTGATGGAACACCTTTGTTTTTTTTTTTGTTTTTTTATTATTTTACCTTTTTTGTTTTTGAGGGTTATCCTGGGTGGAGATCTAGGTCTCTGTCGGGAGTATGCTTTCGGACTTTTGGTGACTGATCGTCACAGAGTTCAGCGTGTAATGCCGCCCTGGGCCCGGTACGCCTTTGAAGACTAGGTAGGAATTAGCTAGTGATTTCTTTCAGATAGGATCTGGAGTTTCTCAGATTAAAAAGGTGAACCTGCACATAATTGAGTTTGTGTTTCTAATGCGTTCTTCTCTTTCCTGCGTGCCTGCAATTTGTTTTGACTTGTGGTAAGTCTCACGTGCGTGAGTGATTTGTTTGTTTGTTTTGTCACATTTAGTTGTAAGTTGGTGTGAAAACGTCTTCGATGCTCGAAGATTTGTCCCTCAACTTGTCCCTCAGACACTTTACTTGAGCGGTGCACAAAAGAGCAATTAATACAAACTGCCGAGCCCTTTAGTATCAATGAAGCCACCTGGATGGGTGGGATGGATGAGACTATTACCATTCGGCCTGCAGACGAAAGAAGATGCACAGTGGTCCTAAACACAACAGACTATCATGAAAAAGTAACCTCTCTCTTGGAAGACCAACAGACCTATGAAAAATTAAGAAGTGACCCCACCGGCACCTACAAGAAAAAGGTGGCTGAATATTTAAAACACCTGGAAAAGGACACCGGAATTCAGAGGAATTTACCTCCAGAGTCAGACATCTAAACCTGGATAGAGATGAAATGGTATGGTATCCTTTGATGTGACATCCCTCTTCACCAGCATCCCCACCACCGATGCTTTAACATCTGTTAGGAGAAGACTAAAAGAGGACAGCACCCTCTACCAGGAGCAGCCTCAACCCAGGCCAAATCTGCCTGCTATTGGACCTTTGTCTGAACACCACATACTTCTCATATTCTCATACAGAGGTGAATTTTACAGACAGAAACATGGATGTGCCATGGGCTCCCCTATGTCACACATCATTGCCAACCTGTACATGGAAGAAGTGGAAAGGAAAAGAGACTGTTCACCCTAAAAACCGGACACTAAAACAAAAGAGGAACAATGTAGTATATGCCATCCAGTGTAAAGAAGAGTGCTCAGAACTCTACATTGGAGAAACCAAACAATCACTTCACAGGAGGATAGCCCAGCACAAGAGGAGCAATCAACTCAGGGGTATGCGTCTAACGACTCTCACCTGATTTACATAGCTGAACTAGTGAGCCTATGGTGAAACCAACCTGGGAGATATATTGGAGGTTCCTGTCCACCTGGAGAGGTGGTGAAACGTTTAGACTTAAAAACTGAAAGTCCAGTTGCCATGACTCAACCTTTAGATAACTTCCCCTGGGAGAGACTGAGAATCTTCACAAACATATTTAGTATCGATCTTACTACTCAAGATAAGAAACTGAAGGACACACACGTGACAACTTTGAAACGATCACTGTTGATGGAGGAGTTTTAGAGTTAAAAACAGTTGTTCCCTGTGAATCTTCTGTTTTCTCTTTCGTGATATTGATGTTGAAAGTGAACCGAAATTTCAATAGATGTCACTAAACGAGTAACAATTATATTTGGAGGTGGCAAAAATCCATGCTGAGCATGAATGTGAGAGAAAGAGAAGAAAGAGAATTTGCAGCTAAGGAATTAGAAGACCAGATGCGTGTACGAAAATTAGAAATTGACTTGGAGAGAGAACGCGAAGAGAGAGCGTTTCAGTTAAAAAAGTTAGCGTTGGAGTTAGAAGTGAAGAAAGCAGAAAGTACGTGAGTGGATGTGCCATTGGTAACAGAACAGTCGCTCGAGCTAGGTGAACCTGTATTTGATATTCATCGGAATGTGAGATTAGTTCTGCCATTCTCTGAAAAAGAAGTGGAAAAATATTTTGATCACTTTGAACGTGTTTCTTTATCTTTGAAATGGCTGATAAAGTTTTGGACTTTATTGTTGGAGTGTGTTCTTACAGGTAAAGCTCAGGATGTTTATTTTGCTCTCACACTGGAACAGAGTGGTGAGTATGATATTGTGAAGTCTGCTGTATTGCATGCTTATGAACTTGTACCTGAGGCCTATCACCAAAAATTTAGAAATCTTAATAAAGATGAAAACTGCACTTATGCTGAATTTGCAATGGAAAAAGAAAATTTATTTGACCGATGGTGTACTTCAATGAAAGCTACAACTCAAGAGAAATGAAAAGAATTGGTGCTTTTGGAGGATTTTAAGCATTGTGTTTCTGCTGCTGTAGCTACATATTTAAATGAACATAAGGTGAGCAAACTTTCTGATGCTGCTATTATGGCAGATGAGTTTGTGTTAACACATCGGGGGTCATTCAGTTCAGTCAACTTCAAAAGTGGCATGATAAGTCTAAGTTTGTCTCTCAAGTTAAGACAAAGTCTGCAGTGTTGGGACAAAGTGCTAAGGCAGCTGTTGTTAGTAGTCCTAGTGAGACAGCCCTTTTAAGAGACCTGGTTTGTTTTTATTGTAAAAAGCCTGGTCATATTCATCTTCGAATTCATCTTTCCTCTGCCATATTATCTGGTGATGCTGTGGTTGGTGTCTGTTCTGCACTTCCAGTTCCTGGAATTACGTTCATCCTGGGAAATGATTTAGCTGGGGGGAATGTTTGGAGAGAGAGTAATGTGGTCACTCCACCAATTGTAGAATCTTTACCCAGAAAATCTGACATTGAACAATGTAACACAAATCAATGACTACTCAATCAATGCCTTAACAGCTGCCTGAAAACCAAACTAGAGAAGTTTCACTTAACGACACTTTCTGAATGAAGATAATTCAGAATCTGGGTGTATATAAAAATTGTCTCATCAAGAACTCGCTGGTCATACCAGAGTCTAGAAAACTTATGATCGCATTAGGCGACAGTTTTAGGCCTAAAGTAAAACAGGTTGTGGCCAAATACATATGGTCATACATGTCAGATTACTAGTAAGCCAAATAAGAAAGTGCCGGAGGCTCCGTTACAGCCTATTCCTGTGGTTTGCAACCCCTTTGATCATTTGATTATTGATAGCATTGGTCCTCTGCCAGGGTCTAGAGCTGGTTATCACTATCTTCTTACTATTATGTGCCAGACTACCCGCTATCCTGCAGCTTACTCGTTAAGGTCTATCACCATTAAGTCTATTTTGAAGACCCTTACTATTCCCGAAGTTATTCAGTCCAATCTATTTTCAGTGCTTAACATCCATAGAGTCAAGGGGCTCTGAAAGGTTTCATCAAACCTTGAAATCTCTGTTAAGGTCATATTGTGTGGAACTTAATGTGGATTGGGCGACTGTTTGACAGAAAGGCTAAGTCTAGGAGTTTTCGGGTCAGGGATCAATGATCAACGAAATCAACTACTAATGCAGTGGAGTTTAATTTTACAGCCTTTCCATTTGGAAATTAAACTTGTGCGAGGAAAGGATAATATCATTGCTGACACTCTTTTGGTCAGGAACAAGCTGGCTATGACAGCAGTCTCAGCTTTCATTTGGGGTGGACATTGTATGATTTGCTTAAAGAGGCCCAGTAGTAGAGTGGTGCTGTGTGGAGTTTGATATTTAAGTAATTAATTTGAGTTGTGTTTGGAGTATGTAAAAATATATGTTCTTGTAGCCTGTACTGAAAAGATATGAAGAGATGATCCTATTTTGATTTCATCCATTCAGTTTTTTTAATGTGGTCACTGAAACACTAAGCAGACGACATGAATAAATTATATTTGACTTTTTATTTCTTAATTTTCTAAACACAGAAGGTCACATTTAGAGGGCAACACATTCAACAAGACTTGTAAATATGTTATCATCATATTTTTTCCATTGTTTTGATTATTTCACTTAACCATGGTTTTTAAAGGGCATACATCTGTATTATAGAAAACAAGTAACTTTATCTTGTCTTGTCTGAATATTTATTCTCTGACAACTGCTTTCAACAATATTTTGATCATGCCCACATCTTACTCATATAACAACAAATGTGAATGAAGCAGTACAACAATAAATAAACATGTCAACAACAACAAATGACTTAGCATCTGAGTAAACAATAAAATTGTTTGGTAACCACGTCATTTTTACAGTGCATTATGTACAGTGATATATTTTCTTAACAGTGATGAAACAGATGCTATTTATCTGCAAAAAATTCATTTTAGCTGTAGAAAGTTGGCAGGTTGACTTGATTTGCTTCAGATGTAAACACGTGAAGTATATGGGCGAATGCTGGAGGAGGAAACTCCAGGTAAAAAAAAAAAAAAAAAGGGCAGATGTTCTTAAATCCTTTGTACAAATCTCTTATGAACCAATTTGCTCGCACTTTTATGCAATTCTAATACTGTCATAAAAACAAAATTAATTTGGATCGCTTTTGTAACAATGTCCTGTTTATAGTGGTGCTGTGGGGCAACAAATTACTTTTATGGGTTTCACTTTTCACAAGACCAGAATCTGATCATTGTATTATTGAAACTGTTGAGTATTTACTGAACCCAGACTCCAAATCAGTGTAGATACCAGCAGGTCAGTCAGCCATTAGCTGCACTTGCTTTTAAAAAAACGGAGACCTTGATATCATGTGTGATTTCTTATGGTTTGGAATCATGGGACACTTTGAATGTCTGACTTAAAATCGTAAGACACATTTGTTTTATGTTTTAATAACATGATGTCATACATAGGCGGATGGTTTATGGTTTATATTGTGAGATAACATGCTGTAAATGTCAGAGACTTTGCTGTAGTATCTTTCATGTAATATTAAACACAGTACAATATCTATAAAATTTCTAACCTGACATTAGATAGATATATTCATATTGCCCACCGTGAAATTCTATGTTAAGTTTGTATCTTTCTTGTATTGTATGAATTACAAAAAATGGCAATAAGCAACATTTAACTGAACCATGACTTTCTGAAACACTGATAAAAAATGTATCAATGTAAAAACTGATAATAAATGTATCAATAATGTTACCTGATAACAGTGAGTTTATATTCAAACATCCCAACAGTGTATTGGGGAATTTCAAGGTTTTACTGACTATAAGGAAAGCAAATGGTCATGTTTATCTCAGTCTTGAGATTAGGCATTAAATGTGTACATTAATTTTCATGTTGTCTTGAGCACACATTACAAATATGAAAACACAGAAAGTTTACTTTCACAGGATTCACAGTGTTGTCATGCAAATGTAGTAATGAGGTAGGCTTGAACTGAAACTTAGTGTTAATTGAAATGTTCCTTTGGTGCTTGCTAAGTCTGTTCCAAGTCTTTTTTAATGTGAAGGTAGACTGCCATCGGATAAATATACAGTAGTCATAATGTACATCAAACACACCAATACACTCTATTCTATTCATTTATTTCATACAAGGATAATTCCTTGTATTTCCTTGTATTTATAAACTGCTGAATGAAATGGTTACGTGGTATAGTATGAATTACTATCTGTACTGCTACATTGCCAGACTGGCAGATAAAATGCATTGACTACACTGAAATTTGTGCACTCCTTCTTACAGTGAGCGGAAGCAATGCTGCAACAGGTGAATTGCGGCAACAAAAGAAGAATTGCATGGCATTAATATTCAGATCAGCATTCATGGACTATTTATGTTTAAAAATGGACATGTATGGGGCGGGATAAGAAGCTGATTCACATGTGCACAATTCTATGTGATCTATGATTTAGAAAGAGAACAGTGCCTACAGCTGTGAAACACTTTTAAAAATCTTTTTTTGGTAAGTGCTAACCATAATACACTATACTAATGGTGCCAATTCAACATTAGTGAACATTTGTTTTAACAATGATATGTATTAGCATATGGAACTAGGACCCTGATGATGTTTGTTTACTGTTAGTTCATTGACTAGACTCTTTAAATTAGTAACCATTGAATTAAGCCCTGAAAATCTTTTGTTGGCTGTCTAGTGGTTTAAGGTATAATATAGGATACCACAACATCAGTGTTTGCTGTGGTTACAGGTGTAACAGTACTGTTGTGGTCAAAGGTGAAACAGGCTTTAAAGACAGAGATGACAATGAACCAATGTTTCTCAGCGTCTGAGACAATGAATATCTTATAGTAACCAATGACTGAAAACACTGGACATGTTAATATTGGGATAGGATAGACTATAATATCCAACCAAACTCTCTAAAAATTGCATCCAACTTACACCTAAAACTACTAAGTGACTAGATCTCTTAACCACAGTCACAGAGTATAAAATTTATATACACTTTATCTATTGTATATGACAAAGTCCACTTTCAAACACTAAAGAAGGATTATTTTCACAATGGGCCAATTACCCCTGTGAAAACCTATTGGCTTTCAAAATGTTGAGTTTTCCCCTATACTTGTTTCCAACTCCGATTTCCATAAATCATTCTAAATAGACTGGCGTCATACAACAATCAAATTTCCTTAAAGAGCATATGACAGGTTAGAGTATCCATATCACCAGAGCATAGGAGAAAATCGCTGTATTTATGATTTTAGTGAAAAAGGTTATTTAATATTCACTGGATTGGTGGCAGGAGATGTCTTTCTGAAAAAGTTCACTTCAGCATTAAAAACTATGACATAACATGGGGTAAACAAGCTAGCCTCTGAACAATCATAGACATTGGACCATGAAACCAATGAACTTGACAATTTCTTTTAACAAATATATGACAGACCACTACCAGCAACAATTAGCTAAGTTCTACTTCCCCCTCTGCCTAGGTCATATCATGTGGTGCAGTTTCAGGAAAGACGGTACAAACTGTCATGCTTTCTTCATCAATTCTGCCACTTTGTCATGTTAAACTAACATTTATTCTTTACATGGGTATTTATAAGGCAGATTAATTATGAATTTTGAAAAATGAAAACCTGTCATATGCTCTGTAATAATAATCAGCAAATCTGGTGAGATTAGCCGATCTCATGGTAGGTTGATGGTAGATTTTATAATCTTTCACTTCTGACATGAATATAATATAGCAATCTTAAACTACAATTATTGCCATAAATAAAGCAAAATTATTTCTTCCTACTTAATCATCCCTCTTTGTCTTAGTTTCATCACCCATTCTCTCCCCGTCGTTTTTTTCCTCATGTTGCCATTGTTGTCATGGGAACGCTGCTGACATGATAAAAGATCATTTCAGGTCGACGCTCTGAGTCTGTGACTGAGTCTTCTCCTTGGCCTAAAACAAACATGACAGACCAGCTATGAGTTGATAAATATGAATTCATGTAATATATTATATAGAAATCTCTTAAAATGGTGATATATAAAATGTCAGCACAAAGGTCTACTGTAACAGCACAGTTGTGGAGATCTGTAAAACTTTGTCTTTGACAATGCAATTCTGATGTTTAGCAGATAAAATTCTACAATTTTTATGTACATATTCTTATATGCTTCTTACAATACCAGTGTTTGCAAATTAGCACTGGATCTTACGTTAATGTTGCAATTATTTTATAAACAGCGTCATACAACTGTTTTGAATTGCCTGACACAGTTGGAATAATCAGGGCTTTTATTTTGAAAAAATGCTATAAAAAAGCTTTTATTTTGCTGCAGGAGACTCATGGGACCTTACACTAGAATCTGGACTTATTTTGAATAATCCTTATACTTTACAAAAATGTAAGATCTTCCTATAAATAACTGTGGACTTTTATTGTGAAAGTCTGACCGTGTCAGAAAATCATGGCTGATATTGAAAATGGCCTCACTTGGTATCTGAAACCGTATGCCAATAGGCAACATCGTTTTTTTTAGATTATTTTTTGGGCAGTTTTTTGCCTTTATTTGATAGGACAGTGGAGAGAGACAGGAAACTAGAGCAGAGGGGAAGGGAAGACATGCAGGCATACATGACGGCCGGCTCGGGAGTTGAACCAGCATCTCCTGCATATATGGACGGGCACACTACTGCTGCGCCACCTGCAGCCCCCACAATGTCTGTTTTAATATTGAGTTGCTGTTTCAGAGGACAAAGGTGAAGGGGATTTTAACATTCTCTGACCGAAAAACGGCGGAATAATAATAAAGAGAAAAAACAAAGAACTTATCTCCGGCTTGCTGTTTACACAGCAATCCCAACAATAAAGACAAAGAACGAAGAACATATCTTGGGCTTGCTGCTTGCACAGCAATCCCAACAATAAACAGAAAAAAAGCGAAGAACATATCTTGGGATTGCTGTACAATTCTGCTGTTGTTTAAGTCACTGATAGCAGCGTCTCCGAGCAGCAGGATATCTCTGTCCTTCACATTTGGCACAGATTCTTTGTGTCTACCTCTCTGACTAGTTTCATGGCTAGTTTCATGGCCTCATAAAATTACTACTTTTTGTGCTTGTTTCTCAGTCACAGCAGACATTTCTTGCTCAATAAAATTTAGTGCAGACAGTGGTTGAAACCTGTTACTGAGCTATATGTTTGGTGATGCTACATATGCTCCTGGGGTGCCAGCATTCTTCTTTCTAATTCTCTTGGGGCATTGGCGTGGCACCAAGTTTATGCCAGGTGGCTTCATTCTGATCAATTCCCACTTTTGAAAGTTTTGGGAAAGACACTGTATCGTCCAGGTTCAGAGTAGCATTTTGGTCAACACAGCACTTGTGGTAGTGTGAGCCGCAGACTAGCCGGTCACTTAAGGCCCGGATTCCATTGGCCATTTGCGCTAGTTGGCATCCTATAAAAGTGCCCTCCTTATTGTTGTTTTTCATTTTTCTTTGGCTTCCGGCTATTTGCTTCCGCGTTTATCGAGGCCTCGAGATTTGGAGTGAATTGTACGTGTTAATTGTCTGTCTATTTGCTTTGTTTGGTTATTGTATTTGTTTGTAGTCATTTTTATTTGTGTGTGACAGGAGCCAATGCCCTGGTGTCATGGTGGTGGATGTCCATGGTGGTGGTTCCCGTCTTCTTGGTTTGTGGTGCACAATTTTGTTATTCTTTTGCTGTGTTTTGGGTGGTTTTCTTTATTTTAGTACAGCTTCTCTTTGGTCTTTATTCCCCCACGGCTGAGCCTTGTCTCCTGGGATTGATTTGGGTGAGAGGGTGTAGATGTGTTGGGGGAAGGGGTCTTGTTGAGGGTTATCCTTTTTCTCAATTTGTTTATTAATAAAGTCATTTAATGGTTATGTGTTAGTGACCTCTGACTGTTTACTGTGAATTGGAACATGGTCTATTGTCCCAATTTGTAGAGCTTATATGTGTGCCTTTTTATATCTTTTCTCCAGTTAGATTCCCCAGGTGGGATTCCTGGGATGGCGTTGTCCAAATCGTAGTGCTATTCATCGCTCCCCACCACGCCACACACTTATTATTGATAGTAGGTTTTGCCTTCTTAACCACTGGGTCTGAACAGGAGCGTGTCATGACGTCCTTTTTCAGATTCCAGAGCAAGAATCTTCATTTGTAACACTGATTTCCTGAAGATATATCCATCAGTTTTGGCACAATGTGTTTTCTTTTCCAGTCGTTGAAAAATCAACGGTCCATGGTTGTAGTCACTCAATAGGCCAGATTAGTTATTAGCAAAAACAAAATCTCACTAAAATTTCAAGGCCAGTTAAAAGAGGGTAAAATAATGTTAAAACGTGTATCATAAAATCATTGGATAAAAAATGAAAAGGATTAAAAACCAAGAAAAGATGGCAGAAGCAGGAGCTACCAGAAAAGCATCTGCACTCTTCAGAAGCAGGAGGTAGTATATCTGACAGTAGAACAAAACGAAATAATAGGAGTCACCCCCAAGGGACCTTTTCAGTCTAGACAATCTTATTGGACCTAACATTGCCATCCCCAAGCCATACATGTATTTATAAAGACAGCTTAAATTTGGCTATCAAGATGTGAAATGAGCCTGACATGTTACAGGTGAAGCCTATGTTCTAGGGTGGATAGAACACAGGTCTGAAAGGCTTTATAATTTTTATGTTGCTGTAAAACTAAAGATCACAAAGTGTTAAAAAACATGACAATATAACGATGAAATCGCACGCACCATTGATTTTTATGTAATTCTAATATATGTCCTATCGTCCTTCTGTATTACTTGCTTTAAACTTGGAAGAGGTCAACAGACGAAAATCCTAAAAAAAAAAACAAATTCAGACCAGGGCGTGACCTGAGCACAGTTAGATCCAGTCTTAACAGACTAAACCAACCAAACTGCAGCTGACCAGAACAGACCCAATGTGGTTCAGGGGCGGGTCTTAGATTAAAATTAGCACGTGAGTTTAACGTGTGTGGTTTCCAACTTACCATGAGAGAGGGCCGAGGAGGCCTAACTGGTCGTACTGGCTCTGTTACTAGATTCACCTGTCTTCTGTCCAGGGGCTCTAGGTCATCAGCTACATCAGGACAACCAATATATCCTCCAGACCTAAACAATGAACCCAAGTCACCTTCTAGCAAGTTGTGTCTGGTGGAAGCATTGGATGTATCCAGGACCTGGCTGGAAGACAGGTTGCTGACAGTCATGTCAGTAGTACTGGCATTTGTGGTACTGGTAGTGCAGACACTAGTGTTACTGAGTTCGAGCAGGTCTTCTGATGCCATATCACTGTCTGAACTGTTACTGGTGGGACTGATAAATTGGTTGTCATTTGCTTCAAGGCAACCTCCTTTGCTCAACAAGTCCAGCACCTCCTGATTGTCATGGCTATCTACGTCTAGCAATTCCTGTTTTTCATTGCTACCAAGCTGCAGGAATTCCTGGTTGTTGTGGCTACTTGATGTTAGCACTTCCAGATTTTCTTTTTGACCAAAATCCAGCATTTCTTGGTTGCTGTGGTTATGTAACATCAGCACTTCTTGATCTTCAGGAGAGGAGAAATCCAGTAGTTCCAGATTGTTGTGGTTACAAGGTTTCAGCACTTCGTGGTTACCATAGTGACAGTGTTCTTGTAGTTCCCCATTGCCGATGTTGCAAAAGGGCTCCACCACTTCCTGGTTGTCATGAGTACAGAGATCCAGTAAGTCTTGGTTTTCATTGCTGACTAACTCCCTGGTACCAAGGCAAGAAGGTTCCAACAGTTCCTGGTTATTGTGGGGACAATCTTTAAACACTTCTTGGTTTTCATGGTTATGAGGTTCTAGTACTTCCTGGTTGCTACAGAGATTTACTTGCTCATTGTTATCACAGGTGCAAAGGTTCATTACTTCCTGATTATCATGGCTACAGATGTCCAGTACCTCCTGGTTCTCTTCGTCAGGGCTGAGTTTAAAGCCATAAGGGTCAGAGTCCCGCACCAACTGGGAGGAAGAAATGTCAAACCCATAAGGATCAAAGTTCAGTTGATTTGGTTGAAAAGAGGAGGGATCATGGTCAAAGGTCAAATCATTCTCAGTGGGTTCTGGGCTAGGTTCAGCTTCATCGAGATCTAAAAGGGTGTGACTAGAATGTTGTGGACTGAGTTTAAAACCATATGGATCAAAGGAAGACTGACTGGTTGGTCCATAGCTTAACTCAAAGCTTAGCTCTCTGATCTGATCTGAGTCAGGCTGGATTAGGAGGTTTTGGGAGTCTACCAAGTTTTGGGGAGCTGGAAGGTTTTGTGGTTCCTCTTTAATTTTGCTGACCAATTCTGTTCCATGCCTGGTGGTACCAAAAGGGCACAGAATCTGCTCAGTGTCATCTGCCCAAGAAAGTTCCAGCAAAATCATGTCGCCAAGCTCACAGACCACCTGAGCTGAACCAGAACTCATACCTAGAGGAAGACAACAATAAGAGATCAAAGCTAGAAGTATCATGGACATTCTTCATGGACAAGACATTTAGACAATCTGAAAAGGTAAAAAAATATTTTAAAATAACACAAATTTCAAAAAGTTCAACAATATATTTTGAAGGTACAATCAGACTAAAAACATACAGATTTTAGAGGCACTGAAACACCTGAGTGGACAGAATCCTAACTTGACTGGCTCAAATTGATGCAAACATGGGTTGGAAAAATTTCAACAATTTGTACTTATTCCAAGGCTTACTGACTAATCATCTTGAATGTCAAAAAGAAGGAGAAAAGCAACAGAAAGGACCAAAACTCAATAACGTGAAAAACTCACATATTGTTTCCAGTGATTGCAAACAAAAAGTTTCATCCACTTAGTTAGAAGAACCTTAAAATGCTTTTATTCCATGCTTCTGTTCTTCCTTGGCCCAAGGAGAACTTTCTATTAAACTATAAATGGGTTGGTAGTTTTATTGACTGGCATACATTGGACTGAGGAGAAATTAGAAGGAATTGTAAAAATTCAATTTAACCCTCTGGAGTCTGAGGGGTTTTGAGGCCCTGGACAAATTTTGATATGCCCTGACATTTGTGCTTTTTTCAGTTGCTTTTAAACATATTAATTGCTTAAGTCTGATAACACTGTAATCAACACAAACTGGGCTACAATATGTGAGCAGCAGGTTTATACATGATTGTCTTTTTGAGAAAACAGTGTTTATGCATGGTTAGTGAAAAACTAAAATTTTTTACTCACTGAAATAAGACCATAAAACACAAACAGAACATTGGTTCACAAGACTTTGGAGACCTGCATCTTGTAGGCTAAAGTGTTTACTTCAGAATGATCTAAAAGTCATCTTTTTCACTCATTCACAGTAAACAATACACTGATTTAAATTTTCTAAGACACTTTTTGTTCAGAAAGGCCATATGCAAGAAGGTGCATCTGAGGATGAATAGTCATGTGATTTACCTGAGAAGACAAAAGACAAGACAAAAGACTCAACGACCAGACAATGACGTGCATAATGAGCCTTTCAGTCAATGTGGCTGAGAGGGGATTAGTGCAGCACAATACAATACAATGCGGAGCCAAACGTTCGTCATTTGAGTTAAAATCAGTGTTTTTACTCTGAGGACAAACTAAACTATTTGTCTCTGTGTGGAATATAAGAAGCTCTTCTTCACGTGAGTAACGCACCATCATCCAAACGCGCACAAAAAGTGAGTAAATTCTATGATGAAGTTTGACCTTTTATGTCATTTCTCGGGGGCGTGCACAGAATTACCTGGCTCACCTGAGATTATTTACATGTGAACAGTTAACAGAGTACAAGGCGGGATCGCATTACCTGTAATGAGGTGAGACAGGAGAAAATGGACTTCTTACGTTCATACGGATTAAATAAAAAGTGATGATTTGTTTTCGACTTGAATTGTTTCATTTCAAAGAAAACATTTCAATCTGTCTAGTCATATGTTTCTTATTTTTATGAAGTATTCGCTGAGATTCTGGTTGTTTTATTTACGTGTTTGTGAAGAGAGATGACACAGACAGAAAAGACAGAGAGCGCACCCTGTTGGCTTTCTTTATTTTAAAAAAGCCCAGCATTTTGTTATTATGAGGGTATACAACTAAAACTAGACCCTTTACAGATTTGAATGATATATTTCTTTTATCTGTACGTTCAAAATTAATGGAGTAATTTAAGTTTGTTTCTGCGTTATCAGGAGAAGATGCGTCAAAACGCGCTGCGCGTTTGTTGACCCCAGAGAGTTAACCCTCTGGGGTCTGAGGGGGTTTTTGGGGCCTGGACAAATTTTGACATGTCCTGACATTTGTGCTTTTTTCAGTGTTTTTTAAACATATTAATGTCTAAAGTCTAATAACACTGTAATCAGCACAAAATTGGCTACAATAATATGTGAGCTTCAAGTTTATACATTATTGTGTTTTTGAGAAAAAAGTGTTTATGCATGGCTAGTGAAAAACTACAATTTTTTACTCACTGAAATAAGACCATAAAACACAAACAGAACATTGGTTCACAAGACTTTGGAGACCAGCATGTTGTAGGCTAAAGTGTTTACTTCAGAGTGCTGTGAATGTCATCTTGTTCACACATTCACAGTAAACAATACACTGATTTAAATTTTCTAAGACACTTTTTGTCCAGAAAGGCCATATGCAAGAGGGTGTGTCTGAGGATGAATAGTCATGTGATTTACCTGAGAACACAAAAGACGCACTGAACGACCAGACAAAGGCGCGCATAATGAGCCTTTCAGTCAATGTAGATGGGACGGATTAGTGCTGTACAATACAACACAATGAGGAGCCAAACGATCCTCATTTGAGTTAAAATCAGTGTTTTTACTCTGAGGACAAGCTAAACTGTTTGTCTCTGTGTGGAATGTAAGGAGCGCCGCTTCACGTGCGTAACGCGCCATCATCCAAACGGGCCGAAAAAGTGAGTAAATTCTATGATGAAGTTTGATATTTTGTGTCATTTCTCGGGGGCGTGCACATATTTACCTGGTTCACCTGAGATTATTTACATGTGAACAGTGGACAGTGTACAAAGCGGGACCGCATTACCTGTAATGAGGTGAGACAGGAAAAAACGGACTTCTCCTTACGTTCATACGGATTAAATAAAAAGTGATGATTTGTTTTTGACTTGAATTGTTTCACTCAAAAGAAAACATTTCAAGCTTTCTAGCCATATAATTCTTATTTTTATGAGCCAAGTATTCGCTGAGATTCTGGTTGTTTTATTTACGCGTCTGTGAAGAGAAATGGCAGAGACAGAAAAGTCCGAGAGCGCACCCTGTCGGCTTTCTTTATTTAAAAAAAGCACAACGTTTTGTTGTTATTATGATGGTATACCACTAAAACTAGACCCTTTACAGATTTGAATGATATGCTTCTTTTATCTGTACGATCAGAATTGACGGAGTAATTTAAGTTTGTTTCGGCCTTATCAGAAAAAGATGCGTCAAAACGCGCCGGCGCGTGCGTCGACCCCAGAGGGTTAACCTGGCTTATTTTTGAAAAATGAGTCATGATTTGAATGTAAATTACCTTGTTCCAGACCAGTTGTTTTTTCAGTGGTAATCTTTCCACCCAAAGACAGAAGACCATTCTCTTCTATATCAGAGGGAGGGGAGACAGCGCCAAGGTCTACTTCATAACCACTAGGGTCTGATTCTACAGAAAACTGACCGTGGGACCTCCAGCTCTGCGTGGGCTCCAGCCCAGGATCCTCTGATGAACTCTGAATGGGTTGAAATCCATGAGACTCACTGACCACAGTGATGGCATCCAAGTCCTCTCGGCTGTAGCTGATCTCTATGTCACTGTCTTCATCAGGGAACTCGGATTCAAAGCACTGAGTTCCTGTTGAGGCCTTATTTTCAGTGCAGGAGAGACTGGTGTCTGCCTCATCGCAAACACTTCCTGCTCCCTCATCAATGCTGAAGTTCACATCTGGGAACAAAATATCTGCTGCAAAAGGGTTGCTGCCTTTGAAAGGGTCTGAAGTGAATCCATCTGGAAAACAGACATTACATTTATAAAATGTTAAAGGAAAGGAAAGGTGTGCAAGACAGTGGTGAGACCAGCAATGTTGTATGGTTTACAGACAGTAGCACTGAGAAAAAGACAGGAGGAAGAGCTGGAGGTAGCAGAGCTGAAGATGTTGAGGTTCTCTCTGGGAGTGACGAGGGTGGATAGGATCAGGAATGAGTACATCAGAGGGACAGCTCATGTTAGATGTTTTGGAGAAAAAGCCAGGGAAGGCAGATTGAGATTTTTTGGACCTGTTCAGAGGAGGGACAGTGAATACATTGGTAAAAGAATGCTGAGGTTAGAGCTGCCAGGAAGGAGGCCTAGAGGAAGACCAAAGAGGAGGTTCATGGATGTAGTGAAGGACATGAGGATAGTTGGTGAGGGTGTGGAGGATACAGAGGATAGGGTTAAATGGAAGAAGATGATTCGCTGTGGCGACCCCTGAAGGGAGCAGCTGAAAGGAAAAGAAGAAGACAGTTATAAAATGTCATATTCCTTTCGATTTCATTTAATAATTTTGATCATGTCATCTGGAAAAAACTGAAGAGATGAAACCAGTAACTTAACACTTAACAGATCTAGCAACGGTTGTGTCAGTACTAGAAAGAAAGTAAAACTAGTGTTGAAAGAAGTATTCACATCCCTTACTGAAGTAAAATAACATTGCCATAAAAAGTGATTGTCAGGGGTTACTCTGGAATAGGAGTCAAATGCAGTCAGCACACAGAACAGTGAGGCAAGAAGGTTCAGAATAGGTGAGTAGAGGCAGGCAAGAAACACAACATGAGGGGCAACATGTGACAAACACTAGCATAGTAGACAGGAGTCGAACACATTCCCAGAGATTTCCAACAACACACTTCTTCTTTCAGCTGCTCCCTTCAGGGGTCGCCACAGCGAATCATCTGCCTCCATTTAACCCTATCCTCTGTATCCTCCTCACCCACACCAACTATCCTCATGTCCCCCTTCACTACATCCAAGAACCTCCTCTTTGGTCTTTGGTCTGGACTGTTGACCCTAGGTACTTAAAATCCTCCACCTTCTTCACCTCTACTTCCTGTAACCTCACTGTTCTACTTGAGTCCTTGAGTCATTTACACACATGTACTCTGTTTTACTGCAGATAACCTTCATTCAAGGCACTCAAGGCACTTGAGACAGTTAACAGAGTACAAGGCGGGATCGCATTACCCGTAATGAGGTGAGACAGGAGAAAACGTACTTCTCCTTACGTTCATACGGATTAAATAAAAAGTGATGATTTGTTTTCGACTTGAATTGTTTCATTTCAAAGAAAACATTTCAAGCTGTCTAGTCATATGTTTCTTATTTTTATGAGGCAAGTATTCGCTGAGATTATGGTTGTTTTATTTACGTGTTTGTGAAGAGAGATGACAGAGACAGAAAAGGCCGAGAGCGCACCCTGTCGGCTTTCTTTATTTAAAAAAAGCACAACGTTTTGTTGTTATTATGATGGTATACCACTAAAACTAGACCCTTTACAGATTTGAATGATATATTTCTTTTATCTGTACGATCCGAATTGACGGAGTAATTTAAGTTTGTTTCGGCCTCATCAGGAAAAGATGCGTCAAAACGCGCCAGCGCATGCGTCGACCCCAGAGGGTTAATGCCTCACTTCATCCTTACTGATCTTTGCTACTTCCTGCTCCACAACAGTCACCTCTTCTACTCTGTGCTCTCTAACATTTTCCTCATTCATCAACTCTTCAAAGTATTCCTTCCATCTTTCTATCACACTTGTGGCACCTGTCAACACATTTCCATCCCTGTCCTTAATCACCCTAACCTGCTGCACATCCTTCCGATCTCTGTCTCTCTGCCTCGCCAACCTCTACAAATCCACCTCACCCTCCATAGTGCCCTTTGTTTCCCCTTTGCCACCTCTACCTTCACCTTATGTTGCAACTCCCTGTACTCCTGTCTGTTCTCTTCTGTCCTCTCAATGACCCACTTCTTCTTAGCTAACCTTTTCCTCTTAACACACTCCTGAACTTCCTCATTCCACCACCAAGTCTCCTTATCCGCTTTCCTCTTTCCAGATGACACACCAAGTACCCTCCTACCTGTCTCCCTGATCACTTT
Organism: Mastacembelus armatus; assembly: GCF_900324485.2. Lineage (NCBI taxonomy): Eukaryota > Metazoa > Chordata > Actinopteri > Synbranchiformes > Mastacembelidae > Mastacembelus > Mastacembelus armatus. Next base: position 1,394,761 of record NC_046649.1, read on the forward strand.
AGCTGTAGCTGTCCAGTCATCTGGAAGAACCTCCTGACCTCCCACAGCCTGTTTCAGCTCCTCCCTGAAAGTCACATAACACTCTTCTTTTTTCAACTTCCACCACTTGGTCCTCTGCTCTGCCCTTGTCCTCTTCATCTTCCTCACCACCAGAGTCATTCTACACACCACCATCCAATGCTGTCTGGCTACACTGTCCCCAGCCACTACTTTGCAGTCAATGATCTCTTTCAGGTTGGAATGTCTGCACAAGATGTAACCAACTTGTGTGCTCCTGCCTCCACTCTTATATGTCACCCTATGCTTCTCCCTTTTCTGGAAAAATGTGCTCACTACAGCCATTTCCATCCTTTTTGCGAAGTCTACCACCATCTGTCCTTCTGCATTCCTGTCCTGCATACCAACCATGCCCATCACTTCCTCAACACCTCACCAACATGTCCATTGAAGTCCAATCACCACTCTCTCACCACTAGGGATACCCTGAATCACCTCATCCATCTCCCGCCAGAATTTCTCCTTCTCTTCTAACTCACATCCTACCTCTGGGGCATAACCACTGACAACATTCAACATCACACCTTCAACTTCCAGCTTCAGACTCATCACCCTATCTGACACTCTTCACCTCCAGAACATTCCTAGCAAAATCCTCCTTCAGGATAACTGCTACTCCATTCCTCTTTCCATCCACACCATGATAAAACAGCTTGAACCCTGCTCCTAATCTATAAGCCTTGCTACCTTTCCACCTGGTCTCCTGAACACACAAGATATCCACCTTTCTTCTCTCCATCATATCAGCCAACTCTCTAGTTCCCCTGACAAAGTCCCTACATTCAAAGTCCCTACTAAGTCCTACACTCCTGCCCTTCCTCTTCTCTCTTTGCCTATGAACACGCTTTCCTCCTCTCCTTCTTTGACCAACAGTAGTCCAATTTCCACTGGCACCCTGTAGGTCAACAGCACCAGTGGCCGTCGTTAATAACCTGGGCCGTGACTGATCCGGTATGGCAGTCATATTTGTGATTCGCATGTTTGATTTGGCTTAAATTTTACGTCAGATGCCCTTCCTGACACAATCCCTTGCATTTACCCGGACTTGGGACCGGCACATGAAGACACTGGATTGCGCCTCCCTGTGGTTGCATTCCAATTACTGTACATGATAACTAAAACCATGACTAGTCACACTCTGTCACAAGCCCACTTCTCCTATCTGCTCCTGGTTAGTACCTCAGCTCACCTGCACCTCTGTGCTCTTGAACTCGTTTGGCCCACTATCTACTAGCTCAGTCATCCTATCCACTCAAATTCACAAGCTTTGTCTCCATGCACTGGAACCAGCCTGTTCGCCAAACCTACTCCTGGTTAGTAACTCTAACTCCTGGTAATGGAACGTTCCTGTCTCACACTGAGACTCTTGTTTCAGAAATCAGTCTTCCTCTTTCTGATATCTTGAGTCTTCTGCATGCAATCTACAGTCTACTTCATTCCTAGTTACCTCTCGGCTCTCAAGCCTCCGCTCCAGTCCCCTGTTTGCCTCTGTATCAGAACCACCTGTCACCTGAACTACTTCCCTCTGCTGGACCTGCTACTCTCTGCAGTCCACACTACCTTCTCAATCCTTTGTTTAGTAAAACTGAATGTTAGGCAGGAAAAGAAAACAAAGCATTCTTCTTTTGCATTGCCTAGCGTCCAGTCGAAAACTGACACATTTAATCTCCACAAAGAGCATGTCCAAGACGAGTAACGTTAGTGTATTATTACTCACCAGATGAGTCAGTGTTATGGAAGAGGTCTTCGTTAAAAAAGGCATCTACAAATCAAGGGAAAGGACAAATATAATCACTATAAATAACCAATGAAACTTAGGGTGTATTCACACCTGTGGCTCATTTGCTTTGTTCCAAATCATTGCATTTTTGGAGCAGTCGTGGCCTAATGGATAGGGAGTCGAACTTGTAACCCAAAAAGTCATAGGTTCGAGGCTCAGGTCCGGCAGGAATTGTCGGTGGGCGGAGTGAACAGGTAGCGCCCTGTCCACCCTCAATACCAATACCATTACTGAGATGAGACCCTTGAGCAAGGCACCGGACCCCCAACTGCTCCCCGGGCGTCGCAGCACCGGCTGCCCACTGCTCTGGGTGTATACTGTGGGAATTATTACCTTTATTACATTATAGCTTAAGGTATAAGGCATTATTATATTACCTTTATTACACTGTAGCTTAAGACATAAGGCATCATTATAGTTATACTTATGAAGCATTTGGTATGTGCAAAACAGTAGCAGCTTAGGGATGAACATGTTTACCAGTAATTGCAAGGTTTCTCACAGTGCAAGAAGTGAATTAGACATAACAACAGATAGGATGTGCCCGTTGCTTTTATTGTTGTACTATTTCTTGCAGGACAGGTTGACCTCTGCCTGGAGGCATAGCAACAGTGTTACACCAAGGCATCCCACCGTTCTCAACCTATGGGAGAAGAACACGCCAACTTCCTAAAGATTGCACATTTCACTCTGTAATATTATAATAAAGACAGGAGTCAGACTTCATGCCCTGACAGAAAGAGAGGGGGAGAGAAGTTATTGGCTAGGGAAAGTTTGACCCAGAGCTCTGTAACTGCTTTATTCAGTGTGTTTTATTAAATTTAATATTCGACCATATTCAACGCCTCCGATTCATCAATTAAACGAACACGCGAACTGAGGGAAGACAGTCCAGTTCCAACAATGTGCACGGTGTGTTTGTGTGTTCACTGCTGTGTGTGCGCACTTTGGGTGGTAATAGAATTTCCCCATTGTGGGACTAGTAAGGGAATTAAAGTTAAAGTTTCTTTTGGGTCATTTGTGTTCACAGGGTAACAGTCACAAGTGCTCCAAAGTTGTAAACAAATGTCACTTGTGAACCAACTATTCTCTCATTGGTCAGAAATCTTACTCGAAAGAAGAGTTTACCCAGGAATCCATTCAGACCATTTCAGAAGGTGGCGGTAATGCACCATTCATGGTTTACCAAGTGCCATATAAATAATAATGATAATAATAAATATAGCTGCAAGCGGCGATAAGCGGCCCTCGCCTCGAGCGGACCGCCTCCCCCGGCGCACCGCCCCCGCCAGTGACCCACGGCCGAAGCCGACCTCGAACCGCGCAGCCGACCTCGAACCGCGTCGCCGGCCGCCTCACCGGGAGCCCTTCGAACAATGGCATGAGTCCTATCTGGAAAGCCGAGGCTGAGGATTTTCTCCCGGTCAACGTGCGCTTTAGAGACAAACGGCGAACCACCTCACATCTCCACGGTAAGAACAGCACCAGTTGAAAGCACAGCTGCACATTTCCAGATGTACCGAGACACAAAAACACACAGACACATATAAATACATCAACAAACATATTCAGCTGCACAATCCGTTGCACACACCCGTGGACACACGCAGACCAGCAAACCGACACATTTATCATTGTAAATGTTCATTTGACTGGACGCAGAATTCAGACCACATACAGCCACACATACGGACACACATAAAGGCAGGAGCAAGAGCAGCAGACATTCATTCAGCATTGCACCTTTAAGTTTAAAACATCCAATGCTGATTGATCGTCATTGCCACAGAAACAGTGTGGAAAATAGAGCTATACTGCCACCTGATGGCAGAACTGAGGATGTGCTCCCAAACAACACTCAAGTCAAGTCTGTTGATTCATTGCAACAGAAACAGTGTGGAAAATAGAGCTCTACTGCCACCTGATGGCAGAACTGAGGATGTGCTCCCAAACAACACAAGTCAAGTTTGTTGATTAAAAGCCAGCTCAAGCTTTCTTCCTTCAATATTATAGATGGTTTTGGCACTCCTAAAACAGGAGCCGAGCTTGGCTTGATACAGTTTTCCACAAACGCTCACTGACAGTGCACCAGTTGTGCAGAGGCCACAGTACAGATCAAAAGCTCACATTTGTCACAACATCACAGTGAAAAGAGTATTGTCTCTCAGAAAACACAAGATTTATTCAACGCCAAAGTCAAACTGTGGATCCAGTCACCTCACTGGGAGCCTTTTAAGTGAGTGGACAATTTGCACCTGGAAAGGTGAGGTGTGTGGGATTTCAACTGCTGCAGAGGTCACGTCTCTGCGGCCACAGTGATACAGGCACATACAGACACACAGAAATGCAGGACGGCAGCAGCATTAGACATTTATTTAGTTATATCCCCTTTAAGTTTAAAGCTCTCATTGAAAAACAATGGAGGCTGTCTGCCATCACCACAGCAATAGGATGTAAAATAGAGCATGGCTCTCATTGGCTTTTTTGATTGGGATCCTCTAAAGGATTTGTCTGCAAAATCTGGTACAGTTTTGACAAACTAAAATGTGGCTCTCCATTCAAACTTGAAAGCCCTTACAAAGGGGGCGCCACTGCGCCTATTGTGACTTTGATCGGTCACGTGGGTTTAGGCCTGCGAGGAGTGTAAGTGATTAAAATTTGACAACACAGCAACTGCAGATATTGCTACAGCATTTGCATCTTTAAGTGTAAAACTCCCATAGGAAATGAATGGTGGATGTCTGTCATCTCCAAGGCAACAGCGTGGCAAATAGAACATGGCTCTCATTGGCTTTTTTGCTCAGAATGCCCTAAAGGATTCTTCAAGTTCGAGGTCAGCAAAATCAACAAAATCAATGACCTCAAGATAAACTTCCAGCTGGTGGACTTCCTGTTGGTCACACGACCTCGACAACATAAGCTTTTTTGCTTGGCCTGACATGAAGAAGAGATGTGCCAGATTTGGTGACTGTACAATGAAAAAACTGTCAGAGGAGCTCCCATAGGCGCAATGCATTTTCACCTTTGTCGGGGGCGCTGTAGAGCCTTTTGAGGTCGTTTATGAAACCCATAAAATATCAAATTTTCACGCGATTCTGAGGGGCCTGCAAATTTTGGTGAGTTTTCACACACATTCAGGGGATCAAATTTGAGGGAGTTGCGGAACGTGAAGAATAATAACGAAAAAAAAAAAAAAAAGAAAAATCCTAACAATTTCCAGGCCCACGGCCACCTGCCAATCATAATATATACATTTTCTGAAAGGTCTAACGCCCAGTAACGTCATGGTGGAGTGCGGGTAGACACTAGACGATGCCTGAAACCGCCCCCCCCCCCGCTTATTCGTCCCTTGCCCATTCAGCAATTATAATAGTCCCTGCGCTGGGACCTCGGTCCTTGCTTGGGCCTAATAAGAATATTCCTAACGATTTCCAGGCCCACGGCCACCTGTTAATCATAATATATACATTTTCGGAAAGGTCTCGCGCAGTCCCACGTCATGGTGGGGTGTGGGTAAGTCCTCCATGATACCTGGGGGGACCCCTTGCAGTTTTGCACTCCTGGCTCATTGAGCGATTACAATAGGCCCTGCACTGTCAGTGCGCTCGGGCCTAAAAAAAAAAAAAAAAATCCTAAAAATTTCCAGGCCCACGACCACCTGTCAATCATTACATATACATATTCTGAAAGGTCTAACGCCCAGTAATGTCATGGTGGGGTGCGGGCAGACGGTAGATGATGCCTGAAGCCGCCCCCCAATAACCTTGGAGTTATTTTTGACCAGGACATGTCCTTTAACTCACACATAAAACAAATCTCTAGAACTGCCTTCTTTCACCTGCACAACATTGCCAAATTAGGAACATCCTGTCTCAAAATGATGCAGAAAAACTAGTCCATGCAATTGTGAACTCAACGCTAGATTACTGTAACTCATTACTACCTGGATGTCCCAGTATCTCCATAAAAAGCCTCCAGTTAATCCAGAATGCCGCAGCCAGAGTCCTGACAGGAACTAGCAAGACAGATCATATTTCTCCTATATTAGCTTCTCTTCATTGGCTCCCTGTAAAATATAGAATAGAATTTAAAATCCTTCTCCTCACATACAAATCCCTTCATGATCAAGCTCCTTCATACCTTAAAGACCTCATAGTACCATATTATCCCAATAGACCACTTCGCTCTCAGACTGCAGGTCTACTTGTGGTTCCCAGAGTTTCCAAAAGCAGAATGGGAGGCAGAGCCTTTAGCTATCAAGCTCCTCTCCTGTGGAAGCAGCTCCCAGTCTGGGTTCAGGAGGCAGACACTCTCTGTACTTTTAAGGCTAGACTTAAAACCTTCCTCTTTGACAAAGCGTTAGTTAGGGCTGGCTTCAGGCAACCCTGAACCTTCCCTTAGTTATGCTGCTATAGGCCTAGACTGTTCGAGGACCATCGGTGCACTGAGCTCCCCTACCCTAACCCCCCCACCTTCCCTTCCCTTCCCGTCTCTTCCTCTCCTCCCACCTCACATGTATATTCTACCATTGAATGTCACTAACCTTGTGCTCTCTCTCTCCTAGTTTGTGCTCTCTCCCTCTCTCTCTGTACCTTCTGCAGGTGTCCTTGGTCCTGGAGCTGTATATCGCTGATGTGCAGTTACTGGCCCCACCAACCTGCAGTGTCTATTTGTTGTTTATTGTTGCTGTTTTTTTTCTCTCTGCTCTATCCACTCACCCCAACCGGTCGGCAGATGGCCGCCCAAACTGAGCCCGGTTCTGCTGGAGGTTTTTTCTTCTGTTAAAGGGAGTTTTTCCTCTCCACTGTCGCCAAGTGCTTGCTCATAAGGGATTTGTTGGGTTTTTAGTTTTAGCTTTTGTAAAGTGCCTTGAGATGATTTGTATTGTGATTTGGCACTATACAAATAAAACTGAATTGAATTGAATTTTTGCTGCCTGATGTTATTAAAATAACAAGTAAAATGAAAATTGAACTGTGTTCAGTGAAGTGCTCAAAAATGTGGCAGACAAAATAAAGACCAGAGTACACTTGCTTTCATTATTTATTTCTCTATTAATTTCTATTAACACTTCTGTTAACAATATTTACACTGTACATGGTATTCACTGTTTTAGTAACTTGTGGTGTGCTCCATGTTTAATAGTAGTTTAGTAATAATAGTTTAATAGTAATAGTGATAGTAATAGTGTAATAGTTTAATAGTAATTTTTGACGAGATACATGAAACCTGATGTAACAGATTATAAATTTTACCTATTGCATCCAGTAGGCTGTATCCACAGAAGGTTCTGAAACAGCTCATGGCAGAAAGAGGGAGTACAAATTGGATTTTTTTTTAGCCTAGCGCAGGATTAAAACCACTGCATTCCTGACACAAAGTCACCACTAGGGCACCAAAAAAATATTGCTTTGTAAAAAAGTGTGAAACTCAAAATTGCTACATCTGTATCAACATATTCACAGTTTTAATTTGTACAAAGTACCAATGTTCAACCAATACTAAACTGCCAGAGGTGGTGAGGAAGTATGAAAATCTTTATAACACATCTTGTAAGGCAAACGAAGACACACAAAAACTCAAATTGTGGATAGAGGATACATTGTGTACGGAGGAGCGTGTCTGTCGTAAAACATGGCGATATCCGATATCTTATCTGCTGTATTGTAGTTTCTGTCAGATTCCCACAATGTTTAGCACGTGTGACGTAAGCTGCAGTGGGAGGGACCTCCCAGGAGTTCAGTAGTTGAGTTTTTCGTGGAATATGAAATGTTTTGGCACAGTTCATTCTTGCCACCTTAAGCAATTGAACAAATTTCTGTATGTATCAGGCTTTAGAGTTTAACACTGGCGAGTTTGCCAGTGGTTTGGTTTGGTTAGTGTAGTCCCTGACGGAGACAAAACAGGGCTACAGGTTTCCATTTACATTTAAGCGCAGTCATCAAAAGGTATTTACACCATCTCCATAGTAATGCATCCTTAAAGGGTAAGCAGTTTGTTGGCTACTTTTCTGACTGACAATAATAGTCAACAAATAACAAACTCAATCATCTAGCACTTCTGTCAGTAAAAATAGATTGTCTTAGTAGTATTGATTCTAAATTGATCATTGATCAGTTTGTTATATTTATTGAAGCACAGCTGATGTTATCACAATAAAAATATTTTCTGACAGAGCTATAACCCAGTCACCAAAAAGGAGCCTGATGTGGGTGTCTGTAGGTGTCTGCAGAGCCTAACACAAGAAGGATGTATATCTCCTTAGGTTGTGTGGGTTATACATACGGTCACTCTGGCACTGTGCGAAAGGGTCAGCTTGGTAGAAGTCCAGTTGCCTGAGAGAGTTTGGGTTGACAGTGAGCTCTTCCTTCTCTCTCTGTGTTTCCCCATTGCTCATCTCCACCTTCTCTGGGTCATCCTCTATGTCAGAGCTGCCCATCTGTTGAACATAACAACACAATGTTTACAGCGGGGAAATTAAGTATTTGACACATCAGCATTTTTACCAGTAAGGGGATTTCTAAGTGGGCTATTGACACACAATTTCCACCAGATGTAGCCATCAAGCCAAATATTGAATTCATACAAAGAAATCAGAACATTTAAGTATACAAGTTGAGTCATAATAAATAAAGTGAAATGACACAGGGAATAAGTATTGAACACACTTTAATACTTTGTAGAAAAGCCTTTGGTGATCGCCCCCTGTTGGTGTTGCTCTCCGGGTAAGTGAATCACTTTGTCTTGCAAGCGTATCGTGTTGTGTGTGTTGCATAGTTCGTCTACAGATTAGCAACAGACTAGCTATAGTTTAACACACCTAAAAACTAACTAAACTCTAAACAATTCATTAACTGCTACATTCCGTACTAGTCAAGTACCTTTCTATTTTGACCGGTATTTAGTGCTATTTCCTGACGTAGCGTTCGTTAGCCTACCGGTTAGCTTAGCTAGCTAGTTAGCTTAGCTAACATGGCCTCTCCCTCTCTCTCTCTCTTGCTCGGTGTGCCACATGTTTAGTTATTCCTCTGCCTCCTTTAGCGATAATGATACCTGTAATAAGTGCAAGGTTCTGTTAGCCTTGGAGGCGAGGATCACTGATTGGGAAGCGCGGCTCCGCACCTTCGAACAAAAGCCAGCTAGCCTAGCCCCGTTAGCTGGTGTGGAGCCACCGAGCTCAGGGTCTGTTAGCGGTCCAAGGGCAGCTCCGGAGCAGCCCGGAGAATTAGCCTGGGCGACGGTCCGACGGAAACGTACTCCTAAGCAGAAGCCCACGGCTGTTCACGTTTCTAATAGATTTTCCCCGCTCAGCGACACACCCGCTGAGAAACCGACTCTGATAATTGGCGATTCCATAGTCAGGAACGTGAAAATAGAGACACCAGCGACCATAGTCAAATGTATTCCTGGGGCCAGAGCGGGCGACATCGAGTCAAATCTGAAGCTGCTGGCTAAGGCTAATCGTAAATATGGGAAAATTGTTATTCACGTCGGCAGCAATGACACCCGATTACGCCAATCGGAGGTCACTAAAATTAATGTTGAGTTGGTGTGTAACTTTGCTAAATTAATGTCGGACTCTGGACCCCTCCCCAATCTGACCAGCGATGACATGTTTAGCCGCATGTCGTCGTTGGCTGTCTAGGTGGTGTCCAGCAAACGATGTGGGCTTCATAGACAATTGGGCCACTTTCTGGGGAAAACCCGGTCTGGTAGCGAGAGACGGCATCCATCCCACTTTGAATGGTGCAGCTCTCATCTCTAGAAATTTAGCCGAGTTTATTAGCCGACCTAAAGCCTGACAATCCAGGGTGGGGACCGGGATGCAGAGACTCAGTCTAAAACGCCTCTCTGCAGTTTCCTTAGAGCCGCCGCCCCCTTCAAACCACATAGAGACTGTGTCTGCCCCTCGAACATATAAATCAAATAAATCAGAAGTTAACAGAAGAGGAGTTATTCATAAAAACTTAATAAAAATTAAGACCACTCCTCTTATTGAACAGAAAAACAGAACTGTCAAATGTGGACTATTAAATATTAGGTGTCTTTCATCTAAATCTCTGTTAGTAAATGATTTGATAACTGATCACCAAATTGACCTACTTTATCTTACTGAAACCTCGTTACAGCAGGATGAATATGTCAGTCTGAATGAATCAACCCCCCTCAGTCATAAAAATTATCATGTTCCTCGAAGCACAGGTCGAGGTGGAGGAGTAGCTGCAATCTTCCACTCAAACTTATTATTAAACTTTCATCCTCAGAACAGTTATAACTCATTTGAGAGCCTCACTCTTAGTCTCTCACATACAAACTGGAAAACACAAAAACCAGTTCTACTTGTCATTGTGTACCGTCCACCTGTCCCTTACTCAGAGTTTTTAACCGAATTCCCTGACTTCCTGTCTGATTTAGTGCTTAGATCAGATAAAGTTATTATAGTGGGAGATTTTAACATTCATGTAGATGTTGAAAATAACAGCCTCAGCATTGCATTTAATTCTATATTAGATTCAATTGGTTTCATTCAAAATGTTAATAAACCCACCCACTGTTTCAATCACACCCTTGATCTTGTTCTGACCTATGGCATCGAAATTGAACATCTAATAGTTTTTCCCCCAAATCCTGTTTTGTCAGATCATTCTTTAATAACTTTTGAATTTAAAATGATGGATCATGCAGCGTTTGGAAGAACATTCCACTACCGCAGATGTTTATCCGACAACGCTGTTAATAAATTTAAGAAAATGATTCCATCTTTATTTACATCTATGCCAAGTATAAACATAGTGGAGGGCAGTTGCTTCAATCCCACTCCCTACCAAATTGATCATGTTGTTGACAGCGCTGTAACCTCACTGCGTGAAATGCTTGATTCTGTAGCCCCTCTGAAAAAGAAGCTAGTGAATCAGAGAAGACTAGCCCCATGGTATAATTTACATATTCGTACCTTAAAGCAGGCATCACGAAGGCTGGAAAGGAAGTGGCGTTCCACAAACTTAGAGGAAATTTTTCTAGCCTGGAAAAACAGTCTATTAACATATAAAAAAGCTCTCCGTAAAGCCAGAACTGCATACTATTCATCAAAAAAAAAAAAAAGAAAACAAAGAAAAAAAAAGAAAATAAGAACAATCCCAGGTTTCTTTTCAGCACTGGAGCCAGGCTGACAAAAAGTCACAGCTCTGTTGAGCCCAGTGTTCCCTTAGTTCTCAGCAGTGATGAATTTATGAGTTTCTTTACAAATAAAATCACAACTATTAGAGATAAAATTCAGCAGATGCTTCCTATACCTGCAATAAATTAATCTTCTACTACAGTAGCTCTTGAATCATCTGTAGGACCTCAGTTATGTCTAGACTGCTTCTCTCCCATAGATCTCTCTGAATTTACATCAGTAGTTGCTTCATCGAAATCATCAACGTGTCTCTTAGACCCCATCCCGACTAGACTGCTTAAAGACACCCTGCCATTAATCAACTAATCTTTATTGGACTTGGTAAATTTATCTCTAGTATCAGGCTACGTACCACAGGCCTTTAAGACTGCAGTAATCAAACCTTTACTCAAAAAGCCTAGTCTTGATCCAGGAGTCTTGGCTAATTATAGACCAATATCCAACCTGCCATTTATTTCTAAAATCCTAGAAAAAGCTGTTGCTAAGCAGCTATCAGACCACTTACACAGGAATGAACTATTTGAAGATTTTCAATCAGGATTTAGAGCACATCATAGTACAGAAACAGCACTGTTGAAAGTTACCAACGATCTTCTCTTAGCCTCAGATAATGGCCTTGTTTCAATACTTGTCCTCCTAGACCTTAGTGCAGCATTCGACACCATTGACCACAACATCTTATTACAGAGACTGGAGCATGTGATTGGTATCAGAGGAACACCGTTAAAGTGGTTCCAATCCTATATATCGGACAGATTCCAGTTTGTTCATGTTCATGATGAACCTTCCACACGAACAAAAGTTAGTTATGGAGTTCCACAAGGCTCTGTGCTAGGACAGATTCTGTTCACCCTGTACATGCTTCCTTTAGGATATGTCATTAGGAAGCACTCTATTAATTACCACTGCTATGCAGATGACACTCAGTTATATCTATCTATTAAACCTGTTAACACAAACCAGTTAACCAGACTTCAAGCCTGTCTAACAGACATAAAGGCCTGGATGACCAGTAACTTTTTACTTTTAAACTCAGAGAAAACAGAAGTCATTATATTTGGGCCTAAAAATCTCAGAAATAACTTTTCTCAAATAATAGCTACTCTAGATGGCATAACCCTGGCCTCTAGCACTACTGTAAAAAACCTTGGAGTTATTTTTGACCAGGACATGTCCTTTAACTCACACATAAAACAAATCTCTAGAACTGCATTCTTTCACCTGCGCAACATTTCCAAAATTAGGAACATCCTGTCTCAAAATGATGCAGAAAAACTAGTCCATGCATTTGTTACCTCAAGGCTAGATTACTGTAACTCATTACTATCTGGATGTCCCAATATCTCCATAAAAAGCCTCCAATTAATCCAGAATGCCGCTGCCAGAGTCCTGACAGGAACTAGCAGGAGAGATCATATTTCTCCTATATTGGCTTCTCTTCATTGGCTCCCTGTAAAATAAAGAATAGAATTTAAAATCCTTCTTCTCACATACAAATCCCTTCATAATCAAGCTCCTTCATACCTTAAAGACCTCATAGTACCATATTATCCCAATAGACCACTTCGCTCTCAGAGTGCAGGTCTACTTGTGGTTCCCAGAGTTTCCAAAAGCAGAATGGGAGGCAGAGCCTTTAGTTATCAAGCTCCTCTCCTATGGAACCAGCTCCCAGCCTGGGTTCAGGAGGGAGACACTCTCTATACTTTTAAGGCTAGACTTAAAACCTTCCTCTTTGACAAAGCGTATAGTTAGGGCTGGCTTCAGGCAACCCTGAACCATCCCTTAGTTATGCTGCTATAGGCCTAGACTGCCCGAGGACCATCGGTGCACTGAGTTCCCCTACCTAACCCCCCCCCCTTCCCTTCCCCTCCCCTCTCTTCTCTCCTCCCACCTCATGTATATTCCACCATTGAATCTTACTAACCTTGTGCTCTCTCTCTCCCCTAGTTTGTGCTCTCTCCCTCTCTCTCTGTTCTCTCTGTACCTTCTGCAGGTGTCCCTGGTCCTGGAGCTGTATATCGCTGATGTGCAGTTACTGGTCCCACCAACCTGCAGTGTCTATTTGTTGTTTATTGTTGCTGTTCTTTTCTCTCTGCTCTATCCACTCACCCCAACCGATCGAGGCAGATGGCCCCCCAAACTGAGCCCGGTTCTGCTGGAGGTTTTTTCTTCCGTTAAAGGGAGTTTTTCCTCTCCACTGTCGCCAAGTGCTTGCTCATAAGGGATTTGTTGGGTTTTTAGTTTTAGTTTTTGTAAAGTGCCTTGAGATGATTTGTATTGTGATTTGGCGCTATACAAATAAAATTGAATTGAATTGAATTGAATTGAATTGAATCACAGCTTCTAGACGCCTCTTGTATGGAGAGACCAGTCGTCTGCATTGCTCAGGAGTGATTCTGATCCATTCTTCCACACAAATGGTCTTTAAATCTTGAAGGTTCCTTGGGCCTCTTTTATGAACTTTGATCTTTAGTTCTCTCCACAGATTTTCTATGGGATTTAGGTCAGGTGATTGACTGGGCCATTCAAGCAACTTGATTTTCTTTCTTTGAAACCACTTCATTGTTTCCTTGGCCTTGTGTTTGGCAGTGCCATTTCTTCTCCAAACATGGTGTGTAGAATGACTGCCAAAAAATTCAATTTTGCTTTCATCTGACCATACTATAGTCTCCCAATAATCCACAGCCTTCTCCAAATGCTCTTTTGCAAACTTCAACCGAGCCTCAACATGCTTTTTGTTCAGCAGTGGAGTCTTACGTGGTGAGCGTGCATAGATGCCATGGCGGTTCAGTGCATGGCTTATAGTTTTCTTTGAAACAACAGTACCTGCTGATGCAAGGTCTTCCTGAAGTTCTGCCCGAGTGGTTCTTGGGTCTTGGAGAACTCTCCTGATTATTCTTTGGACTCCTCGGACAGGGATCTTACGTGGAGCACCTGATCGTGGCCGGTTTATGGTGAACTGATGCTCTTTCCATTTCCGGTTAATGGCCCCCACAGTGCTCACAGTAACATTCAGCATTCTGGAAATGCGCCTATAACCATTCCCATCAAAATGCTTTTCAACGATAAGATTACGAAGATCTTGAGAGAGTTCTTTGCTTTTACCCATCATGAAGTCTTTCCTGTGTGCCTCCTGGGTAATGAGAAGCCTTTATAGGCCATCAATTAGGACTAAAGCAGCTGATATCAATTAGTACTGATAGGGGGCAAAGTTTCTTTCTCAATACTGACAGATTTCAGGTGATCTCCTGGCTTTCTATGCCATTTTGCACCTTCTTATCTTCATGTGTTCAATACTTATTCCCTGTGTCATTTCACTTTATTTATTATGACTCAACTTGTATACTTAAATGTTCTGATTTCTTTGTATGAATTCAATATTTGGCTTGATGGCTACATCTGGTGGAAATTGTGTGTCAATAGCCCACTTAGAAATCCCCTTACTGATAAAAATGCTGATGTGTCAAATACTTATTTTCCCCGCTGTATATCCCAAACCAAGGAGGATATATTTTTATGAAAGGTGACTACTACAGGTTGGTATCCCTATAGTAAATTGTAATTCATAATATCTGGTAATCAATTTTAGTCTGCAAACCAGCCAAAGTTATTTTGTTATAGACGCTGCTCCAGTAGTTAATTAATTCACTCTTGTGCATGATGTGAGCTGTTTTATGAAAATGAAAGTACCTTTGGTGAGCTGGTCTCGCTGTTGTCTGCTTCTTCCCTAGTGCGTGCTAGATTATTGCAGAAAGATGAGCTGCTGGCTTTCTGATAGTCATCCAAACAAAGAGACAAAGATTGTGAGAGTTGTATTACTACTGTTACTACTAAAGACATCAATAATGACTCCGTGCAGTCTCTACAAAAGTCCTCCCAGGGCTAAATGTTACCCTAAACCAAGACTGAGATTACCAAATTATTAGTAGGTAACTTCTAAAAATGTAACTGTGTGGGTCCAAAACAACATGCAGAGAATCTATTGTTTACTGTGTTTGCACTCATCATCTGTGATTTACCATTATGAGGTCAGCATAGGCAGGCAGTGATTGGCTCCTTCCCCATGGCCTAACACGGAGGGGATCATCTTCAGTGGTGTCTTCAGGAGATGCTGACACCTCAAGCTGGCTCTCTGTGATGACTGTACCTCCTGACAGAGAACACAGTGTATGTTCCTCCTGCAGATTGAGGAGTCACAAGGAGAACATGATAAATTTAGGTGACAAGACCGCACCTAGCAAAGAAATAAGATTTTCAATTTTGTTAATCTATGAATCAAATACAATACAATCAAATCAGTTTTGCATTGACTGAGCTCTTATTCTGCTGGTTAACCCTAACCCTTCATGTAATCATAGTTAACTTTTTCTGAACTAAAATATCATATTATTACATTTATCTACTGAAATAAATAAAAACATTAGCCATTAGCACATTCTAATCAGGAGAGAGCAAAGGTTCATTCTAATGAAATGCACACACGCATACAGTGGGTACGGAAAGTATTCAGACCCCTTCAGGTTTTCTTTTTTAATAAATTTGCAAAAAATTCTACATTTCTGGTTTTTTCTGTCAAGATGGGGTGCTGAGTGTACATTAATGAGAAATAAAATGAACTTTTTTGATTTTGGCAAATGGCTGCAATGACACAAAGAGTGAAAAATTTAAAGGGGTCTGAATACTTTCCGTACCCACTGTATATGCAAAGATGAACAGCCAACTCAGTACCTGGAGAATTTCTTCATAGGACTTCCTGATAGAGTCTTGCAGAGGAGTGTTTCTCTCTCCTGCCTCCTCCACCTTCTTCTTGGCCTGCTTTACCTCTTCTCTGAGTTTCTTTAGTCTCCATCTGGCTCTGGCAAGTTCTCTCTCATACTCCTCCACCTCGCTCTCCCTCTGGACCTCCTCTGCCTGCAGAGAGAGGATCTGGCAAAAAAAAAAAACAGTTAGTGGGTTACCACTTTAAAGAAAACAAACAAAAGCACCATGGCCTGTTATGCTGGAAGAGATACACAACTAACCACCTGATCAGCACAGGGAACTTATGTTTGGGTAAGAAATGCTGACTATGATGATTGCTTTTAACAGCAGCTGCTGCCACCGTGCTAACTGTTTGTTGACATTTTTATGACACTATTTTTTTAATCAATCATCTAACTGATCAAGTTTAAGATTTAGGAAGCCACATTTTAAACTGGCTGACAGAAATATTGTCACTAACTAGCTGTTAGCTAGTTGTCTGCTGGTTTTAATGGACCAGAGCCTCTTACCAAAAGGGAGGGACTGAAAGAGTTTATGTCCGGGATGAGAGGTATCGGCTGCGATTTTGGCTGCGCGACTCTAGTTACTGGAGATGTACAGCTCCTGGAGAGATGGGAGACTGCAGCTGATCACCTTCTTAGCAGAGTGGATGATACGCTGCAGCTTGGCCTTGTCCCTGGCTGTGGCTGCAGCAAACCAGACCATGATGGAGGATGTGAGAATAGATTCAATGATTGCAGTGTAGAAATTCACCATCTTTGAAGGGAGATGAAACTTCTGCCACAGGGAGTACATCTTCTGCTGAGCCTTCTTGGTGAGGGAGCTGATGTTCTGCTCCCAATTGAACTCCTGGGAGATGGAGGTGTCCAGGAAGCGGAAGGACTCGACAGAGGTCACTGGAGTGTCACAGAGGATAACAGGGCGGATCCACTACCATCTCCACTGTCTTGAGAGAGTTGAGCTCCAGGTTGTTCATGCTAAATCATGACACCAGACGGTCTATCTCACTCCTATAGGCTGACTCATCCCCACCAGATATAAAGCCAGTGAGGATGGTGTCGTCTGCAAACTTCAGGAGTTTGACTGGTGACCAGATGTGCAGCCAATGGTGTACAGGGAGAATAGCAGAGGAGAAAGGACACAGGGGGATCCAATGCTGATGGTGTGGGAGTCATAGACATACTTTTACAGCCTCACAAACTGTTGTTTGTCTGTCAGGAAGTCTGTGATCCACTGTATATGGAGTCAGGTACATTCAGCTAGGAGAGCTAGTCTCTGAGCAGAGCTGGGACAATCGTGTTGAATGCAGAGATGAAGTCCACAAACAGTATCCTGGTGTAGGATCCTGATGAGTCCAGATGCTGGGGCTTAAAATGGAGGGCCATGTTCACAGCGTCGTCCACAGATCTGTTGGCTCTGTAGGCAAACTTTAGGGGATCCAGGAGAGGGTCTGTGGTGTCCTTGAGGTAGGACAAAACAAGGTGCTCAAAAGACTTCATGACCACAGAAGTCAGGTCGATGGGTCTTGTAATCATTAAGTCCTGTGATCCTTGTCTTTTGGCTGAGGTCTTGAAGCAGGCTGACACGACAGGTCTCGAGTGAAATGTTAAAAATGTCTGTGAATACTGGGGACAGCTGATTCACCCAGTGCTTCAGAGTGGATGGGGAGACAGAGTCCGGGCCTGTTGCCTTGCGGTGGTTCAGTCGTTTAAAGTCTATTCTGTGGAGCTGTGTGGGTGATCGAGGTATGGAAATAGAAATGGGGCCGCTGCTGGTCAATGCCTGGTGGGGGGAGGAGTGGAGGAGGTCAGGACTGTCCCATTGTCTTTCAAAGTGGCGGTAGAACCCATTCAACCTGTTGGCCAGTTGCAGGCCATTCACAGAGTGGAGGGCTCTAGTCTTGTAATTGGTGAATTAGAATTACAAGACAAGACAAGAATTGCTGTTCCATTCTCTCACCATGTGGTGATTTAGCACTTCTCACCTCTGTCCTCACCCATACTCTGTCCCCACTTCTGAATGCAGCCTCTTTCTCTGACATAAGCACTCTGAGTTTAGCTGTGAACCAGGGTTTGTCATTGTTATAACTCACCCTGGTGCATGATGGAATGACGCTGTCCTCACAGAAGTAATGTAATGTAGTAATGTAGGACATCACAGTGTCTGTGTACTCATCCAGACTGTTGGTGGCAGACCTAAAAACATCCCAGTTTGTACAGTCCAAACACTCCTGAAGTTCCCCCACAGCCTCAGTGGTCCACTTCTTTGATGTCCTCACAACAGGTTTGCAGAGTTTTAATTTCTGCCTGTATGCAGGAATCAAATGCACCATGATGTGGTTGGACTGGCCCAGTGCAGCACAAGAGACAGCGTGATAAGCACTGTTGATGGTGGAGTACCAGTGGTTCAGTACGTTACCCTCTCTGGTTGGGCAAATAATAAACTGTATTTAGGCAGTTCGTGGGAAAGATGACCTTTGTTAAAGTCTCCTAGGACAATAACCAAGGCTGTTGATATACAGCGTGGGCCATTTATATGGATACACCTTAATAAAATGGGAATGGTTGGTGATATTAACCCTCTGGGGTCGACGCACGCGCTGGCGCGTTTTGACGCATCATTTCCTGATAAGGCCGAAACAAACTTAAATTGCTCCGTCACTTCTGATCGTACAGATAAAAGACGTATATCATTTAAATCTGTAAAGGGTCTAGTTTTAGTGGTATACCATCATAATAACAACAAAACGTTGTGCTTCTTTTAAATAAAGAAAGCCGACAGGGTGCGCTCTCGGACTTTTCTGTCTCTGCCATTTCTCTTCACAGACGCGTAAATAAAACAACCAGAATCTCAGCGAATACTTGGCTCATAAAAATAAGAATTATATGGCTAGAAAGCTTGAAATGTTTTCTTTTGAGTGAAACAATTCAAGTCAAATACAAATCATCACTTTTTATTTAATCCGTATGAACGTAAGGAGAAGTCCGTTTTTTCCTGTCTCACCTCATTACAGGTAAAGCGGTCCCGCCTTGTACACTGTCCACTGTTCACATGTAAATAATCTCAGGTGAACCAGGTAAATATGTGCACGCCCCCGAGAAATGACACAAAATATCAAACTTCATCATAGAATTTACTCACTTTTTAGGCGCGTTTGGAATATGGCGCGTTACGCACATGAAGCGGCGCTCCTTACATTCCTCACAGAGACAAATAGTTTAGCTTGTCCTCAGAGTAAAAACACTGATTTTAACTCAAATGAGGATCGTTTGGCTCCTCATTGTGTTGTATTGTACAGCACTAATCCGTCCCATCTACATTGACTGATAGGCTCATTATGCGCGCCTTTGTCTGGACGTTCAGTGCGTCTTTTGTCTTCTCAGGTAAATCACATGACTATTCATCCTCAGACACACCCTCTTGCATATGGCCTTTCTGGACAAAAAGTGTCTTAGAAAATTTAAATCAGTGTATTGTTTACTGTGAATGTGTGAACAAGATGACATTCACAGCACTCTGAAGTAAACACTTTAGCCTACAACATGCTGGTCTCCAAAGTCTTGTGAACCAATGTTCTGTTTGTGTTTTATGGTCTTATTTCAGTGAGTAAAAAATTGTAGTTTTTCACTAGCCATGCATAAACACTTTTTTCTCAAAAACACAATGTATAAACTTGAAGCTCACATATTATTGTAGCCAATTTTGTGCTGATTACAGTGTTATTAGACTTTAGACATTAATATGTTTAAAAAATGCTGAAAAAAGCACAAATGTCAGGACATGTCAAAATTTGTCCAGGCCCCAAAAACCCCCTCAGACCCCAGAGGGTTAACGTCCTGTTTGTGGCACATTAGTATATGTGAGGGGGCAAACTTTTCAAGATGGGTGGTGACCATGGTGGCCATTTGGAAGTCGGCCATCTTGGATCCAACTTTTGTTTTTTCAATAGGAAGAGGGTCATGTGACACATCAAACTTATTGGGAATTTCACAAGAAAAACGTAACTTTATTCTTTCATGAGTTATTTACAAGTTTCGCTTTGTTCACAGCCATTGACATGTCGAAGAGGTTAACACGTGATGAGCGGATCGAAATTGTGTTGATATCTGGTGAACGCAGTAACCGGGTCATTGCAGCAGATTTCAATGCAAGACACCCTAAGAGACCACCCATCTCCCATGCTACAGTTAGCAAACTGCTTGCTAAGTTTCGTGAAACTGGTTCAGTGTTGGATTTGCCAAAATGTGGACGCATGAAAACTGTCACTAATGAACGAACATCAGTGGCTGTCCTAGCTTCATTCAGCAAGAGCCCACAGCGTAGCACTCGCCGCATGTCACTGGAGAGTGGCATTAGTCGAACATCCCTTCGGCGGATATTAGCTACTCACAAATGGCACCCTTACAAACTCCAGCTACTGCAGCATCTCAACGAGGATGACCCAGATCGGTGCACACAATTTGCAGAATGGGCAAAACAAAAATTGGAACAGGACCCTCAGTTCACGCAGAAGATTTTGTTCAGTGATGAGGCAAACTTTTATGTGAATGGTGAAGTTAACAAACAAAACCACCGCTATTGGTCTGACACTAACCCACATTGGATAGATCCCTCCAAGACTGTTGGAACAAAAAAAGTGATGGTATGGTGTGGTATATGGGGTACAAAGATAGTGGGGCCATTCTTCAATGGAAACCTCAAGGCCACTGGATATTTGAAATTGCTACATGATGATGTGTTTCCCTCTTTATGCACTGAAGCTGGCACGTTCCCTGAGTTTTTCCAGCAAGATGGTGCACCACCACATTATGGGTGTCAGGTCCGAGCATTCCTAGATGAACAGTTTCCTGAAAAGTGGATTGGTCATCGTGGGCCAGTTGAATGGCCCCCAAGGTCTCCCGATCTGACCCCCTTAGACTTTTATCTTTGGGGTCATCTGAAGGCAATTGTCTATGGTGTGAAGATACGAGATGTGCAGCACCTGAAACTACGGATACTGGAAGCCTGTGCTGGCATTTCTCCTGTGGTGTTGCTATCAGTGTGTGAAGAGTGGGAGAAGAGGGTTGCATTGACAATCCATCACAATGGGCAGCACATTGAACACATTTTATAAGTGGTCAGAAACTTGTAAATAACTCATGAAAGAATAAAGTTATGTTAAAACCAAGCACACCATTGTTTTTCTTGTGAAATTCCCAATAAGTTTGATGTGTCACATGACCCTCTTCCTATTGAAAAAACAAAAGTTGGATCCAAGATGGCAGACTTCCAAATGGCCACCATGGTCACCACCCATCTTGAAAAGTTTGCCCCCTCACATATACTAATGTGCCACAAACAGGACGTTAATATCACCAACCATTCCCATTTTATTAAGGTGTATCCATATAAATGGCCCACCCTGTAGAAGCAGATTTCAGCATCTTTTCTTTGCTTTATACAGTTGAAATCCACTCAGCTGAGCACAGAGTCTGGTACAAGATCACACAGCCATGTTTTCGTGAAGCACAAAACACAGGACAAAAGTCTTTGAGAGGAATATCCCAGGGAGCGCAGTGCATAATCCGCACCGGCGGAGACGCACAAACACACCTGAGCGTTTCCCTCTTCTGTGGGGCCTCACTTTATGTGCTTCCTTGATCAAAATAGCAAGTAAATCCACGGTAGAAATAAATCCACAGGGATAGAAGCTCTGATGTTCATGAGCTCTTCCTTGGAGTAGGAGCCACCAGAACTGTGGCAGAAAACTGGATAAAAACACAAAACAAGGCAAAGTAGAGCGCACCGAAACACCAAGGTAGCTGTCCGCGGTACGATCTTGGTCTGATAGATCTAGTTCTGGCTTTGGTTGAGCGAATGCTGGCGTGTTTGACTGCCACTGCTCTCCGGCATATGTTTTTAGTTCTGATCTTCAATTTCTGGAGTTTGTTTGTTTTTTTGAGTTTTATTTTGTCTCATTTGAGTTTGGTTTTATTCATGTAAGATGTACCTCTTGCAGACTGTTTCTGGGTAAATGAATCCACTTCCTATTGTATAGGTCACTAACAGGCGGACCGCGGTTCGGGTGCGGACCCAAAAGCTGCCCCATACGGACACGGACCTACAGCCAAAACAGAAGGTTATGATTTAAAACCTAACGGGGCACTTTTATTTCCACCGGCGCCGCTTTTGTAGACTTTACGATAGTGGAAACGCACAGACCAATTGCATGCGAGTTGAGCCATCCCACGTGTTACCACTCAGCCAATCAAGTCTGTGCATTCCAGGCGGTAAACATTACGACTCTACAGTGTAAACAGAGCTAGAGGCAAGTTACACATGAAAAGACGGTACAAAGAAAAAGAAAAAAGGCGATACATGTAGAAAACAAAGGAAGAGAAACAGGTGAGTGAGATGGAGAAAGAGAGAGAAAAATAAGGAACAAATGGCGCCCTCCAAAAAAAGAAAAGTGGACTGCGAAAATAGTGCATTTAATCCGGAATGGACAGACTCATTTCTATTCATACTTCCCACTGGGAACACTAAACCAGTGTGTCTCATATGTTCAGAAACCGTGGCACTTATTAAAAGTGCCAATGTGAAACGCCATTATGAGACACAACATAAAGATTATGAATTAATTTGAATTGACAGTCAGGTACTGATTGCATGCAGATGTTGATAAAACTACTAGGCTACTTAAATATATATCACACTAACTAGTTAGACATTATGATCTTCCAGACCTTTGCTTTAAGAAATTTTCTCAAACTGGACCTATTTAAATTTTAGTTGAATACCCCTGTCCTATTGCAAGCGTGTTGTGCTGTGTGTGCTGTATAGTTCATCTACAAATTAGCAACAGACTAGTTTTAGTCTAACACACCTATAAACTAACTAAACAGTCTAAACAATTCATTAACTGCTAAACATTCCGGTACTAGTCAAGTACCTTTCTATTTTGACCAGTATTTATTGCTATTCCCAGACTTAGCGCTCGTTAGGTTACCAGTTAGATTAGCTAGCTAGTAGCATGGCTTCTCCTTCTCTCTCTTTCTCTCCTGCTTGGTGTGCCACGTTTAGTTATTCCTCTTCCTCCTTTAGAGATAAAGATACTTGTGATCAGTGTAAGGTTCTCCTAGCTTTGGAAGCGTGGCTCCACACCTAAAGTTTGACAATCCAGAGTGGGGACCGGGACACAGACACTCAATCTAAAACGCCTCTCTGCAGTTACCTGAGAGCTGTCACCACTCTCAAACCCCATAGAGATTGTGTCTCCCCTCAAACATATAAATCAAATAAATCAGAGTTAAAGTTAACACAAGAGGAGTTAATCATAAAAACCTAATAAAAATTAAGACCACTACTCTTATTGAACAGAAAAACAGAACACTCAGATGTGGATTATTAAATATTAGCTCTCTTTTGTCTAAATCTCTGTTAGTAAATGATTTGATAACTGATTACCAAATTGACTTACTCTGTCTTACTGAAATCTGGCTGCAGCAGGATGAATATGTCAGTTTGAATGAATCAAACCCCCCTCCCCCCGTCATAAAAATTGTCATGTTCCTCGAAGCACAGGTCGAGGTGGAGGAGTAGCTGCAATCTTCCACTCAAACTTATTAAACTTTCATTCTCAGAATGGTTATAACTCATTTGAGAGCATCACTCTTAGTCTCTCACATCAAAACTGGAAAACACAAAAACCAGTTCTATTTGTCATTGTGTACCATCCACCTGTCCCTTACTCAGAGTTTTTAACTGAATTTCCAGACTTCCTGTCTGATTTAATGCTTAGTTCAGATAAAGTCATTATAGTGGGAGATTTTAAAATTCATGAAGATGTCTTAGCACTGCATTTAATTCAACATTAGACTCAATACGTTTCACTCAAAATGGTAATAAACCCACCCACTGTTTCAATCACACTCTTGATCTTGTTCTGACCTATGGCATTGAAATTCAACATTTAATAGTTTTTCCCCAAAATTTTATGTTGTCAGATCATTCTTTAATAACTTCTGAATTTAAGAAAATGGATCATGCAGCATTCGGAAGAAAATTCCACTACAGTAGATGTTTATCTGAGAATACTATTAATAAATTTAAGAATATGATTCCATCTTTATTTACATCTATGCCATGTACCAGCACAGTGGAGGGCAGCTGCCTCAATCCCACTCCCTACCAAATTGATCATGTTGTTGACAGTGCTGTTGCCTCACTGCGTGAAACGCTTGACACTGTGGATCCTATGAAAAAAAAGTTAGTGAATCAGAGGAGATTAGCCCCATGGTACAGTTTATATATTTGTACCTTAAAGCAGGAATCATTACAAAGGCTGAAAAGGAAGTGGCGTTCCACAAACTTAGAGGAATTTTATCTAGCCTGGAAAAACAGTTTATTAACATATAAAAAAGCTCTCTGTAAAGCCAGAACTGCATACTATTCATCACTAATAGAGGAAAATAAGAACAATTTTTTTCAGCACTGTAGCCAGGCTGACAAAAAGTCACAGCTCTGTTGAGCCCAGTGTTCCCTTAGCTCTCAGCAGTGATGAATTTATGAGTTTCTTTACAAATAAAATCACAACTATTAGAGATAAAATTCAGCAGATGCTTCCTATACCTGCAATAAATGAATCTTCTACTACAGTAGCTCTTGAATCATCTATAAGACCTCAGTTATGTTTAGACTGCTTTTTAGATGTCTCTGAATTTACATCAGTAGTTGCTTCATCTAAATCATCAACATGTGTCTTAGACCCCATCCCGACTAGACTGCTCAAAACCACCCTGTCATTACTTAGCTCATCTTTATTAGACTTGGTAAATGTATCTCTAGTATCAGGCTACGTACCACAGGCTTTGAAGACTGCAGTAATCAAACCCTTACTCAAAAAGCCTAGTCTTGATCCAGGAGTCATGGCTAATAATAGACCAATATCCAACCTACCATTTATTTCTAAAAGCCTTGAAAAAGCTGTTGCTAAGCAGCACTGACACAGGAATGACCTATTTGAAGACTTTCAATCAGGATTTAGAGCATATCATTGTACAGAAACAGCACTGTTAAAAGTCACCAACGATCTTCTCTTAGCCTCAGATAATGGACCTGTTTCTATACTTGTCCTCCTTGACCTTAGTGCTTCATTCCACACTATTGACCACAGCATGTTATTATAGAGGCTGGAGCATGTGACTGGTATCAGGAGGAACAGCATTAAAATGGTTCCAATCCTATTTATCGGACAGATTCCAGTTTGTTCATGTCCATGATGAACCTTCCATGTGCACAAATGTTAGTTATGGAGAGCCACAAGGTTCTGTGCTAGGGCCGATTCTGTTCACCTTGTACATGCTTCCTTTAGGCTATGTCATTAGGAAGCACTCTATTAATTATTAATTACCACTGTTATGCAGTGTTATACTCAGCTGTATCTATCTATCTATGAAACCTGATAACACAAAGCAGTTAATCAGACTTCAAGCGTGTCTAACTGACATAAAGGCCTGGATGACCAGTAACTTTCTATTTTTAAATTCAGAGAAAACAGAAGTTACTGTATTTGGGCATAAAAATCTCAGAAATAACTTTTATAAAATTATAGCTACTTTAGATGGCATAGCCCTGGCCTCCAGCACTACTGTGAAAAACCTTGGAGTTATTTTTGACCAGGACATGTCCTTTAATTCACACATAAAACAAATCTCTAGAACTGCCTTCTTTCACCTGCGCAACATTGCCAAAATTAGGAACATCCTGTCTCAAAATGATGCAGAAAAACTACTCCATGCATTTGTTACCTCAAGGCTAGATTATTGTAACTCATTACTATCTGGATGTCCCAGTAACTCCATATAAAGCGTCCAGTTAATCCAGAATGCTGCAGCCAGTGTCCTGACAGGGACTAGCAAGAGAGATCATATTTCTCCTGAATGAGCTACACTTCATCTCTGCCTGTAAAATCCAGAATAGAATTTAAAATCCTTCTTCTCACATACAAATTCCTTCATGATCAAGCTCCTTCATACCTTTAAAGACCTCATAGTACCATATTATCCCAATAGAGCACTTCTCTCTCAGAGTGCAGGTCAACTTGTGGTTGCCAGAGTTACCAAAAGTAGAATGGGTGAGTCTTTAGCTATCAAGCTCCTCTCCTGTGGAATCAACTCCCAGTCTGGGTTCAGGAGGCAGACACTCTGTACTTTTAAGGCTAGACTTAAAACCTTCCTCTTTGACAAAGT
This sequence comes from Mastacembelus armatus, assembly GCF_900324485.2. Lineage (NCBI taxonomy): Eukaryota > Metazoa > Chordata > Actinopteri > Synbranchiformes > Mastacembelidae > Mastacembelus > Mastacembelus armatus. Next base: position 1,420,766 of record NC_046649.1, read on the forward strand.
GTATAGTTAGGGCTGGCTCAGGTAACCCCAAACCATCCCAAAGTTATGCTGCTATAGGCCGAGGACCATTGGTGCACTGAGCTCCCCTACCCTAACCCTCCCTTCCCCTCTCTTCCTCCCCCTCACATTCCACCACTGAATATCACTAATCTTTCTCTCTCCCGTAGTTTGTGCTCTCTCCCTCTCTCTCTGTTCTCTCTCTGTACCTTCTGCAGGTGTCCCCAGTCCTGGAGCAGTATATCGCTGATGTGCAGTTACTGGCCCCACCAACCTGCAGTGTCTATTTGTTGTTTATTGTTGCTGTTCTTTTCTCTCTACTCTATCCACTCACCCCAACTGGTCAAGGCAGAAGGCCGCCCAAACTGAGCCCGGTTCTGCCGGAGGTTTTTTCTTCCGTTAAAGGGAGTTTTTCCTCTCCACTGTCGCCAAGTGCTTGCTCATAAGGGATTTGTTGGGTTCTTAGTTTTTGCAAAGTGCCTTGAGATGATGTATTGTGATTTGGCGCTATACAAATAAAATTGAACTGAATCTTGCACTTGTTTTAAATAAAGAATTTTACCTCATCCTCTCTGTCAGTTTTCTTCTAGCTCATTCAATGAAAAAGAAATTATTTTGAACCTAACATAAACTAAACACAGCAAAGACACAAGTACTCACTATAAATTACTACCCTTCTCAAAAAATCAGGCAATATGCAATAAAATGGAAGACTAAAATAATTAATTAGGAGAAATAGGAAGTAAAAGTGTTCAAGAAAATAATAATAACATCATTAGACTTATTATACATATAGAGTAAACTTGTAAGGTTGTGAGGGAAACTGATAATAAGGTGGCCCTTGATTGCAATTTTATACCAGGAATTAGTGATACAGGATTTAGATATTGGAGGAATAAGGGAATCACTGCAGTATGTACACTCACTCATAAGGGCCCATTTAAAAGCTTCTTGAACACACAAACAGAATTTGGATTGGGACAAGGAGATTTTTACAAGTACCTAAAAATAAGGGATTACTATAGCCAATAGATAAAACCGGTAATATCAGTGGAAGGCAATACATTAATTGACATTCCTACTGTAGCCTATAAGAAGAAAACTACAAAAATCATTTCTAAACTAGATCAAAGGTTAAGAAAATGAAAAAGAAAACAGATACTGAATATATTAAAACAAAATGGGAAAGAGAGCTTAACATAGAAACTGAGCAAGAGGATTGGCGCTCAATGTTAAACTCACAGCATTCATCTACGAATTGGAAAAACTGGAGAATATTTGGCTATTTGACTCATTTTTATTACACCACAAATCATAAGTTAATTAATAAACGATGTTGGAGGTAGTGTGGAAACTTGGGAACCAATCACTCCCACATATTTTGGTCCTGTCCGAAGATAAAGACATTTTGGGAACAACTTTGTTTGGATATTTGGATATGAAATACCCAACACAGCTGAAGTTTTGTTTTTTGTTTTTTCATCTTAAGGAGAATGTGGTTAAAAAGAAAGACTGGTATCTCTGTAAAATATCATCAATAGCCTGTAAAAAGAATGAATTACAAAAAACTGGTATAGCCCAGAACCACCACGTCCCAAACAATGGAAGAACATTGTGAATAATATCTATGTGATGGAAAAGATGACCTATGAACAATTGTGTCTTAGAAAAATTGTATTTTTGTACACCAGCTTTAACTGAGAAGTTTTTATGCGTGTGTGTTTTGTTTTGTTATAAATAAACAAGTTAAATAAAATTTGTTTACTTACAAACTATCCATCTTGCTTATTCCTATTTAGCGTCACAGGGGTCTGCTGGAGCCTATCCGAGCTCTCTTTGGGTGAAAGGCAGGGGTACACTCTGGACAGGTCACCAGCTCATCACAGGGCCACATAGAGACAAACAACCTCACACACTCACACTCACTCCTATGGGCAATTTAGAATCACCACTCAACCTGACATACATGTTTTTGGACTGTGGGAGGAAACCGGAGTACCCGGAGTAAACCCACGCAAGCACGTGGGTGCTTGCGTCTAGAACATGCAAACTCCACACAAAAAGGCCAGGTTGTGAACCCAGGACCTTCTTCCTGTGAGGCAATAGTGCTAACCACTCAGCCACCATGCTGCCCCACAGAAGTTCAATTCAATTCAATTCAGTTTGTATAGTGCCAAATCACAATATAATCATCTCCAGGCATTTACAAAAAAATAAAAAGTCATCCTATTAATTATGATTATGCCATTCTAGTTAAAAAATGATATATGTTAATGCTATATACAGTTGCTTCAGAAAGTGTTCAGACCCAATTTAAGAACAATGGTCCATGGTTAAGGAGAAAAGGTGATGTTTTCTAGCACTCTGATAGTTTTGATAGTAAGTCTTGGGTCCTCTATTGGTCATCCTCCCTCTACTTCCACAAACACTTTAAGAACTATCAATAGCTCAGCATTGTTTCAACCTTCGATAATTGTTTCTGCCCTGCCTTTGACAAGAGGTTTTTAACTCTGTGTGCTTGTCCACTCTGTATTGAGTACTGCAGTCAAGAAGTCAAACAGGGCTGACAGGGAGCATGCTGGAGGGCAATCGCCCAATGTGATGACCACCCACTCAACCTGACATACATGTTTTTGGGCTGTGGGAGGAAATTGGAGTACCTGGAGTAAACCCATGCAAGCACAGGATAGCCCCTGCTGGGTTTCGAACCAGGAACCTTTTTGCTGTGAGGCAACAGTACCAACCACTAAGGCACCATGCTGCCTTAAATAAAAGGTTAAAAAAAAAAACAATGCTGATTTTGCTGCATGGTTTATGCAGATACAAATAGAATCTTCAATGCATTGGTATGTCAGTAAAATGTTTCCAGCCAACTTTTTTTTTAATATAATCAAACAATGAAATACATTTGTTACAAAACATATCTATGTTTGCAGTTTAGTTTGCTAGGAGTGTTTTAGGAAAGGGGTGGTTGATTGTCCTCAACTGTTAATCAAGTGAAAATTACTCTCAATGGCATTATTAGCCTTCAAAGCAGCATTTTGCATTGTCTGAGGAGGGGTGGAATCTGGTGCTGCACATGAAGATGCATAAAATATTTTTATGGTAGTAGATGCAGGTACACATCCTGGGTAGTAATGTTACGCTCTGATATGGAAAAAAACGTATGTGCTTCAAAAATCCGTGAGTACTCATTTATGATATTGACATCTACTATATACAGTGGGTACGGAAAGTATTAAGACCCCTTTAAATTTTTCACTCTTTGTGTCATTGCAGCCATTTGCCAAAATCAAAAAAGTTCATTTTTATTTCTCATTAATGTACACTCAGCACCCCATCTTGACAGAAAAAAAACAGAAATGTAGAAATTTTTGCAAATTTATTAAAAAAGAAAAACTGAAATATCACATGGTCATAAGTATTCAGACCCTGTGCTCAGTATTGAGTAGAAGCACCCTTTTGAGCTAGTACAGCCATGAGTCTTCTTGGGAATGATGCATCAAGTTTTTCACACCTGGATTTGGGGATCCTCTGCCATTCTTCCTTGCAGATCCTCTCCAGTTCTGTCAGGTCGGATGGTGAACGTTGGTGGACAGCCATTTTCAGGTCTCTCCAGAGATGCTCAATTGGGTTTAGGTCAGGGCTCTGGCTGGGCCAGTCAAGAACGGTCACAGAGTTGTTCCAAAGCCACTCCTTTGTTATTTTAGCTGTGTGCTTAGGTTCACTGTCCTGTTGAAAGGTGAACCTTCAGCCAAGTCTGAGGTCCTGAGCACTCTGGAAGAGGTTTTCTTCCAGGATATCTCTGTACTTGGCCGCATTCATCTTTCCTTCAATTGCAACCAGTCGTCCTGTCCCTGCAGCTGAAAAACACCCCCATAAAATGATGCTCCCACCACCATGTTTCACTGTAGGGATTGCATTGGGCAGGTGATGAGCAGTGCCTGGTTTTCTCCACACATACCGCTTAGAATTAACGCCAAAAAGTTCAATCTTGGTCTCATCAGACCAGAGCATCTTATTTCTCATAGTCTGGGAGTCCTTCATGTGTTTTTTGGCAAACTCTATGCGGGCTTTCATGCACTGAGGAGAGGCTTCCGTCGGGCTACTCTGCCATAAAGCGCCTGCAGTGATAGTTGACTTTGTGGAACTTTCTCCCATCTCCCTACTGCATCTCTGGAGCTCAGCCACAGTGATCTTTGGGTTCTTCTTTACCTCTCTCACCAAGGCTCTTCTCCCACGATTGCTCAGTTTGGCTGGACGGCCAGGTCTAGGAAGAGTTCTGGTCGTCCCAAACTTTTTCCATTTGAGGATTATGTAGGCCACTGTGCTCTTAGGAACCTTGAGTGCTGCAGAAATTCTTTTGTAACCTTGGCCAAATCTGTGCCTTGCCACAGTTCTGTCTCTGAGCTCCTTGGGCAGTTCCTTCGACCTCATGACTCTCATTTGCTCTGACATGCACTGTGAGCTGTAAGGTCTTATATAGACAGGTGTGTGCCTTTCCTAATCAAGTCCAATCAGTTTAATGCTGGACTCCAATGAAGGAGCAGAACCATCTCAAGGAGGATCAGAAGAAATGGACAGCATGTGAGTTAAATATGAGTGTCACTGCTAAGGGTCTGAATACTTATGACCATGTGATATTTCAGTTTTTCTTTTTTAATAAATTTGCAAGAATTTCTACATTTCTGTTTTTTTCTGTCAAGATGGGGTGCTGAGTGTACATTAATGAGAAATAAAATGAACTTTTTTGATTTTGGCAAATGGCTGCAATGACACAAAGAGTGAAAAATTTAAAGGGGTCTGAATACTTTCCGTACCCACTGTATCTGTGTTTATATGTTTTCACTGATCAGTATATATAAAAATACATTTTAATGTTAATTGAATACTGTTGATCTTGCTGTGTATACATGTACAAACTACCAAAATATCTTATCCTCTAGCACAAAAGTAATTTTTCTGACTATAGTTTAAATTTTATTTACTTAAAGATTTATTATCTGCAGAGTCTCAGAGTGAAAATTAAAAGTAACTCCTATCTACATCTCAGAGTACAGCTTCAAAAGGAATTGAAATCCGATCTCCTGCATGAAAGCAGTGTTACTCACCTCAGCCAAACTTCCCTATCATACTAGACACTAGACATTACTGTGGGGAAAGGCAGGGATATTTATTAATCACCCCCTCCACTGTTGCCAAGTGCTTGCTCACAAGTTATTTTTGGGTTTTTTTTGTCTGTTGTTAAGTGTCTTGAGATGATTGTATTGTGATTTGGCACTATACAAATAAAATTGAATTGAATTGAATTAAATTGAATTTATTCAAAAAGTAGGTTATATCAGAATATAGTCAAATACATTTTTTGTGATATTGGTCAAAATGCAAGTTTTAAATATATGTATTTAATATGTAACCTTATGCATATTTCAAAGTATTTTTAATTTGATATATATTTCAACATATGTTATGTTATTTTGGTTTGTTTAAATTTCACCCAATATGCATGAATGGGAAAAGAGCTGTCAAGAACACACTGCAGCTTCCAGTGGGCTGAGCAAGGCTTTGCAGCTGGTGCATAGTCAGCTTTCATATTGGTGCCAAAACCTCACTTTAACCTTAATTTCTATTACTACATCAAGTAGCCAAATAATTCTTTTACCATAAGATGGACCTAAGAAAAGGCCATAAGGGAATGTATTTGATGACACCATAGAGTGAATAGTATGTCTGCGATAAGAGATTTTCATGCTGTACAAGGTCATTGAGGTCATGGTATATAAGATTCAGAACAATGAACGATAGCTAGTAGTACCTGGGGAATTACTCAGGTTTGTGTGTTACTGTTGCAAGTGCATAATAAAAACTTTTGGCTCAGACTTTGTTGACTGGAGAGTTTGATTTCAAACAATGGGAGATGAGAAAAGAGAAAAAGTATATGTGGCGGCTTGTGGCTTGTTCAACAGCTTCACTCAGCCCTGGCCCTAACTTTCCACAACAGTTACATAACCTATCTATGTTTGCACTTTAGTTGCACAGCAATGTATTGAAAAAGAAGGTTGGCTGATTGTCCTCATGAAGTCAAATATTCATTCATTATCCACACCCCCTTATTCCTACTTAGGGTCACTCCAACAGATGGAGCCTATCTCAGCTCTCTTTTGGTGAAAGGCAGGGGTACACCCTGGACAGGTCACCAGTCCATCACAGGGCCTGAAGTCAAACAAAAACTTCCAAAATGTTAAAGTAACACATGATTTGCACACAATAATCACAGTTTATAGCAAACCTTGACCACAGGGATTTTTCTTTATGCATTCATTATAGTATGGGCTACAGTATGGTCTGTGCATGCACAGGGTGTTGTACATGTAAGTGTAAGGTCAGCGCCAGCTTCAGACATTTTAATGTAACACATGCCTTGCCACAGTACAAACGACAAACAGTCGCAGTGAAAGTTGCAGCCTACCTACCATGGCAGAATGTGACACTTTGAACTGCTAATACTATGAAAAAGGTTGTTTATTTATATATATATTGTGGATATTTTATTATTTTATTATCATACTATTTTAACATTAACATACTATTTTATTGTGCAGTTTACAGTGAGAGAGAACCAGCTGTACAGTAGGATTTAAACTTTACCTTTTGGCTCTCTTCATAGCAGAGCTGTCGGGTTGTCTTTATCTGCTGTATCAGCATCTCTTTGTGTTTTTCTAATTTAACCAGAGTCTCCTCCAGCTCCTTGTGATCTGATTGCTGCTCTTGAAGCTCCAGGTTTTCCACCACCACTGCATTCTCTAGCTCCTACAGACACAGACACACATTATTTGAGTTTAAAAACGATTCATAATACAAATTTATCTGAGGTGAGATAAGTTAAACTTTACTAATCCCCAATGCACTTAGTGGGACCATTAGGTGTTTTCCAACAGGACAACGACCCCAGACACACATCTAGGTAATGTAAGAGCTGCCTCTCTAAAAGGATAATTTTGGAGTGTTGCATCAAATGACCTGGCCTCCACAGTCACCTGATCTACATCCAATTGAGATAGTCTTAGACCGGAGAATGAAGGAAAAACAGCCAACAAATACTCAACACCTGTGGGAACTGCTTCAAGATTGTTGGAAAACCATTCCATGTTGAGACATGAGGCTGACTGAAAGTTTGCCAAAAGTGTGCAAAGCTGTCATCAAAGCAAAAGGTGACTACAGTGTACCCCCGCGAAGTCGCAGTTCAGACTTTGCGGCCTTAGTCGTTCACAGATTTTCCTTGGAACCTAACTAATTGTTTGCGGAACCCCCCGCAATTTCATAGAACCGCAAATATCCTCCGCAATTTTTTATGTTTTTTTTCATGGCAATATATAATTTTTAATGCGTTTTTGTTATGGGGTGTGTGGTTGAAGGAGAGGCACAGGACCCACGTGCAGGACACAGTCTTTTTTATTAATTTTTGGACACACCAGGCTCAGGCACCGCAGAGAACCTTCTCCTCACTCAGGACACAATACACAGATTCAGGATACTCCACCACTTGGCGCATAGACAATTGTAACAGATATGAACAAACATTAACCCTCTAGCGAGGAACAAAGGGGAGCAGAAAATATATATACACTAGAAACAAAGCCTAATCAAACACAGGTGAAAACTATCTTTCTGATAGCTACCTATGATTAACATAGGTAAAACCGTAAACCAGAGACCAAAATAAGAATCCATACAGGAAGTCAAAAATACCAAACCCTAACAGTTTAAACACTAAATTATTAAGAACAATGTAATATACTAATTTAGGTTACTAATTTATTTACTAATAATGTATTAAGAGTTTGGGGGTTGAAATGAAATTAAAGTGTTTTAGAAGCATATTTGGGGCCATATTTAGGATTTAAACTATAAAAATAGGCTTTTTTTTGACCCCATCCAAAATTCGCATTTTTTCACAATTTGCGGGAGCTCTAGGAACGTAACCCCCGCGAATTTCAGGGGTTTACTGTACTTTGAAGAATCCAAAATTAAAACCTATACTGGCTTATTTCGTATGCTAAGGCTGGGTGATAAACCGATTTTATCGATCAACTCGAATGTGTAGTTTATATCGACTTGTTTGAATGAAAATAGTGGAGCAAACACATGGAGCCAGATGAGGTCCAATGAAACAATGAGGTCCAATGAAACATCATCTTAAAATAAGGCTTTATCACAACGTCTGATAGTATCAGTTTCATCTGTGTGTGCAGTAAACAAGTAAACTTAGCACAGCTGTCTTCCCCATTATTTATCTTAAGACCAAGCTAAGAAGCAGAGACACTGTACAAGCTTCGCTCTAAAATACACTCAAGTGGTAAAAGAAACCTAATCCATTCCTGTCCTGTGTCTTAGAAACAATACATCTGTGTTTCTATGACACCAGAAAAGACAAAAACAAAGCTGTTTTTAAGCACCCATCAAAGAACAGTGCATATGGCATATTACCACTGGCAACTTAATTTGCTTAGGAACTGACCAGCATGCTAGGATAATGGCCTGCTGTTTGTGTTACAATTAATATCCCTTCTTCTCAGACTAATGAAGCTTAAATTGTCATGATTTGTTTATAAATTGGTATGGATCACGACCCCGTCAAACACAAGTACCCAGAAACCGAAGCAGAGTAAACCACAGTTTATTACGGAGTACAGTAAATGAAGCGTGGGACTGGTTGAAGACCAATGGAGAGGACTGTCAATCCAGGAAGAGTCGGAATGTTGTGGTTTCTCCGGTGGCCAGGACCGGTTCCGCCGGGCTGGTCCTCGGAGATAAAGTGAGTTGTCCGTCTTAGGTCCGCAGAGCAATATCTGACGGTGTGCTGTTCCCTCTGAGGTCGGTCAGAGGCCGGGGTAGTCCCAAGACTCGGAAAACAGGGAACAAACAAGAGACTAGGTTAATATTGAAAAAACAGTAACAAACGTAAGTTTGACGCACCTGAACCTCCACCGGAGCGGAGATCCCCGTAGGTGCTTCCTGTGTGTCAATGAACAGTCAGATAAATAATCCACTAGATTATTCGCTTTCTGAGGTGAGTAGCTGAACATCCGGGTAAGCGAATCACTTTTGTCTTGCAGGCGTGTCGTGTTGTGTGTGTTGTGTGGTTCGTCTGCAGACTGGCGGCAGACTAGCTGTGGTTTGGCACACCTGGGAACCGGCTAGACTTTGAACGGTTCACTGGCTGCTGCATTCCGGTGCTGGTCGGGTACCTTTCTGTTTTGACCGGTGTTTGTTGCTATTTCCTGACTTAGCGCTCGTTGGCCTACCGGTTAGCTTAGCTAGCTAGTTAGCTTGCTAACATGGCCTCTCCCTCTCTCTCTCTCTCCTGCTCGGTGTGCCACATGTTTAGTTATTCCTCTGCCTCCTTTAGCGATAATGATACCTGTATTAAGTGTAAGGTTCTGTTAGCCTTGGAGGCGAGGATCACTGATTTGGAAGCGCGGCTCCGCACCTTCGAACAAAAGCCAGCTAGCCTAGCCCCGTTAGCTGGTGTGGAGCCACCGAGCTCAGGGTCTGTTAGCGGTCCAAGGGCAGCTCCGGAGCAGCCCGGAGAATTAGCCTGGGTGACAGTCCGAAGGAAACATACTCCTAAGCAGAAGCCCACGGCTCATCACCTGCCTGTTCACGTTTCTAATAGATTTTCCCCGCTCAGCGACACACCGGCTGAGAAACCGACTCTGATAATTGGCGATTCCATAGTCAGGAACGTGAAGCTAGAGACACCAGCGACCATAGTCAAATGCATTCCTGGGGCCAGAGTGGGCGACATCGAGTCAAATCTGAAGCTGCTGGCTAAGGCTAATCGTAAATATGGGAAAATTGTTATTCACGTCGGCAGCAATGACACCCGATTACGCCAATCGGAGGTCACTAAAATTAATGTTGAGTCGGTGTGTAACTTTGCTAAATTAATGTCGGACTCCGTAGTTTTCTCTGGACCCCTCCCCAATCTGACCAGCGATGACATGTTTAGCCGCATGTCGTCGTTCCGTCGCTGGCTGTCTAGGTGGTGTCCAGCAAACGATGTGGGCTTCATAGACAATTGGGCCACTTTCTGGGGAAAACCCGGTCTGGTAGCGAGAGATGGCATCCATCCCACTTTGAATGGTGCAGCTCTCATCTCTAGGAATTTGGCCGAGTTTCTTAGCCGACCTAAAGCCTGACAATCCAGGGTGGGGACCGGGATGCAGAGACTCAGTCTAAAACGCTTCTCTGCAGTTTCCTTAGAGCCGCCGCCCCCTTCAAACCACATAGAGACTGTGTCTGCCCCTCGAACATATAAATCAAACAAATCAGAAGTTAACAGAAGAGGAGTTATTCATAAAAACTTAATAAAAATTAAGACCCCTCCTCTTATTGAACAGAAAAACAGAACTGTCAAATGTGGATTATTAAATATTAGGTCCCTTTCTTCTAAATCTCTGTTAGTAAATGATTTGATAACTGATCACCAAATTGACCTACTTTATCTTACTGAAACCTGGTTACAGCAGGATGAATATGTCAGTCTGAATGAATCAACCCCCCTCAGTCATAAAAATTATCATGTTCCTCGAAGCACAGGTCGAGGTGGAGGATTAGCTGCAATCTTCCAGTCAAACTTATTATTAAACTTTCATCCTCAGAACAGTTATAACTCATTTGAGAGCGTCACTCTTAGTCTCTCACATACAAACTGGAAAACACAAAAACCAGTTCTACTTGTCATTTTGTACCGTCCACCTGTTCCTTACTCAGAGTTTTTAACTGAATTCCCTGACTTCCTGTCTGATTTAGTGCTTAGATCAGATAAAGTCATTATAGTGGGAGATTTTAACATTCATGTAGATATTGAAAATAACAGCCTCAGCATTGCATTTAATTCTATATTAGATTCAATTGGTTTCATTCAAAACGTTAATAAACCCACCCACTGTTTTAATCACACCCTTGATCTTGTTCTGACCTATGGCATCGAAATTGAACATCTAATAATTTTTCCCCCAAATCCTGTTTTGTCAGATCATTCTTTAATAACTTTCGAATTTAAAATGATGGATCATGCAGCGTCTGGAAGAAAGTTCCACTACAGCAGATGTTTATCCGACAACGCTGTTAATAAATTTAAGAAAATGATTCCATCTTTATTTGCATCTATGCCAAGTATAAACATAGTGGAGGGCAGCTGCCTTAATCCTACTCCCTACCAAATTGATCATGTTGTTGACAGCGCTGTAACCTCACTGCGTGAAACGCTTGATTCTGTAGCCCCTCTGAAAAAGAAGTTAGTGATTCAGAGAAGACTAGCCCCATGGTATAATTTACATGTTCGTACCTTAAAGCAGGCATCACGAAGGCTGGAAAGGAAGTGGCGTTCCACAAACTTAGAGGAAATTTTTCTAGCCTGGAAAAACAGTCTACTAACATATAAAAAAGCTCTCCGTAAAGCCAGAACTGCATACTATTCATCACTAATAGAGGAAAATAAGAACAATCCCAGGTTTCTTTTCAGCACTGTAGCCAGGCTGACAAAAAGTCACAGCTCCGTTGAGCCCAGTGTTCCCTTAGCTCTCAGCAGTGATGAATTTATGAGTTTCTTTACAAATAAAATCACAACTATTAGAGATAAAATTCAGCAGATGCTTCCTATACCTGCAATAAATGAATCTTTTACTACAGTAGCTCTTGAATCATCTGTAGGACCTCAGTTATGTTTAGACTGCTTCTCTCCTATAGATCTCTCTGAATTTACATCAGTAGTTGCTTCATCGAAATCATCAACGTGTCTCTTGGACCCCATCCCGACTAGACTGCTTAAAGGCACCCTGCCATCAATGAACTCATCTTTATTGGACTTGGTAAATTTATCTCTAGTATCAGGCTACGTACCACAGGCCTTTAAGACTGCAGTAATCAAACCTTTACTCAAAAAGCCTAGTCTTGATCCAGGAGTCTTGGCTAACTATAGACCAATTTCCAACCTGCCATTTATTTCTAAAATCCTAGAAAAAGCTGTTGCTAAGCAGCTATCAGACCACTTACACAGGAATGAACTATTTGAAGATTTCCAATCAGGATTTAGAGCACATCATAGTACAGAAACAGCACTGTTGAAAGTTACCAACGATCTTCTCTTAGCCTCAGATAATGGACTTGTTTCGATACTTGTCCTCCTAGACCTTAGTGCAGCATTCGACACCATTGACCACAACATCTTATTACAGAGACTGGAGCATGTGATTGGTATCAGAGGAACAACGTTAAAGTGGTTCCAATCCTATTTATCGGACAGATTCCAGTTTGTTCATGTCCATGATGAACCTTCCACACGAACAAAGGTTAGTCATGGAGTTCCACAAGGTTCTGTGCTAGGACCGATTCTGTTCACCCTGTACATGCTTCCTTTAGGATATATCATTAGGAAGCACTCTATTAATTACCACTGCTATGCGGATGACACTCAGTTATATCTATCTATTAAACCTGTTAACACAAACCAGTTAACCAGACTTCAAGCCTGTCTAACTGACATAAAGGCCTGGATGACCAGTAACTTTTTACTTTTAAACTCGGAGAAAACAGAAGTCATTATATTTGGGCCTAAAAATCTCAGAAATAACTTTTCTAAAATTATAGCTACTCTAGATGGCATAGCCCTGGCCTCCAGCACTACTGTAAAAAACCTTGGAGTTATTTTTGACCAGGACATGTCCTTTAACTCACACATAAAACAAATTTCTAGAACTGCATTCTTTCACCTGCGCAACATTTCCAAAATTAGGAACATCCTGTCTCAAAATGATGCAGAAAAACTAGTCCATGCATTTGTTTCCTCAAGGCTAGATTACTGTAACTCATTACTATCTGGATGTCCTAATATCTTAATAAAAAGCCTCCAATTAATCCAGAATGCCGCAGCCAGAGTCCTGACAGGAACTAGCAAGAGAGATCATATTTCTCCTATATTGGCTTCTCTTCATTGGCTCCCTGTAAAATATAGAATAGAATTTAAAATCCTTCTTCTCACATACAAATCCCTTCATAATCAAGCTCCTTCATACCTTAAAGACCTCATAGTACCATATTATCCCAATAGACCACTTCGCTCTCAGAGTGCAGGCCTACTTGTGGTTCCCAGAGTTCTCAAAAGCAGAATGGGAGGCAGAGCCTTTAGTTATCAAGCTCCTCTCCTATGGAACCAGCTCCCAGCCTGGGTTGAGGAGGCAGACACTCTCTATACTTTTAAGGCTAGACTTAAAACCTTCCTCTTTGACAAAGCATATAGTACCATCCCTTAGTTATGCTGCTATAGGCCTAGACTGCCCGAGGACCATCGGTGCACTGAGCTCCCCCCCCCCCTTCTCCCACCTCATGTATATTCCACCATTGAATGTTACTAACCTTGTGCTCTCTCTCTCCCCTAGTTTGTGCTCTCTCCCTCCCTCTCTCTCTCTCTCTCTCTCTCTGTACCTTCTGCAGGTGTCCCTGGTCCTGGAGCTGTTTATCGCTGATGTGCAGTTACTGGCCCCACCAACCTGCAGTGTCTATTTGTTGTTTATTGTTGCTGTTCTTTTCTCTCTGCTCTATCCACTCACCCCAACCGGTCGAGGCAGATGGCCGCCCAAACTGAGCCCGGTTCTGCTGGAGGTTTTTTTCTTCCGTTAAAGGGAGTTTTTTCCTCTCCACTGTCGCCAAGTGCTTGCTCATAAGGGAATTGTTGGGTTTTTAGTTTTAGTTTTTGTAAAGTGCCTTGAGATGATTTGTATTGTGATTTGGCGCTATACAAATAAAATTGAATTGAATTAAATTGAATTGAACTAGAGAAAACGCGTACCCCTCGTCGAGTCTAAATCCTCTTCGTGGACTTAACAGTACTAGGAACATGTAGCTAGCTCCTCCGAGCCGTATCCATTAGACCGAAAACAGAAAAGCGCTGGGGCAAACTGGCGATTCCTCCGAATCCCAGTTGTGCAGGGTGCTAACCGGCTTCTTCTAGAAGCATACACAGCAGACAAAAAGAAAAAAGACGAAAAGTCACTTGCCGTGAACTGGAGATTCCTCCAATAAATCCAGTAGCAAAACATCAGAGCACAAACAGCAGAAGAGTGAATTCTCACGGGAGTATGGTAACAAACAATCCGGCGATCTGTGTCCAAATGATCCCTGCTATTTAAGCAAAGGACCGCAGGTGACACAAATCAGCAATCATTAAGAAACTGAAAACAACCAAACCAGTTCCCGTCATGATCCACTAAAGTAAAAGCAACCAGGAAGTCCAGACTGCGGATCATGACATAAATGTCATTCCTTTGATGTCCTTTCTAACTAGACTAGAGATCCATGGTTTCTCATATGTCAATATTTGTGTTTCTGTTTATTCTAGAAGATAACAGAAAAGTTGACTATAATAAGAATAATCTTCACTTGCAGTTCCCTGTAATATCAGAGCTTGTCTTATATTTTCAATTCAATTCAAATCAATTTATTTGCATTGTGCCAATTCACAATGAAATCATCTCAAGGCACTTTACAAAGAAACCCAACAAATTCATTACAAGCAAAAACTTGACAGTGGAGAGGAAAATCTCCCTTTAACAGAAGAAACCTCAGGCAGAAACAGGCTCAGTTTGGGCGACCACCTGCCTCAACCGGTTGGGGTGGGTGGATAGAGGAGAGAGAAAAGAGCAGCAACAATAAACAACAAATACAGTGGGCACGGAAAGTATTCAGACCCCTTTAAATTTTTCACTCTTTGTGTCATTGCAGCCATTTGCCAAAATCAAAAAAGTTCATTTTATTTCTCATTAATGTACACTCAGCAACCCATCTTGACAGAAAAAAACAGAAATGTAGAAATTTTTGCAAATTTATTAAAAAAGAAAAACTGAAATATCACATGGTCATAAGTATTCAGACCCTTTGCAGTGACACTCATATTTAACTCACATGCTGTCCATTTCTTCTGATCCTTCTTGGGATGGTTCTGCTCCTCCATTGGAGTCCAGCTGTGTTTAATTAAACTGATTGGACTTGATTAGGAAAGGCACACACCTGTCTATATAAGACCTTACAGCTCACAGTGCATGTCAGCGCAAATGAGAATCATGAGGTCGAAGGAACTGCCCAAGGAGCTCAGAGACAGAATTGTGGCAAGGCACAGATCTGGCCAAGGTTGCAAAAGAATTTCTGCAGCACTCAAGGTTCCTAAGAGCACAGTGGCCTCCATAATCCTCAAATGGAAAAAGTTTGGGACGACCAGAACTCTTCCTAGACCTGGCCGCCTAGCCACACTGTGCAATCGTGGGAGAAGAGCCTTGGTGAGAGAGGAAAAGAAGAACCCAAAGATCACTGTGGCTGAGCTCCAGAGATGCAGTAGGGAGATGGGAGAAAGTTCCACAAAGTCAACTATCACTGCAGCCCTCCACCAGTCAGGGCTTTATGGCAGAGTGGCCCGACGGAAGCCTCTCCTCAGTGCAAGACACATGAAAGCCTGCATAGAGTTTGCCAAAAAACACATGAAGGACTCCCAGACTATGAGAAATAAGATTCTCTGGTCTGATGAGACCAAGATTGAACTTTTTGGCGTTAATTCTAAGCGGTATGTGTGGAGAAAACCAGGCACTGCTCATCACCTGCCCAATACAATCCCTATAGTGAAACATGGTGGTGGGAGCATCATGTTATGGGGGTGTTTTTCAGCTGCAGGGACAGGAAGACTGGTTGCAATTGAAGGAAAGATGAATGCGGCCAAGTACAGAGATATCCTGGAAGAAAACCTCTTCCAGAGTGCTCAGGACCTCAGACTGGGCCGAAGGTTCACCTTTCAACAGGACAATGACCCTAAGCACACAGCTAAAATAACAAAGGAGTGGCTTCGGAACAACTCTGTGACCGTTCTTGACTGGCCCAGCCAGAGCCCTGACCTAAACCCAATTGAGCATCTCTGGAGAGACCTGAAAATGGCTGTCCACCAATGTTCACCATCCAACCTGACAGAACTGGAGAGGATCTGCAAGGAAGAATGGCAGAGGGTCCCCAAATCCAGGTGTGAAAAACTTGTTGCACCATTCCCAAGAAGACTCATGGCTGTACTAGCTCAAAAGGGTGCTTCTACTCAATACTGAGCACAGGGTCTGAATACTTATGACCATGTGATATTTCAGTTTTTCTTTTTTAATAAATTTGCAAAAATTTCTACATTTCTGTTTTTTTTCTGTCAAGATGGGGTGCTGAGTGTACATTAATGAGAAATAAAATGAACTTTTTTGATTTTGGCAAATGGCTGCAATGACACAAAGAGTGAAAAATTTAAAGGGGTCTAAATACTTTCCGTACCCACTGTATCTACTGCAGGTTGGTGGGGCCAGTAACTGCACATCAGCAATATACAGCTCCAGGACCAGGGATACCTGCAGAAGCTAGAGGGAGAGAGAGAAAGGACAGAGAGAGAGGGAGAGAGCACAAACTAGAGGAGAGAGAGAGCACAAAGTCAGTGACATTCAATGGTGGGTACGGAAAGTATTCAGACCCCTTTAAATTTTTCACTCTTTGTGTCATTGCACCCATTTGCCAAAATCAAAAAAGTTAATTTTATTTCTCATTAATGTACACTCAGCACCCCATCTTGACAGAAAAAAACAGAAATGTAGAAATTTTTGCAAATTTATTAAAAAAAAAAACTGAAATATCCCGATTAGACTGCTTAAAGACACCCTGCCATTAATTAACTCATCTTTATTAGACTTGGTAAATTTATCTCTAGTATCAGGCTACGTACCACAGGCCTTTAAGACTGCAGTAATCAAACCTTTACTCAAAAAGCCTAGTCTTGATCCAGGAGTCTTGGCTAATTATAGACCAATATCCGATCTGCCATTTATTTCTAAAATCCTAGAAAAAGCTGTTGCTAAGCAGCTATCAGACCACTTACACAGGAATGAACTATATGAAGATTTTCAATCAGGATTTAGAGCACATCATAGTACAGAAACAGCACTGTTAAAAGTTACTAACGATCTTCTCTTAGCCTCAGATAATGGACTTGTGTCTATACTTGTCCTCCTAGACCTTAGTGCAGCATTCGACACCATTGACCACAACATCTTATTACAGAGACTGGAACATGTGACTGGTATCAGAGGAACAGCGTTAAAATGGTTCCAATCCTATTTATCGGACAGATTCCAGTTTGTTCATGTCCATGATGAACCTTCCACACGAACAAAAGTTAGTTATGGAGTTCCACAAGGCTCTGTGCTAGGACCGATTCTGTTCACCCTGTACATGCTTCCTTTAGGATGTCATTAGGAAGCACTCTATTAATTACCACTGCTATGCAGATGACACTCAGTTATATCTATCTATTAAACCTGTTAACACAAACCAGTTAACCAGACTTCAAGCCTGTCTAACTGACATAAAGGCCTGGATGACCAGTAACTTTTTACTGTTAAACTCAGAGAAAGCAGAAGTCATTATATTTGGGCCTAAAAATCTCAGAAATAACTTTTCTAAAATTATAGCTACTCTAGATGGCATAACCCTGGCCTCCAGCACTACTGTAAAAAACCTTGGAGTTATTTTTGACCAGGACATGTCCTTTAACTCACACATAAAACAAATCTCTAGAACTGCATTCTTTCACCTGCGCAACATTTCCAAAATTAGGAACATCCTGTCTCAAAATGATGCAGTAGTTTTTCATGCAATTGTGAACTTAACGCTAGATTACTGTAACTCATTACTATCTGGATGTCCCAATATCTCCATAAAAAGCCTCCAATTAATCCAGAATGCCGCAGCCAGAGTCCTGACAGGAACTAGCAACAGAGATCATATTTCTCCTATATTGGCTTCTCTTCATTGGCTCCCTGTAAAATAAAGAATAGAATTTAAAATCCTTCTCCTCACATACAAATCCCTTCATAATCAAGCTCCTTCATACCTTAAAGACCTCATAGTACCATATTATCCCAGTAGACCACTTCGCTCTCAGAGTGCAGGTCTACTTGTGGTTCCCAGAGTTTCCAAAAGCAGACTGGGAGGCAGAGCCTTTAGTTATCAAGCTCCTCTCCTATGGAACCAGCTCCCAGCCTGGGTTGAGGAGGCAGACACTCTCTATACTTTTAAGGCTAGACTTAAAACCTTCCTCTTTGACAAAGCATATAGTTAGGGCTGGCTTCAGGCAACCCTGAACCATCCCTTAGTTATGCTGCTCTAGGCCTAGACTGCCCGAGGACCATCAGTGCACTGAGCTCCCCTACCCTAAACCGGTCGACACAGATGGCCGCCCAAACTGAGCCCGGTTCTGCTGGAGGTTTTTTCTTCCGTTAAAGGGAGTTTTTCCTCTCCACTGTCGCCAAGTGCTTGCTCATAAGGGAATTGTTGGGTTTTTAGTTTCAGTTTTTGTAAAGTGCCTTGAGATGAATTGTATTGTGATTTGGCACTATACAAATAAAATTGAAAGAAAGAAAGAGAAATGAACAAATCTACCTTCAGGTGATTTTGATTATTAGTAGTCAAAGTGATCACTGACTCTGATAAGAGGAACTAGCAACTGTAATTATTTAATAAGTGGGGACAATTTGGAAAATTATTGGGTGCGGCAGTAAATGACACACCAGCTGATTCAGAGAATAGAGAGAGGTGTGTGTAGCCAACTTTGATGCAGTTTTGCCCAGGCTGGCTGGTGGTATCCCATGATGTTGTGCAGTCTGGGTGTTCCAGCAGCAGGCTTTGGGTTGACAAACCTTCGTCAACCGGAGGATCAGAGGGGGGTCCATAGATGCTTTGACTACCTGGCGATGTTGGCTGCTGGAAATTCAACTCGCTGATGAATTGCTGCCATGCGTCTTCAATTAGTGATTCGGAAAAATGCAAAAACCTTGCAGTCAAACTTGTCACTCAGGTTGCGTGCAAAATTATTAAACAAACTATAGAAAAGAACTAAGAAAATCAATTAAAACAAGCAAAAGTAAATGGGGCAAAAATGTCAAAAACGGGCAAAAGTAAGAAGAGTGGAAGAGAGTGAACAAAGGATGGTCTCAACTTTTACTCTCACTGGGAAGCGGGAGAATTCAAGACCATAAAACCGATTTTGAGGGAAGGCCACAGAATGGGAGAATTTAATATTTTGTTTGATTTCAAAGGACCTCATTAAGCCGTGTGATTACTTCACTGCCACCTTGACTATTGTGATACTTTCCTATTACCCATGACTGAGTTAATAGAATAGAATAGAATAGTAGTCTCCAGTAGGAGAGACTAGTGTCTCCATCAGTCCTTTAAGTTGAATCCTGTTAAAAACAGTAATGAATTATGAGCGGATGTCTGGATTCGCTCTGAGGCCTGTTGAGGCTCATAGGTCGAGTGACCCGCCTATGTATTTCCTGTATGTAGTTACTGGTCACATTGTTATAGCTTGAGTAGAGTGTCCTGTTTAAGATTAGATAGAGTTCACAAATAAGGTAGTCTTGAGAATGTTCATTTTAAGGCATTTCTTAAACATAACTCAGTCACTTGACGTTTTTATGGTGAGAGTCTGTTCTGGGGTGTTGAGCTTCACCTCTTGGAATGTTTGAGGTGCAAATCAAACTTCGGGGGTGTTCCTTTTGCTACAACAGCTAAACTCAGAGTGCTTGGGTCAGAGAAAGAGGCTGCATTCAGAAGTGGGGACAGAGAAAAATACAAGGAGGCTAAGTAGAGATTTAGCGAGGAGGTGAGAAGAGCTAAATCAGCACATGGTGAGAGAATGGAACAGCAATTCTCAGCCAATGACTCTGCCTCTGTATGGAAAAGGGTTTAACCCTCTGGGGTCGACGCACGCGCCGGCGCGTTTTGACGCATCTTTTTCTGATAAGGCCGAAACAAACTTAAATTACTCCGTCAATTCTGATCGTACAGATAAAAGAAGTATATCATTCAAATTTGCAAAGGGTCTAGTTTTAGTGGTATACCATCATAATAAAAACAAAACGTTGTGCTTTTTTTAAATAAAGAAAGCCGACAGGGTGCGCTCTCGGACTTTTCTGTCTCTGCCATTTCTCTTCACAGACGCGTAAATAAAACAACCAGAATCTCAGCGAATACTTGCCTCATAAAAATAAGAAGTATATGGCTATATGTCTCACCTCATTAACCCAGAGGGTTAAGGTGATCACCAATCACAACATTCCGCTCTGTGAATGGCCTGCGCCTGGCCAACAGGTGAAAGTTTTACTGCCGCTTTGAAACACAATGGGACAGTTCTGACCTCCTCCACTCATCCCCCTACCAGGCATTGACCAGCAGCGGCCCCATTTCCATTTCCATATCTGGATCGCCCACACAGCTCCACACCTTGGCACCCCTCCCCCACACCTCTCTCTATCAAAGACAGAGGTAAATAGACAATCTTTAACCCTCTGGGGTCTGAGGGGGTTTTGGGGGCCTGGACAAATTTTGACATGTCCTGACATTTGTGCTTTTTTCAGTGTTTTTTAAACATATTAATGTCTAAAGTCTAATAACACTGTAATTAGCACAAAATTGGCTACAATAATATGTGAGCAGCAAGTTTATACATGATTGTGTTTTTGAGAAAAAAGTGTTTATACATGGTTAGTGAAAAACTATAATTTTTTACTCACTGAAATAAGACCATAAAACACAAACAGAACATTGGTTCACAAGACTTTGGAGACCTCAGGTGTTGTCTCCCATTGTTTTAACCCCCAGGGGTTGACGGAGGCGCCAGCGCGTTTTGTGGCATCTTTTCCTGATAACGCCAAAATGAACTTAAATTACTCTGTCAGTTTTGATCATAGCAATATAGAATTATATAGCAAGAGCAATATATCGGATCTGTAAAGGGTCTAGTTTGATATGTATACACTCATAATAACAACACAACGATGTGCTTTTGTAAAATAAAGAAAGCAGACAGGGTGAGCTCTCTGTCTTCTCTGTCACCTCTCTTCACAGACATATAAATAAAACAACCTGAATCTCATTGAATACTTGCCTAAATATGTCTATAGCTTGAAATGTCTTCTTTTAAATGAAACAATTCAAGTCAAAAACAAATAATCACTTTTTATGTAATCTGTATGAAAGTAAGGAGCAGCACGGTTTCTCCTGTCTCACCTTATTATAGCTAATGTGATCATATGGAAATAATCTGAGGTGAACCAGGTAGTTGTGTACATGCCCCCGAGAAATGACATAAAACATCAAACTTCATCATAGAATTTACTCACTTTTTCTGTGCGTTTGCGTGATGGCACACAACGTGGGTGAAGAATCGCTTTGGATGGTTCCAGACAGTGATGAAGAGTTTACTTTGTCCTCAGAGGAAAAAGGTGACTCAGATGACGAACGTTTGCATCTGCATTGCATTGCAGTAATTCCCTCTCAGCCACATTCCTGACTAAAAGGGTCATTATTCGGGTCTTTGTCTTCTCAGGTAAATCACCTGATTATTCATGATCAGGTATGCCTTCCTGCATATGTCTTTTCTTCTCAAATCAGTGTATTGTTTTCTGTGAATTTTCAGGATCAGCCTTGGTGGCTGCACCTCCTTCAGCTCTCCTCATGTGTGGTGTTCCCCAAGGCTCAATATTAAGCCCAATTCTGTTTTCATTGTATTCGTTACCCCTTGGTTCCATCTTGAGCTGTCATGGTTTTCATTTTAAAGCTGATGAGTCTCAGCTCTGTCTGCCCCTAAAGAGGAATGGTGGAAGCTCTTTGGAAAAGTTATTAGACTTCTATAAAGATATTAAAGCCTGGATGGCATTCAACTTTCTAAATTTTAATGAAGAAAAAACAGAGATTGTTGTTTTTACACCCTGCGCTGCTTCTTCTCCACCTCAGATGGATTTAGCCACATTGGAACAATTTGTGAAGCCTGTGGTGACAAATCACTGTCACAAAACACTGCATTAGCAACTATGAAAAAATTAGAAACTATGCTACAAATTGGCTCATTTACAGTCTGTACACAGGTATATGATTGTTCATTAATGTGTATTGTCCTGAATAACTAAATTAATAATTAAAATTGTTGGTGACTTTTAACCCTCTGGGGTCGATGCACGCGCCGGCGCGTTTTGACGCATCTTTTTCTGATAAGGCCGAAACAAACTTAAATTACTCCGTCAATTCTGATCGTACAGATAAAAGAAGTATATCATTCAAATCTGTAAAGGGTCTACTTTTAGTGGTATACCATCATAATAACAACAAAACTTTGTGCTTTTTTTAAATAAAGAAAGCCGACAGGGTGCGCTCTCGGACTTTTCTGTCTCTGCCATTTCTCTTCACAGACGCGTAAATAAAACAACCAGAATCTCAGCGAATACTTGCCTCATAAAAATAAGAATTATATGGCTAGAAAGCTTGAAATGTTTTCTTTTGAGTGAAACAATTCAAGTTGAAAACAAATCATCACTTTTGATTTAATCCGTATTAACGTAAGGAGAAGTCCGTTTTTTCCTGTCTCACCTCATTACAGGTAACGCGACCCCGCCTTGTACACTGTCCACTGTTCACATGTAAATAATCTCAGGTGAACCAGGTAAATATGTGCACACCCCCGAGAAATGACACAAAATATCAAACTTCATCATAGAATTTACTCACTTTTTCTGTGTGTTTGGATGATGGCGCGTTACGCACGTGAAGCGGCGCTCCTTACATTCCACACAGAGACAAATAGTTTAGCTTGTCCTCAGAGTAAAAACACTGATTTTAACTCAAATGAGGATCGTTTGGCTCCTCATTGTGTTGTATTGTGCTGCACTAATCCGTCCCATCTACATTGACTGAAAGGCTCATTATGCGCGCCTTTGTCTGGTCGTTCAGTGCGTCTTTTGTGTTCTCAGGTCAAATCACATGACTATTCATCCTCAGACACACCCTCTTGCATATGGCCTTTCTGGACAAAAAGTGTCTTAGAAAATTTAAATCAGTGTATTGTTTACTGTGAATGTGTGAACAAGATGACATTCACAGCACTCTGAAGTAAACACTTTAGCCTACAACATGCTGGTCTCCAAAGTCTTGTGAACCAATGTTCTGTTTGTGTTTTATGGTCTTATTTCAGTGAGTAAAAAATTGTAGTTTTTCACTGACCATGCATAAACACTTTTTTCTCAAAAACACAATAATGTATAAACTTGCTGCTCACATATTATTGTAGCCAATTTTGTGCTGATTACAGTGTTATTAGACTTTAGACATTAATATGTTTAAAAAACACTGAAAAAAGCACAAATGTCAGGACATGTCAAAATTTGTCCAGGTCCCAAAAACCCCCTCAGACCCCAGAGGGTTAACAGTGCTGTTACTGTACTATAATGTGCTTTAAATCCTAGAGACATATCGATGATTTAGATGAAGCAACTACTGACGTGAACTCAGAGAGATCTATGGGAGAGAAGCAGTTTAAACATAACTGAGGTCTTACAGATGATTCAAGAGCTACTGTAGTAGAAGATTCATTTATTGCAGGTATAGGAAGCATCTGATGAATTTTATCTCTAATAGTTGTGATTTTACTTGTAAAGAAATTCATAGAGTCATCACTGATAGAGCTTCCTCTATTAGTGATGAATAGTGTGCAGTTCTGGTTTTACGGTGAGCTTTTTTATATGTTAATAGACTGTTTTTCCAGGGTAGATAAAAGTTTGTGAAACGCCACTTCCTTTCCAGCCTTCGTTATGCCTGCTTTAAGGTACGAATATGTAAACTGTACCATGGAGCTAATCTCCTCTGATTCACTAACTTATTTTTCAGAGGGGCCACAGAATCAAACATTTCATGCAGTGAGGCAACAGCACTGTCAACAACATGATCAATTTGGTAGGGGGTAGGATTGAGGCAGCTGCCCTGTAAACATGTTGGCATAGATGTAAATAAAGATGGAATCATTGGAATCATTTTCTTAAATTTATTTAATAGTCAGACAACAGAGGATTTTGAGTAAACTATTAAGTGTTCAATTTTGATGCCATAGGAACGAGATTAAGGGTGTGATTGAAACAGTGTGTGGATTTATTTACATTTTGAGTGGAACCAATTGAATCTAATATTGAATTAAATGCAGTGCTGATACTATTATTTTCAACATCTACACGAATGTTAAAATCTCCCACTATAATGACTTTATCTGAACTAAGCACTAAATCAGATAGGAAGTCTGGAAATTCAGTTTAAAACTCTGAGTAAGGGACAGGTGGACAGTACACAATGACAAGTATAACTGGTTTTTGTGTTTTCCAGTTTGGATGTGAGAGGCTAAGAGTGTGAGTCTCTCAAATGAGTTTAATAATAGGTTTGAGTGGAAGATTTCAGCTACTCCTCCACCTCGACCTGTGCTTTGAGGAACATGACAATTTTTAGGACTGAAGGGGGGTTGATTTATTCAGACTGACATATTCATCCTGCTGCAGCCACATTTCAGTTAGACAGAGTAAGTCAATTTGGTGATCAGTTATCAAATAATTTCCTAACAGAGATATAGATGAAAGAGACCTAATATTTAATAATCCACATCTGACTGTTCTGTTTTTCTGTTCAATAAGAGGAGTGGTCTTAATTTTTATTAGGTTTTTATGAATAACTCTATGGGGTTTATTTAGCTGATAGAAATATAAGGGAATTGTTGGGTTTTTAGTTTTAGTTTTTGTAAAGTGCCTTGAGATGATTTGTATTGTGATTTGGCGCTATACAAATAAAATTGAATTGAATTGAATTGAATTGAAATATAGCCAATACGTATATAGTCTAAAATAGTGCTACACTTTTTAACATTACACTTGCCAAATATGTTTTGACATAATGTAAAAAACCATTCAACATGGTCACTTCTTTTCCTTTCAGCTGCCCCCTTCAGGGGTCGCCACAACGAATCATCCGCCTCCATTGAACCCTATCCTCTGTATCCTCCACACCCACACCAACTATCCTCATTTCCTCCTTCACTACTTCCAAGAACCTCCTCTTTGGTCTTCCTCTAAGCCTCCTTCCTGGCAGCTCTAACCTCAGCATCCTTTTACCAATGTATTCACTGTCCCTCCTCTGCACAGGTCCAAACCATCTCAATCCGGACACTTTCATCCACCCGTTCCAACCTGCTTGCGCACGTCTCCACTTCCCGGTCTGATAGCGAGAGACGGCATCCATCCCACTTTGAATGGTGCAGCGCTCATCTCTAGGAATTTGGCCGAGTTTCTTAGCCGACCTAAAGCCTGACAATCCAGGGTGGGGACCGGGATGCAGAGACTCAGTCTAAAACGCTTCTCTGCAGTTTCCTTAGAGCCGCCGCCCCCTTCAAACCACATAGAGACTGTGTCTGCCCCTCGAACATATAAATCAAATAAATCAGAAGTTAACAGAAGAGGAGTTATTCATAAAAACTTAATAAAAATTAAGACCACTCCTGTTATTGAACAGAAAAACAGAACTGTCAAATGTGGATTATTAAATATTAGGTCCCTTTCTTCTAAATCTCTGTTAGTAAATGATTTGATAACTGATCACCAAATTGACCTACTTTATCTTACTGAAACCTGGTTACAGCAGGATGAATATGTCAGTCTGAATGAATCAACCCCCCCTCAGTCATAAAAATTATCATGTTCCTCGAAGTACAGGTCGAGGTGGAGGAGTAGCTGCAATCTTCCAGTCAAACTTATTATTAAACTTTCATCCTCAGAACAGTTATAACTCATTTGAGAGCCTCACTCTTAGTCTCTCACATACAAACTGGAAAACACAAAAACCAGTTCTACTTGTCATTTTGTACCGTCCACCTGTTCCTTACTCAGAGTTTTTAACTGAATTCCCTGACTTCCTGTCTGATTTAGTGCTTAGATCAGATAAAGTCATTATAGTGGGAGATTTTAACATTCATGTAGATATTGAAAATAACAGCCTCAGCATTGCATTTAATTCTATATTAGATTCAATTGGTTTCATTCAAAACGTTAATAAACCCACCCACTGTTTTAATCACACCCTTGATCTTGTTCTGACCTATGGCATCGAAATTGAACATCTAATAATTTTTCCCCCAAATCCTGTTTTGTCAGATCATTCTTTAATAACTTTCGAATTTAAAATGATGGATCATGCAGCGTCTAGAAGAAAGTTCCACTACAGCAGATGTTTATCCGACAACGCTGTTAATAAATTTAAGAAAATGATTCCATCTTTATTTGCATCTATGCCAAGTATAAACATAGTGGAGGGCAGCTGCCTTAATCCTACTCCCTACCAAATTGATCATGTTGTTGACAGCGCTGTAACCTCACTGCGTGAAACACTTGATTCTGTAGCCCCTCTGAAAAAGAAGTTAGTGATTCAGAGAAGACTAGCCCCATGGTATAATTTACATGTTCGTACCTTAAAGCAGGCATCACGAAGGCTGGAAAGAAAGTGGCGTTCCACAAACTTAGAGGAAATTTTTCTAGCCTGGAAAAACAGTCTACTAACATATAAAAAAGCTCTCCGTAAAGCCAGAACTGCATACTATTCATCACTAATAGAGGAAAATAAGAACAATCCCAGGTTTCTTTTCAGCACTGTAGCCAGGCTGACAAAAAGTCACAGCTCCGTTGAGCCCAGTGTTCCCTTAGCTCTCAGCAGTGATGAATTTATGAGTTTCTTTACAAATAAAATCACAACTATTAGAGATAAAATTCAGCAGATGCTTCCTATACCTGCAATAAATGAATCTTTTACTACAATAGCTCTTGAATCATCTGTAGGACCTCAGTTATGTTTAGACTGCTTCTCTCCTATAGATCTCTCTGAATTTACATCAGTAGTTGCTTCATCGAAATCATCAACGTGTCTCTTGGACCCCATCCCGACTAGACTGCTTAAAGGCACCCTGCCATCAATGAACTCATCTTTATTGGACTTGGTAAATTTATCTCTAGTATCAGGCTACGTACCACAGGCCTTTAAGACTGCAGTAATCAAACCTTTACTCAAAAAGCCTAGTCTTGATCCAGGAGTCTTGGCTAATTATAGACCAATATCCAACCTGCCATTTATTTCTAAAATCCTAGAAAAAGCTGTTGCTAAGCAGCTATCAGACCACTTACACAGGAATGAACTATTTGAAGATTTCCAATCAGGATTTAGAGCACATCATAGTACAGAAACAGCACTGTTGAAAGTTACCAACGATCTTCTCTTAGCCTCAGATAATGGACTTGTTTCGATACTTGTCCTCCTAGACCTTAGTGCAGCATTCGACACCATTGACCACAACATCTTATTACAGAGACTGGAGCATGTGATTGGTATCAGAGGAACAGCGTTAAAGTGGTTCCAATCCTATTTATCGGACAGATTCCAGTTTGTTCATGTCCATGATGAACCTTCCACACGAACAAAAGTTAGTTATGGAGTTCCACAAGGTTCTGTGCTAGGACCGATTCTGTTCACCCTGTACATGCTTCCTTTAGGATATATCATTAGGAAGCACTCTATTAATTACCACTGCTATGCGGATGACACTCAGTTATATCTATCTATTAAACCTGTTAACACAAACCAGTTAACCAGACTTCAAGCCTGTCTAACTGACATAAAGGCCTGGATGACCAGTAACTTTTTACTTTTAAACTCGGAGAAAACAGAAGTCATTATATTTGGGCCTAAAAATCTCAGAAATAACTTTTCTAAAATTATAGCTACTCTAGATGGCATAGCCCTGGCCTCCAGCACTATTGTAAAAAACCTTGGAGTTATTTTTGACCAGGACATGTCCTTTAACTCACACATAAAACAAATTTCTAGAACTGCATTCTTTCACCTGCGCAACATTTCCAAAATTAGGAACATCCTGTCTCAAAATGATGCAGAAAAACTAGTCCATGCATTTGTTTCCTCAAGGCTAGATTACTGTAACTCATTACTATCTGGATGTCCTAATATCTTAATAAAAAGCCTCCAATTAATCCAGAATGCCGCAGCCAGAGTCCTGACAGGAACTAGCAAGAGAGATCATATTTCTCCTATATTGGCTTCTCTTCATTGGCTCCCTGTAAAATATAGAATAGAATTTAAAATCCTTCTTCTCACATACAAATCCCTTCATAATCAAGCTCCTTCATACCTTAAAGACCTCATAGTACCATATTATCCCAATAGACCACTTCGCTCTCAGAGTGCAGGCCTACTTGTGGTTCCCAGAGTTCTCAAAAGCAGAATGGGAGGCAGAGCCTTTAGCTATCAAGCTCCTCTCCTGTGGAACCAGCTCTCAGCCTGGGTTCAGGAGGCAGACACTCTCTGTACTTTTAAGGCTAGACTTAAAACCTTCCTCTTTGACAAAGCATATAGTTAGGGCTGGCTTCAGGCAACCCTGAACCATCCCTTAGTTAGTTATGCTGCTATAGGCCTAGACTGCCCGAGGACCATCGGTGCACTGAGCTCCCCTACCCTAACCCCCCCCCCCCTTTCCCTATATTCCACCATTGAATGTTACTAACCTTGTGCTCTCTCTCTCCCCTAGTTTGTGCTCTCTCCCTCCCTCTCTCTCTCTCTCTCTCTGTACCTTCTGCAGGTGTCCCCGGTCCTGGAGCTGTTTATCGCTGATGTGCAGTTACTGGCCCCACCAACTTGCAGTGTCTATTTGTTGTTTATTGTTGCTGTTCTTTTCTCTCTGCTCTATCCACTCACCCCAACCGGTCGAGGCAGATGGCCGCCCAAACTGAGCCCGGTTCTGCTGGAGGTTTTTTTCTTCCGTTAAAGGGAGTTTTTTCCTCTCCACTGTCGCCAAGTGCTTGCTCATAAGGGAATTGTTGGGTTTTTAGTTTTAGTTTTTGTAAAGTGCCTTGAGATGATTTGTATTGTGATTTGGCGCTATACAAATAAAATTGAATTGAATTGAATTCTTTTCCACACTCTCCGTCGCTCTGGACTGTTGACCCTAGGTACTTCAAATCCTCCACCTTCTTCACCTCTTCTCCCTGTAACCTCACTGTTCAACTTGTGTCCCTCTCATTTACACACATGTACTCTCTTTTACAGCGGCTAACCTTCATTCTTCTCCTTTCCAGCGCAAACTTCCACCTCTCTAGATTTTCCTCCACCTGCTCCCTGCTCTCACTACAGATGCCAATGTCATCTGCAAACATCATGGTCCACGGAGATTCCTGTCTAACCTCATCTGTCAGCCTGTCCATCACCACAGCAAACAAGAAGGGGCTCAAAGCCGATCCTTGGTGCAGTCCCACCTCCACCTTGAACTCCTCTGTCATACCTACAGCACACCTCACCACTGTCTTGCAGCTCTCATACATGTCCTGCACCACTCGAACATACTTCTCTGCCACTCCAGACTTCCTCATACAAAACCACAGCTCCTCTCTTGGCACCCTGTCATACGCTTTTTCCAAATCTACAAAGACACAATGCAACACAAAGACGCAACACACAATCCTTCTGGCCTTCTCTGTACTTCTCCATCAGCATTCTCAAAGCAAACATTGCATCTGTGGTGCTCTTTCTTGGCATGAAATCATACTGATGCTCACTTCTGACCTCAGCCTAGCCTCCACTACTCTTTCCCATAACTTCATTGTGTGACTCATCAGCTTTATTCCTCTGTAGTTTCCACCTCTGCACATTTCCCTTGTTCTTAAAAATGGGCACCAGTACACTTCTCCATTCCCCAGGCATCCTCTCACTCTCCAAGATCTTAAGTAGCCCAGTGAAAAACTCTACTGCCACTTCTCCTAAACACTTCCATACCTCCACAGGTATGTCGTCAGGACCAACTGCCTTTCCACTCTTCATCCTCTTCAACGCCTTCCTCACTTCATCCTTACTGATCTTTACTACTTCCTGCTCCACAACACCTCTTCTGTGCTCTCTAACATTTTCCTCATTCATCAACTCTTCAAAGTATTCCTTCCATCTTTCCATCACACTTGTGGCACCTGTCAACACATTTCCATCCCTGTCCTTTATCACCCCAACCTGCTGCACATCCTTTCCATCTCTGTCTCTGCCTCACCAACCTGTACAAATCCACCTCTCCCTCCTTAGTGTCCAACCTATCATACAAATCCTCATATGCACTTTGTTTGGCCATACGCGTGCACGTGCACACACACACACACACACACACACACACACACACACAAACCCCCCAAAATAAATTATTATTATTATTTTTTTTTTTTTAAGATTATTTTTTGGGCAGTTTTTTTGCCTTTATTTGACAGGACAGTGGAGAGAGACAGGAAACTAGGGCAGAGAGTAAGGGAAGACATGCAGGCATACATGACGGCCGGCTCCAGAGTCGAGCCAGTGTCTCCTGCATATATGGACAGGCACACTACCGCTACGCCACCTGCAGCCCCCCCAAAAATAAATTATTACTTTATTACTTTTCTCCATCTAAATGAATTACTTTATTACATTATTAATTACTATTAATTAATATAATTTAAATAATATTAAATTTAATAACTTTAAATCAGAATAACTGCTGTAACAATTGAATTTCCCCTTGGGGATTAATACTCTCTTCTCTACTCTTCTTCTTCTTCATCTTCCTCACCACCAGAGTCATCCTACACACCACCATGCTATGTCTGGCTACACTCTCCCCAGCCACTACTTTGCAGTCTCTGATCTCTTTCAAGTTGAAACGTCTGCACAAGACGTAATCAACTTCTGTGCTCCTACCTCCACTCTTATATGTCAATTCAACATGGTCACTACAACTCTGTAATCTATATTATTTTAAAATGAATTATAACAAAATATACTACAGGCTCTCTCCAGTGTGTCCCTGACTTGCGCTAAATACATGTGCATCCACATTTTCATCCAGTCTGAGGCTAGCCTCACACCATCACAATTATGACATCACGTGAGCCAATCATAGAAAATGCAGTAATGGAGGAGTCTCAAACTAGAAGCACTAGACACGTAGATACGAGTATGATTTATATCAGGTGCACATATTTCTGATGTCAACAATCTCAACGAAAAGTGAAACTAACACAAAACACACTGACACAAATGTGAATGAAAGAAGACAAAAACAAAAAACACGCACCAGGGCTAGGTGCTGCGGTCTTCTTACTCTGATTTCAGCTGCCTTGTTAAGGACTCTCTCATCCGTTTCCACGACATCTGTGTCCCTGGGAGACGACCAACAGAGAAGACAAGAGTGTTTAAGGAGAGAGGAGAGGGAGCACTCATTCTTCCAAGTTGCCTTGCCTCCATTGTGCCCTCCTTCCCATGATTCATCTATTTTTTCCGGCTGTCCTGCTGGCTCATCCATTGCTGCTTTCGCTAGCTGTCGCTACACTGCAGAGGAGGCGGAGCTGCCTCTGTGAACGTGTGTGTGTGTTTGTGTGTGTGTGTGTGTGTGGTGATCAGTGCATAACGGCAACATGCACCAATGTAAGAATGCAAAGAGAGGTGGTGAGTCACAGAAGATGAAAGCAGTAGAGAAGGAGAATGCGTTTCCTTTTCTGTAGAGTTATCCTTTCATTTCTCCAACTTACTTTTAGCCTCCATCATGTTGCTTGTCTGGTTTTCAGATATCTCTCACCTCTTTCTCTATTTCCTCCTCACCCTCCATCACAATCCCTGTTCACAGGCACTCACACACACACTGACTGAATAGCCATTCACAAAAATCATAGAAAGCACTGCAGCAGCAGCTTGCACAAGCAAACACTACAAATAATCTGACAATTCCATTTATAATGTTATTAAAACCAGACATTAGATTGCATCACAGTTACAAGTAATCTAACCTTAATTTATCAATATATATATTAAATTCATATGTACATTTTATCCATGTCCTAGACAGTCTGAAAGGTTGGGTAAGTTTTATTATAATGATTTTCTTTTTCAGTACACAACACAACTGAAGCACTGGCAGACAGACAACGGGTTTATTGTTGCAGACAGGCAACAATAAATATTTATCAGAGTCCTTATTTCCTTATAAATAGCAGAACATTCTCTGTGCGACAAGGACATTAACTTCATCAGCATAATATTATCCTATGCTCCCTAGCTCACTTTGTTCTGGTTTGCTGTTTCTCATTTTCAAATATGCAGTATTCTTGTTCTTTTTGTGTGCTTTGACTTTCGTGTGCTTTTGCAGGGTGTTTTCTTTTTGCAAGGGGGTCACTGTATATCCTGTACTGTATGTACTGGCCTGTTTTATATTTTTTGTTACTAATGAACAAAGAACTTTTACAGAGGTGAGAGAGACACATGTAGTGATATAAGTCACTACTCATTTTGGAGGCTGCTTAATGACGCAGGTTATAGTGTTGAATTGCAACAGAATGAGCGTCCTCTGATGATTGTTCTCATGTGCTAATATGTGCTAACAATGTTCTACTACATTTGTTTACTTGATCAAAAGTGTCATACAAGGTTGGGAGACATGGGGGGGGGGGGGGTTGTCTTGTTCAGGGTGTTCTTTGGGGAGTCGGCAGAGTGAGCTAGAGGGTTATGGGTCAGGGAGGAGAGAAGAAGTGTGTGTGGAGGGAAGAGAGGGAGGGTGAGAGAGCTGTTCGGTGAGTGGAGTTAGCGCGGCTACGGCTGAAACAGTAGCCTGTTACCTGTTCTGACTAAAAAATTAATAAAGAAAAGTGACAAAAGAACGTCTGCTGGCTGTGAATTTAGTGGGTACAGTATTATAAAAGTACAGTGTTGTAAAAGATGACGGCCAAGTGTTAAGTAATAAATGGAAAACGCACCTTCAGATCTCCCAACCCCCCCCCCAACGTTGTATGACACTTTTGATCAAGTAAACAAATGTAACAGAACATTGTTAGCACATATTAGCACATGAGAACAATCATCAGAGGATGCTCATTCTGTTGCAATTCAACACTATAACCTGCGTCATTACGCAGCCTCCAAAATGAGACGTGACTTATATCACTACATCTGTCTCTCTCGCCTCTGTAAAAGTTCTTTGTTCATAGCACCCCTCAGTTCGGGGTCCCCCTATCGGCCTGGTGCACTTCCGTTGTGTTCTCTCTTTTGCAGCACGTTTCTCTTTTGAAGCGCGTTTCTCTTTTGCAGCATTTCTCTTTTGCAGCGCGTTTCTCTTTTGCAGCGCATTTGCCCTTGTTGGCCACCGTAAAAAAAAAGGTTATTTTTCTGGCACATCTGGAAATGTGTTCTTAACACAGTACATGAAAATGACCAGATTTGGGTGCCATCCATTGCTGGTTCAGGGTTATACCACCATTGTGAACAACACATCACAATGGTGGTGTAACCCTGAACCAGCCCTAACTATACAATTTGTCAAAAAGGAAGGTTTTAAGTCTAGCCTTAAAAGTACAGAGAGTGTCTGCCTCCTGAACCGAGACTGGGAGCTGGTTCCACAGGAGACGAGCTTAATAGTTAAAGGCTCTGCCTTTCAGTCTGCTTTTGGAAACTCTGGGAATCTGTCATGTCTGCTCAGATTGTTATTAGCCTGAGTGGTTGTTATCTCTCTCTCCCTCTTGTTTTCCCCTCTATCCCTGGTCGCTGTGTTTCTGTGCATCTGTACCTAATTGTATTAATTTTCCATTAATACAATTGATGAATTGTTGGGTTTTTAGTTTTAGTTTTTGTAAAGTGCCTTGAGATGATTTGTATTGTGATTTGGCGCTATACAAATAAAATTGAATTGAATTGAATTGAATTCCACATGTAACAGAGGAGACCGGGATGGGCGCGGAATCAATCATCCCATCACTTGCACCTGCGACTCCCGTTTAAAGATGAGCATTGGGCAGAGGACAAGTGCCAGGTCGCTCTTTAAACCCCATGGTAGAAGATGTACCAGCCTCTTAGTACATTTTTTCCTTATCTGCTAATTACCCGAACTAACCACTTTCTTAACCACTTGCCATTCTACTGCTGGCTCACCTCAGTGGAGGAACTCAACTTCAAGAGAAGGCAGTTCATGGTCATGTTTGCTGAGTCTCCCAGTCATCTCTCCTGTGCTCTGGTGCACCACTTGTTTGTCCACATCTCGAAGTCACCTCACCTATAGGCACGATTTTGTTGGCTCCTCTGCACAACGTGGGATACCAGTCTGCAACAAATCGTATCTGCGGGTTTCCAGTCTCTCAACGACCTTGCTCATCTTCTTGTGGACTCCGTTGGCATTTTACTTTCTCCAAATTCTGGATTACTCCATGAGGGAATCAATGGTGACACACGGATAATGGCTGTTAACTCAGCGTAAAGTTTCCCAGAATAAGGTACAGTGGTTTATGGGTTTCGCCCATCCTTCTTCAGACTCAGTGATAAACTGTAAATCACTCTCTCTATGGAGATGGGAGGATCGAGTTTATGATTTTTTATCTGGTAACGAGACTTATCTGCATTAGAGGTGGTTGGATCGATCCTAATATTGATAATATCGTTACCAACGCTAGCATTGATATCGGTCGATACCCCGACAAAAATATCGATAATTTGGTTGAATTTTTACTCCCGTATGCACTGCTGCCGTTTTTTCAAAGAGGAGACCTAACTATCTTGTCTGTCTGCATCTCTAAGTAAGTGCCTGTGTGTAAGTGGCGTGCCTGTGCCTGTATGCCGGTCTTGTAGAGCGAAGCAGGCACACACCAACACCCCTCTCCTCCCCCCTGCCCCTCCCTCTTGCTTTGATATCTCACATGACTCAGCGACTCGGGCCAGCAAACAAACAAGCAAGAGGAGGACACAGAGACAAAGCAGAAGTATGGAAGCAAGAAAGAGGAGTAGCGTGTGGTTGACACAAAACACCTGAAAGTCATGAAAATGTATTTATATTTGATAATGCATTAATTGTCAAAAAGTATCGGTATCGGTATTGATATCGGCGATACTGGCCCAGTATTTACTTGGTTTCGGATCGACACCAAAGGTTGCAGTATCGCCCACCACTAATCTGCATATTTCAATTCAATTCAATTTTATTCATATAGCACCAAATCACAATAGAAATCATCTCAAAGCACTTTACAAAAAACAAAAAAACCCAACAAATCCCTTATGAGCTGTTATGCTCTCGGGTGTTGATGGTGAAGGAAAGAACAGGTGAGGACCCAAGTGTGGGACACGAACTTTATTCTCTCTGGATCGTCCAGGGCTCAGGCAAACACAAAGTATCCTCCGCTACTCGGCGGGCAGGCAGACAGGCAGACAGGCAGACAGGCAAGACAGGAACGGGATAACCAAGGCTGTGGTAAGCATCAGCTACACACTAAACACTGAACTCATTATCATCAACGTAACTAATGTTCCGGCGGGGAACAAAGGAACACAGGGGATCTATATACACACACAATTCAAGACACAGGTGAACGTAATCTAACTAATGAGCAACGAAAACACTAGGCTACCTCGAACTAACAAACAGAACCGGAACACAGGAAACTGACCAAAATAAAATACAAACAGGAAAACAAGGCTCGGGGCCTAACATGAGCAAGCACTTGGCGACAGTAGAGAGGAAAAACTTCCTTTAACGGAAGAAAAACCTCCAGCAGAACTGGGCTCAGTTTGGGTTGCCATCTGCCTAGACTGGTTGGGGTGAGTGGATAGAGGAGAGAGAAAAGAACAGCAACAATAAACAACAAATAGACACTGCAGGTTGGTGGGGCCAGTAACTGCACATCAGCAGGTCCTATCCCAGGACCAGGGACACCTGCAGAAGGTACAGGGAGAGAGAGGATCTTTCTATTCTATGGCTGCACCAAGACTAGATTTTTGTTGTATTTTGACTTTTTCTTATTGAACTACTGATTGACTTCCTGGAACCTGCTTCTGGGCACTATCAGGGAAATAGTGGTAGTGTTTCCTGTTGTAAGTCTAAAGGTTTGAACTATCTTGATTTTTAGTCAGTTGGAGGCAGATGATTCGCTGTGGTGACTCCTGAAGGGAGCAGCTGAAAGGAAAAGAAGAAGAAGGTTACAGAGAAGGTAATACCGTAATGGTTTAAGTAGTAATAGTAATAATCTTTACTTTTGGGACTGTTTGTAAAAGATATATATATAAAAAAATTTCCCTTCTCACCCCTATGGGTGGTGTGTGTGTGTCTTCCTCAATCTCGGGTCCTCTACCAGAGGCCTGGGAGTTTGAGGGTTCTTTGCAGTATCTTAGCTGTTCCTAGCACTGCACTCTTCTGGACTGAGATCTCTGATATTGTTCCTGGGATCTGTTGGAGCCACTCTCCCAGTTTGGGGGTCACAGCCCCGAGGGTGCCAATTACCACGGGGACCACTGTTGCCTTCACCTTCCGCATCATTTCTAGCTCTTCTTTAAGCCCTTGGTATTTCTCCAGCTTCTCACTGTTCCTTCTTTCTGATGTTGCTGTCACTTGGGATTGCTACATCTACCACTACAGCTTTCTTCTGCTGTTTGTCCACCACTATTATGTCCAGTTGGTTAGCCATCACCTGTTTGTCGGTCTGTATCTGGAAGTCCCACAGGATCTTAGCTCGGTCATTCTCCCTCACCTTTGGAGGTGTGTCCCATTTTGACCTTGGAACCTCCAGCCCATACTCAGCACAGATGTTCCTGTACACTATGCCGGCCACTTGGTTATGGCGTTCCATGTATGCCCTGCCTGCTAGCATCTTACAACCTGATGATATGTGCTGGATTGTCTCAGGGGCATCTTTGCACAGCCTGCACCTGGGGTCCTGCCTGGTGTGGTAGACCCCAGGCTCTATCGATCTTGTGCTCAGAGCCTGTTCCTGTGCTGCTCTTATTAGTGCCTCTGTGCTGTCTTTTAGTCCAGCCTTTTTCAGCCACTGGTAGGACTTTTATTGGTAGCCACTTCTTCTATGTCGGTTGTACATGCCATGCAGGGGTTTGTCTTGCCATGATGGTTCTTGCTCCTGGCGACAGAAGCCCGAAGTGGAGGGAGAGGGATATTCACTGCCTAAATCACAACACTTCACAGCACATGTAAATGTGGGACCAGAAGAAGTATATGAAAGACAGTTGTATGTAGAAAATGAGGAAGTGTAGCGATACATTTGACACATGTCTTTTGGACTGCTGGTGTTTCCTCTGTTCCACTCTCCTCTACAGAAAAAAAATACGAGATACTTCACATATATCACTGGCAAAGAATTCTGACAGGAGTTGGAGAGACCTGGGCCCCTGGTTGCAGAGGTTGCTTTTCCTTGAGGACTTTGAACCAACAGCATCATATCCTATGACAGAATACAGCAAGAAAGGAGATGTACATCATACACAATTTAGGTTTTAGTTGTGGAAGTTTGTAGAACAGTTGAGTTCAGTAATGCTCATAACACTGCCAATGCTGCAGTGTTTACCATCCCAGAAACTAATTTACCACCACAGTTTGAGCAAATTCAAAATCTCTATGGTTAGCGAATGACAAAGGTCTTATTTAACATGCAAAACTGCAGTTTGTACAACAAAAATGGCATCATGTTCAAAAACAAATGAGTTTTCTTGGTATCACTCCATTTTGCAGACAGTGGATCCAAAAGTCTTGTAGCGACCACAGGAGAGTGCATGATGCAAAGGACTGTTGTTCTGCTCTGTGTTGTAACAAAATGTGTAGGGCCATGTGCTGTATGTGGCACGAGCGCTCTAAGAAAAGGACATTGAGTGAGTGTGTGTTCCTGCATTAGCTAGCTAGCTCTCACAGTTAGCTACCTAGCTAGCTGCTAGTTCTTTACATTGGTGTCAGAAGTGGGATACCTGCTGTTTAAAAGACAAGTCATAGATCCAGAAATATGTGAATTAGAGCGTGCTGCAGCGGAGACCAGCCTACTGTTGGAACAGATAAGACAGCGGAGACTGGAGGGTGCCAGTGCATCATGGGTTGGAACCATGGCAACTGGCGGAGTGGTCACCGAACACCCACCGGCTATGGGTACTTCCGCCAATGCTCCTACTATCACTATTCGCTATGAGACAATGACCCAGATTCCCAAGACGCCGGCTAAGCTTCCCCAGTTCAATGGGAGAACTCTGCTAGAGCCTTACCTCACTCAGGTGTGTCTCTTAAAAACATTTTTCTATAACAGAGAGGTATGGTGCCATGTTTAAGAGCAGTAGCAGCTACTACTGAAGCTAGCTTAACTACAACTGATATTGTTGCCATGAGTCTTCTTACAGTACATTTCCCCCATGCAGTCCACTCTCTCATTCTGCAAGTAAAAACAGCTCATCTTATGCCAGCTAGGCAGATGCACTGGAAAAATGTTTTATTAACAATGTTACATGTTACTCTCAAGCGCTGCACTGTTCTTAACCCTTCAACCTTGCTCCCTACAGCTGAAGATGGAGAGCGGCATTCATGTCTAGAGCAAATCCACATAATTTATTTGACACACCTTTGGTAAATGCTGAAGCTATATTTTTTGTAGATGGGTCTTCAATGAAGAAAAAATGGGTCACCATGTGTTGCTTATGCAGTTTGTACTGAATATAATATAATTGAAAGTGCCAGACTATCATCTCACTTATCGGCCCAGGCAGCAGAGTTGTTTTCCCTAACCCGAGCTTTTATTTTAGGAACCGGAAAAAACATCACACTGTACACTGACTCTCAATATGCATTTAATGTTTGTCAAAACGTCTATGCTTTGTGGAAAAACCGAGGTGTTCTCACCTCAACAGGCAAACCTATTGCTCACAGAATTCTTATTAATCTTCTGAATGCATTATTACTACCTGCTTCAGTAGCAGTGTGCAAATGCCAGGCTCACACTGGTACTACTGATCATATCTCACAGGGAAATGAAAATGCAGATGGTGCAGCAAAAGCAGCTGCAAGCTCACCTGTCTCCCCAATTTTACAAATGCCCGACTATTCAAGAAAATGTTTTCTCCCTTGATGATGTGTCCTTGTTGCAAATGGGAGCTGATGT
Organism: Mastacembelus armatus; assembly: GCF_900324485.2. Taxonomy (NCBI): domain Eukaryota; kingdom Metazoa; phylum Chordata; class Actinopteri; order Synbranchiformes; family Mastacembelidae; genus Mastacembelus; species Mastacembelus armatus. The sequence goes on from NC_046649.1 coordinate 1,459,663, forward strand.
TGGTGAGCAAACTGCCTGGATCAAAAAGGGGTGCACAAAATGTCCCTCGGGTATCTGGGTAAACCCAAATGGGCTCCCAAAATCCATATTTCCATTCCTGGCAAAATTGACTCATGGGCCTGACCATGTTTCAAAAAGGGGGGATCTTGGATATTGTAAATAGATTTTGGTACGTACCAAGGTTTTCAGTGTGTGCTGAAAATTTTTGTAAAAAATGTGTGATTTGTGCTGTTAACAATATAGGCAAAAATTCAGAAATGACTATGTCAGCACATACAAAACCAGAAGGGCCCTTCGAACATTTAACCCTCTGGGGTCTGAGGGGGTTTTGGGGCCCTGGACAAAATTTGACATATCCTGACATTTGTGCTTTTTTCAGTGTTTTTTAAACATATTAATGTCTAAAGTCTGATAACACTGTAATCAGCACAAAATTGGCTACAATAATATGTGAGCAGCAAGTTTATACATTATTGTGTTTTTGAGAAAAAAGTGTTTATGCATGGTTAGTGCAAAACTACAATTTTTTAGTCACTGAAATAAGACCATAAAACACAGACAGAACATTGGTTCACAAGACTTTGGAGACCTGCATGTTGTAGGCTAAAGTGTTTACTTCACAGTGTTGTGAAAGTCATCTTGTTCACACATTCACAGAAAACAATACACTGATTTAAATTTTCTAAGACAGTTTTTGTCCAAAAAAGCCATATGCAACGGAAGAAAAAACCTCCAGCAGAACCGGGCTCAGTTTGGGCGGCCATCTGCCTCGACCGGTTGGGGTAAGTGGCTAGAGCAGAGAGAAAAGAACAGCAACAATAAACAACAGATAAACACTGCAGGTTGGTGGAACCAGTAACTGCACATCAGCGATATACAGCTCCAGGACCAGGGACACCTGCAGAAGGTACAGAGAGAACAGAGAGAGAGGGAGAGAGCACAAACTAGGGCAGTCTAGGCCTATAGCAGCATAACTAAGGGATGGTTCAGGGTTGCCTGAAGCCAGCCCTAACTATATGCTTTGTCAAAGGGGAAGGTTTTAAGTCTAGCCTTAAAAGTACAGAGAGTGTCTGCCTCCTGAACCCAGGCTGGGAGCTGGTTCCACAGGAGAGGAGCTTGAAAAAGTGAGTAAATTCTATGATGAAGTTAGATATTTTATGTCATTTCTCGGGGGCATGCACATATTTACGTGGTTCACCATAGATTATTTACATGTGAACAGTGAACAGAGTACAAGGCGGGGTCGCATTACCTGTAATGAGGTGAGACAGGAGAAAACGGACTTCTCCTTATGTTCATACGGATTAAATAAAAAGTGATGATTTGTTTTCGACTTGATTTATTTAATTTAAAAGAAAACATTTCAAGCTTTCTAGCCATATAATTCTTATTTTTATGTGCCAAGTATTGGCTGAGATTCTGGTTGTTTTATTTACGCGTCTGTGAAGAGAAATGACACAGAAAAGACAGACAGCGCACCCTGTCGGCTTTCTTTATTTAAAAAAAGCACAACATTTTGTTGTTATTATGGTGGTATACAACTAAAACTAGACCCTTTACAGATTCGAATGATATATTTCTTTTATCTGTATGATTTGAATTGACGGAGTAATTTAAGTTTGTTTCGGCGTTATCAGGAAAAGACGCGTCAAAACTCCATCTAATGGCTCCAAATATTGCCTAGTAATATTGGATATGTTTTCGAAATGGATTGAGTGTTTTCCATGCAGAAATGCTACTGCTGTTTCAGTGGCAAAGGCATTACTAAAAGAAATAATTCCATGATGGGGACTCCCTTCCAAACTAAGTAGCGATAATGGATCACGTTTTGTAAATAATGTGATAAAAAGTCTATCAGAAAGTCTTTAGATCAATCGAAAAACACATTGTGTTCCAGCTAGTGGTGGTGCAATTGAAAGAGCTAATCAGACACTGAAAACAAAACTTACAAAATTAATGGCTGAAACACAACTGTCATGGGTCAAAGTCTTACCTTTAGCACTGATGTTTATGAGAGACCTCCCACATAAAACAACTGGACTCTCTCTTATGAGATACTCACTGGATGACAAATACACCTTTTCCCCAGAATAAGTTAAGTTGAACAGGGATGGATGATGAGATACAATACTGTTGCGCACTTAACCATACTCTGAAGCTCATTTTCCCTACCATACTCTGAAGCTCATTTTCCCTAAGGTAAAAGCTGCCCTTCCTGAGCATGTGATAGGGCAACTCCATACCATCCAGCCAGGAGTCTGGATAGTGGTTAAAGACCTTAGGAGAAAACATTGGCACCAGCCCCTTTGGACTGGACCATACCAGGTGCTATTAACAACCCCAACTGCTGTCTGGATTGCAGAGGAGGATACGTGGATTCATGCATCCCACTGGAAAACCTTCCCACATGGTGCGACCGTGGAGACGACAACGAGGAGCTGAGAAGATGCACAGACTTTGTGTGCCGTTAGCAGTTTTTATCATTGGAATAATCACCACTGCAGCCATCATTCAATGGTGGAACCAAGCTCAAAGAAAAGAGGGTGACCTTTTACTTTTGACATCTAAGACTACATTAAGAACAGACAAAACCACAAAAGGAAGAATCAACAATGACGTGTGGGAGTTTTACAAGATGTCAAGGGGTGACTTGAATGTTTGCTTGACCTTTTGATGGTATGTGGTTCTGTCTGTTTTATTAGTTTAGTGTTTTAGGGTAGAGGGTTATAAATAACTGCCAACAATTTGTTTCTTTGATGGTAAGAAGGCTGAAGATAGATACCTGAACAAACATGTGGGTCTGTTCAAGATCAGTCCACCCCTGTAGAATCAGCTTCAAAGTGGACAGTTTCACACTTTAAACGACATGGACACATATCCTATAACTGAATCAAAAAAGAATGATGAAATACAATTGAATTATTGAACCTCAGGAAACCCATATGATGACAGTGATCTAGATATAGAAATACCCTGACTAATGATGTAACATTTTGTTCCCTCTGATTGGTAATTATAATTGTGTTGACACTTTGTGTCAAAAGGGGGGAATGTGGGGGTTTTACAAGATGTCAAGGGGTGACCTTTCGATGGTATGTGGTTCTGTCTGTTTTATTAGTTTTGTGTTTTAGGGTAGAGGGTTATAAATAACTGCCAACAATTTGTTTCTTTGATGGTAAGAAGGCTGAAGATAGATACCTGAACAAACATGTGGGTCTGTTCAAGATTATTCCACCCCTTTCTTGTCAAACATATATAAATTTGAGTACTGTAACACAAAGTCAGAGAATGCTTACTGAAGTCTTCTCTCCATGCGCATGAAATTAAACCTGAGATGATTCATCACACTTGTGGTTGTTTCTGAGACTTAGCAACTCTCAAACTTAAAGAAATTTCCACTACACATGTCACCCAGAAAAAAACATGGACCCCCAGAAGATGATATCTTAGAGGCAAACAAAGAACTAGAACTAGTAAAAGAAGGAAAAGACAGTTGTTTGAACAGTCTGATTGGAAACCTTGGGGGTTTGATGCAGATGAAGTGCTATCTCAATCCTCTGTTCATGTTAACAGTTGGTATTCCTACATTCAATGGCATAAAAACACACTTTTGTTGTTTGTTCTTGAGAATTAGAAATTCTCACAACTTAAAGAAAATTCCACGACAATTTCGCGACAAGAATGGGATGGACACGCCACTGATCAAAGCCTGTTCTAGACCGAAGGTTGTCCACCGGTGGTAAATTTAGAAACTAAGGGAAAGTTCCGCTCTGAAAAATTTCCACAACAGTATCTGACCTGATGTTGCTGCAGCTGTAAGGGTTTATCATTCCCGGATCTTATTGTTCCGGCAGCCAAAGCGGGAAAAGAAGTGGGTCGATGAGCATTAAGCCTGACGCCTTGTCCAAAATCCACTCTGCAGAAGAACCATCATCAATTCTCTCAGATTCCTGTATTATCAGAGAGATCACCTGGTTGGAACCCAGGTGACATGCAATGCACCATTCATCTTCTCTGAGAGGGCCTGATGATAAGAATTAGCTAATGTTGTCAAAGAATGTGTGGCTACATGTCAAATCTGTGCATGTAACAAACCCTCTCATCAACTTTCGGCAGATTTTCTAAACCCCTTATCTGTTGCGCATTGCCCATAGTCCCATGTCTCTCTGGACTTCGTGATTGGACTTCCTCCATCCAAACGAAATTCACACTCACCATCACTTCTCTAAAACAACCCATTTTGTACCACTGTCAAAGAACCCAGTCTGGTCAATCCTAGGACATTTACAGTGGGTACGGAAAGTATTCAGACCCCTTTAAATTTTTCACTCTTTGTGTCATTGCAGCCATTTGCCAAAATCAAAAAAGTTCATTTTATTTCTCATTAATGTACACTCAGCAACCCATCTTGACAGAAAAAAACAGAAATGTAGAAATTTTTGCAAATTTATTAAAAAAAAAAAACTGAAATATCACATGGTCATAAGTATTCAGACCCTTTGCAGTGACACTCATATTTAAGTCACATGCTGTCCATTTCTTCTGATCCTCCTTGAGATGGTTCTGCTCCTTCATTGGAGTCCAGCTGTGTTTAATTAAACTGATTGGACTTGATTAGGAAAGGCACACACCTGTCTATATAAGACCTTACAGCTCACAGAGCATGTCAGAGCAAATGAGAATCATGAGGTCGAAGGAACTGCCCAAGGAGCTCATAGACAGAATTGTGGCAAGGCACAGATCTGGCCAAGGTTACAAAAGAATTTCTGCAGCACTCAAGGTTCCTAAGAGCACAGTGGCCTCCATAATCCTCAAATGGAAAAAGTTTGGGAGGACCAGAACTCTTCCTAGACCTGGCCGTCCAGCCAAACTGAGCAATCGTGGGAGAAGAGCCTTGGTGAGAGAGGTAAAGAAGAACCCAAAGATCACTGTGGCTGAGCTCCAGAGATGCAGTAGGGAGATGCGAGAAAGTTCCACAGAGTCAACTATCACTGCAGCCCTCCACCAGTCGGGGCTTTATGGCAGAGTGGCCCGATGGAAGCCTCTCCTCAGTGCAAGACACATGAAAGCCTGCACAGAGTTTGCCAAAAAACACATGAAAGACTCCCAGACTATGAGAAATAAGAGTCTCTGGTCTGATGAGACCAAGATTGAACTTTTTGGTGTTAATTGTAAGCGGTATGTGTGGAGAAAACCAGGCACTGCTCATCACCTGCCCAATACAATCCCTACAGTGAAACATGGTGGTGGGAGCATCATGTTGTGGGGGTGTTTTTCAGCTGCAGGGACAGGAAGACTGGTTGCAATTGAAGGAAAGATGAATGCGGCCAAGTACAGAGATATCCTGGAAGAAAACCTCTTCCAGACTGCTCAGGACCTCAGACTGGGCTGAAGGTTCACCTTTCAACAGGACAATGACCCTAAGCACACAGCTAAAATAACAAAGGAGTGGCTTCGGAACAACTCTGTGACCGTTCTTGACTGGCCCAGCCAGAGCCCTGACCTAAACCCAATTGAGCATCTCTGGAGAGACCTGAAAATGGCTGTCCACCAACGTTCACCATCCAACCTGACAGAACTGGAGAGGATCTGCAAGGAAGAATGGCAGAGGGTCCCCAAATCCAGGTGTGAAAAACTTGTTGCATCATTCCCAAGAAGACTCATGGCTGTACTAGCTCAAAAGGGTGCTTCTACTCAATACTGAGCACAGGGTCTGAATACTTATGACCATGTGATATTTCAGTTTTTCTTTTTTTAATAAATTTGCAAAATTTTCTACATTTCTGTTTTTTTTCTGTCAAGATGGGGTGCTGAGTGTACATTAATGAGAAATAAAATGAACTTTTTTGATTTTGGCAAATGGCTGCAATGACACAAAGAGTGAAAAATTTAAAGGGGTCTGAATACTTTCCGTACCCACTGTACTTTCCGGTGGCTACAGCTATATAGAACCTAAGGTACTGTTACTTACTAGACTTCCTCTGACAGCAACTCCAGTGACTTACACAAAAGACACCGCGACTCCCCGGTGTTCACCATTCTGCATGCCCTAAAGAACTGTGACTCAAATGACTCTCAGGCACTGAACAGAATAGCGGCAAACTTCCCTGAACCAAGTGGTTCCTTTCTCCTCTGTAATCCATCAGGACCAGCGTTTCTCATAGCCATTGCTACTTACCTGCAGCTTATTCTTCCTGTTCCTTCACTCCTGCAAAAACTATCCATTATGAGTCCATTACTTATTCTACCACTCCTGTTTTCAAATAGTTTTAACCATTTCTGTATCACACAATAATAAACAGGACTGCACTGCATTTAGATTAGATTAGATTAGATTAGAACTTTATCATTACGGACATCTTTTTTTGCCTGTGTAAAGCACATGCACTAGTGATTATTTAATCTAATTTAAGTTGATTTATTTAAAGTTTAAGGTTTTTTTTTTGACAAATAGTCTACATACAGTATGTACACTAAGGCAGTGCTATGAACATAATATAAAGATGGATGAACTGTGAACGTAATATTAGGGCTGCAACAAATACTCGAGGAAATCAAGGTAATTCAGTCGACGCTGTCATCGGCGCACTGAGGTTCAGGTTGCAGGAGTGGAACCTCAGCGGGGACGGCCTCATCTGCGCAGTGAGGTTTGGATTGCTGGAGGGGAACCTCAACAGGGACTGCTGTTGTCGGCGCACTGAGGTTTGGGTTGCAGGAATAAAACTTCAGTGGGGCCGGCCTCATCAGCGCACTGAGGTTTTGAACACTGGGCAGCGATTAGGGACTCTGGCTGGGCAGCGACGCAGAGGGGCTGGAACTGGGAGCTGGACCTCGGCGCGGGCGCCTTCGCTTTGTGCGCCAAGGGACTGGGACTGGTTGCTGGACCTCGGCACGAGCGCCTTTGCCGCGACGCAGAGGGGCTGGAACTGGGAGCTGGACCTTGCCGTGGGCACCTTCGTCGGGATGCCGAGGTACTGGTACTGGGTTCTGGGGTGGAACCTCAGCAGGGACGGCCACGTCGGCGCACTGATGTTCGGGATGCTGGTGTGGAACCTCAGCGGTGACAGCCTCGTCAGAGTTTCCGGGTAAATGAATCACTTCCTCTTGCAAGCGTGTCGTGTCATGTGTGTTGTATAGTTCGTCTACAGATTAGCAACAGACTAGTTATAGTCTAACACACCTAAAAACCAACTAAACTCTAAACAATGCATTAACTGCTACATTCTGGTTCTAGTCAAGTACTTTTATATTTTCACCGGTATTTATTGCTATTTCCTGACTTAGTGCTCGTTAGCCTACCGGTTAGGTTAGCTAGCTAGTTACCTTAGCTAACTTGGCCTCTCCCTCTCTCTCTCTTTCATGCCTCCTTTAGCGATAATGATACATGTAATAAGTGTAAGGTTCTGCTAACCTTGGAGGCGAGGATCACTGATTTGGAAGCGCAGCTCCGCACCTTTGAACAAAAGCCAGCTAGCCTAGCCCCATTAGCTGGTGTGGAGCCACTGAGCTCAGGGTCTGTTAGCGGTCCAAGGGCAGCTGCGGAAAAGCCCGGAGAATTAGCCTGGGTGACGGTCCGACGGAAACGTACTCCTAAGCAGAAGCCCACGGCTCATCACCTGCCTGTTCACGTTTCTAATAGATTTTCCCCGCTCGGCGACACACCCATTGAAAAACCGACTCTGATAGTCCATAGTCAGAGATGTGAAAATAGAGACAACCATAGTCAAATGCATTCCTGGGGCCAGAGGGGGTGACATCGAGTCAAATCTGAAGCTGCTAGCTAAGGCTAATCGTAAATATGGAAAAATTGTTATTCACGTCGGCAGAAATAACACCCGATTACGCCAATCGGAGGTCACTAAAATTAATGTTGAGTCGATGTGTAACTTTGCTAAATTAATGTCGGACTGCGTAGTTTTCTCTGGACCCCTCCCCAATCTGACCAGCAATGACATGTTTAGCCGCATGTCGTCGTTCCGTCGCTGGCTGTCTAGGTGGTGTCCAGCAAACAATGTGGGCTTCATAACAAGTCTGCTTCTTGGTATAAAACCTGAAATCCCCCAAGACCTGAGGAGGCGTAGGAGGGGCTGCAGAGCAGGAGTGAAGCATCGAGAAAAACGTAGGAGATTTAAACCATTTCTCCCAAAAATTATTATGGGGAATGTGAGGTCACTCTGCAACAAAGTGGATGAACTTACAGCTTTAGCTAGCAGCCAGCGAGAGTACAGAGAGTGTAGCTTGCTTTGCCTCACCGAGACCTGGCTGAATAAAAATATACCGGACAGCTCGCTTGAACTGCCTGGGTTCTCACTAGTGCGAGCGGACAGAGGCAAACAGAGCGGCAAGAAAAGAGGAGGTGGTCTCGCAGTTTTTGTTAACTCTAAATGGTGCAACCCTGGACATGTAACAGTGAAAGACTGTATCTACTCCAGACATTGAGATGTTGGTGGTTGGACTGAGGCCATACTACCTGCCCCGTGAGTTTTCACACGCCATTGTTGTGACTGTTCTTCCATCAGCTGCAGCACAGAGTGCATGTGACATCATCCACACAGTTGTCGCTGGTCTCCAAACAAAACACCCCAGTGCCCTTATACTAATTAATGGGGATTTTAACCATGTCAGTATTTCGGGAACTCTGACCAACTTCAAACAGTATGTGGACTGTGCAACACAAGAAAATAAGATTCTTGATCTCCTTTATGCCAATGTGAAGGAGGCATACAGCTCTTCCGCCCTAACCCCACTTGGTGGACCAGACCACAACTTAATATATTTAGTACCAACATACAAGCCTGTAGTAAGACAGAAGTCTGCTACCAGGAGATATGTGAAAGTTTGGTCAAAGGATGCTGAGGAGGCCCTGCAGGAGTGCTTCAGGGTTACAAACTGGGACCTTTTCATGGACGCTCATGGTGAGGACATCGATGGCATCTCTCACTGCAATCACAGATTACACCCACTTCTGTGAGGACAATATTGTTCCATCCAAAAAAGTTCGTTGTTTCCCCAATAATAAGCCATGGATAAATAAGGACATTAAAGGCCTCCTCAATAAGAAGAAGAGGGCATTCATGGCAAGAGACAAGGAGGAACTCCGAGCAGCACAGAAGGAACTCAAGAGGAAGCTGAGGGAGGCAAAGCAGCTCTATAGAGACAGAGTAAAGCACAAGTTGAGACAGAACAATATCAAAGAGGTGTGGATTGGGATGAAAATAATGACTGGTTATAAGAAGTCGCACACTGCTGTGGAAGGAGACTCAAAGTTTGCTAATGAACTTAACCTGTTCTTTAATAGATTTGACAACACCTCTGCTTCTTACTCTGATCCATTGTCCTCACACACCATCCCTCCTCCCTCCAGCACCTTAGCTGATGCCTTGGGGTCTCTTCACATCACCCCACCCACCATCTCTGCCAATGCTGCCTCCCCATTGCCCACTGATAACACCTCTATCAGCAGCCATACAACATTGAAGTATACCGCACCTCCAATAACTCCTCCCCTGCCCTCATCATCTGACTCCTCAACAAACTGGAAAACACAAAAACCAGTTCTACTTGTCACTGTGTACCGTCCACCTGTTCCTTACTCAGAGTTTTTAACTGAATTCCCTGACTTTCTGTCTGATTTAGTGCTTAGATCAGATAAAGTCATTATAGTGGGAGATTTTAACATTCATGTAGATGGTGAAAATAACGGCCTCAGCATTGTCTATATTAGAATCTATATTAGATTCAATTGGTTTCATTCAAAACGTTAATAAACCCACCCACTGTTTCAATCACACCCTTGATCTTGTTCTGACCTATGGCATCAAAATTGAACATCTAATAGTTTTTCCCCCAAATCCTGTTTTGTCAGATCATTCTTTAATAACTTTTGAATTTGAATGATGGATCATGCAGCGTTTGGAAGAAAATTCCACTACAGCAGATGTTGATCCAACAACGCTCTTAATAAATTTAAGAAAATGATTCCATCTTTATTTACATCTATGCCAAGTATAAACATAGTGGAGGGGCAGCTGCCTCAATCATACTCCCTACCAAATTGATCATGTTGTTGACAGCGCTGTAACCTCACTGCGTGAAACACTTGATTCTGTAGCCCCTCTGAAAAAGAAGTTAGTGAATCAGAGAAGACTAGCCCCATGGTATAATTTACATATTCATACCTTAAAGCAGGCATCACGAAGGCTGGAAAGGAAGTGGCGTTCCACAAACTTAGAGGAAATTTTTCTAGCCTGGAAAAACAGTCTACTAACATATAAAAAAGCTCTCCGTAAAGCCAGAACTGCATACTATTCATCAAAAAAAAAAAGAAAACAAAGAAAAAAAAAGAAAATAAGAACAATCCCAGGTTTCTTTTCAGCACTGGAGCCAGGCTGACAAAAAGTCACAGCTCTGTTGAGCCCAGTGTTCCCTTAGCTCTCAGCAGTGATGAATTTATGAGTTTCTTTACAAATAAAATCACAACTATTAGAGATAAAATTCAGCAGATGCTTCCTATACCTGCAATAAATGAATCTTCTACTACAGTAGCTCTTGAATCATCTGTAGGACCTCAGTTATGTTTAGACTGCTTCTCTCCCATAGATCTCTCTGAATTTACATCAGTAGTTGCTTCATCGAAATCATCAACGTGTCTCTTAGACCCCGTCCCAACTAGACTGCTTAAAGGCACCCTGCCATTAATGAACTCATCTTTATTGGACTTGGTAAATTTATCTCTAGTATCAGGCTACGTACCACAGGCCTTTAAGACTGCAGTAATCAAACCTTTACTCAAAAAAGCCTAGTCTTGATCCAGGAGTCTTGGCTAATTATAGACCAATATCCAACCTGCCATTTATTTCTAAAATCCTAGAAAAAGCTGTTGCTAAGCAGCTATCAGACCACTTACACAGGAATGAACTATTTGAAGATTTTCAATCAGGATTTAGAGCACATCATAGTACAGAAACAGCACTGTTGAAAGTTACCAACGATCTTCTCTTAGCCTCAGATAATGGACTTGTTTCAATACTTGTCCTCCTAGACCTTAGTGCAGCATTCGACACCATTGACCACAATGTCATGTTTGTTCATGTCCATGATGAACCTTCTACACGAACAAAAGTTAGTTATGGAGTTCCACAAGGCTCCGTGCTAGGACAGATTCTGTTCACCCTGTACATGCTTCCTTTAGGATATGTCATTAGGAAGCACTCTATTAATTACCACAGCTATGTAGATGACACTCAGTTATATCTATCTATTAAACCTGTTAACACAAACCAGTTAACCAGACTTCAAGCCTGTCTAACTGACATAAAGGCCTGGATGACCAGTAACTTTTTACTTTTAAACGCGGAGAAAACAGAAGTCATTATATTTGGGCCAAAAAATCTCAGAAGTAACTTTTCTAAAATTATAGCTACTCTAGATGGCATAACCCTGGCCTCCAGCACTACTGTAAAAAACCTTGGAGTTATTTTTGACCAGGACATGTCCTTTAACTCACACATAAAACAAATCTCTAGAACTGCATTCTTTCACCTGCGCAACATTTCCAAAATTAGGAACATCCTGTGTCAAAATGATGCAGAAAAACTATTCCATACATTTGTTACCTCAAGGCTAGATTACTGTAACTCATTACTATCTGGATGTCCCAATATCTCCATAAAAAGCCTCCAATTACTCCAGAATGTCGCAGCCAGAGTCCTGACAGGAACTAGCAAGAGAGATCATATTTCTCCTATATTGGCTTCTCTTCACTGGCTCCCTCTAAAATATAGAATAGAATTTAAAATCCTTCTTCTCACATACAAATCCCTTCATAATCAAGCTCCTTCATACCTTAAAGACCTCATAGTACCATATTATCCCAATAGACCACTTCACTCTCAGAGTGCAGGTCTACTTGTGGTTCCCAGAGTTTCCAAAAGCAGAATGGGAGGCAGAGCCTTTAGTTATCAAGCTCCTCTCCTATGGAACCAGCTCCCAGCCTGGGTTCAGGAGGCAGACACTCTCTATACTTTTAAGGCTAGACTTAAAACCTTCCTCTTTGACAAAGCATATAGTTAGGGCTGGCTTCAGGCAACCCTGAACCATCCCTTAGTTATGCAGCTCTAGGCCTAGACTGCCTGAGGACCATCAGTGCATCCCCTACCCTACCCCCCCCCCTTCCTTTCCCCTCCCCTCTCTTCTCTCCTCCCACCTCACCTGTATATTCCACCATTGAATGTTACTAAACTTGTGCTCTCTCTCTCGTCTAGTTTGTGCTCTCTCCCTCTCTCTCTGTTCTCTCTGTACCTTCTGCAGGTGTCCCTGATCCTGGAGCTGTATATCGCTGATGTGCAGTTACTGGTCCCACCAACCTGCAGTGTCTATCTGTTGTTTATTGTTGCTGTTCTTTTCTCTCTGCTCTATCCACTCACCCCAACCGGTCGAGGCAGATGGCCGCCCAAACTGAGCCCGGTTCTGCTGGAGGTGTTTTCTTCCGTTAAAGGGAGTTTTTCCTCTCCACTGTCGCCAAGTGCTTGCTCATAAGGGAATTGTTGGGTTTTTAGTTTTAGTTTTTGTAAAGTGCCTTGAGATGATTTGTATTGTGGTTTGGCGCTATACAAATAAAATTGAATTGAATTGAATTGAATATGGTGGAGTGGATCAAAGACTACCTCACTGGGCGGCCACAGTTTATTCGCTTAGATGGCTGCATATCTGATGTGGTGATGAGCAGCACCGGTGCACCTCAAGGAACTGTACTAGCACCATTCCTGTTTACACTCTACACCTCAGACTTCCGCTACAACTCAGGAACCTGTCACCTCTAAAAGTTCTCTGATGACTCTTCAATCATTGGATGCATCAACAATAATAACGAGGAGGAATACAGACACTTGATAAAAAGCTTTGTTGATTGATGTAACAACAACTGTCTAAAGCTCAACATCAAGAAAACCAGAGAACTGGTGGTGGACTTTAGGAGAAACAGGAAGATCCCAGTCCCTGTCTCCATCCCTCAGTCATAAAAATTGTCATGTTTCACTCAAAATGTTAACAAGCCCTGTTAATAAATTTAAGAAAATGATTCCATCTTTCCTGGGGTCGGGGCCCATTGGCGAGCGCCTGGTGGCTGGGTCTCCCCCCCATGGGGCCCAGCCGGGCAAAGCCCAAAAGAACGACGTGGGGCTACCCTTCTGTGGACCCACCACCCGCAGGAGGATCCATAAGGGGCTGATGCTTAGTGGATCGGGCAGTGGTCGAGGACGGGGACCTCGGTGCCCCGATCCTTAGACGCTGAAACTGGTTCTAGGGACATGGAATGTCACCTCACTAGGGGGGAAGGAACCTGAGCTTGTGCGGGAGGTCGAGCGGTACCGACTAGAGATAGTCGGGCTCATCTCCACACACAGCCTGGGCTCTGGAACCCAGCTTCTTGAGATGGGCTGGACTCTCTTCTACTCTGGAGTTGCTCGCGGTGAGAGGCGGCGAGCTGGTGTGGGCTTACTCATAGCTCCCCAGCTCAGCCGCCACGTGTTGGAGTTTTCCCCCTGGAGTGAAAGGGTCGTTTCCCTGCACCTTCGGGTCAGGGACAGGTCTCATAGGCCGAAACAACAGTGCAGAGTACCCAGCCTTTTTGGAGTCTCTCGGGGGGGTGCTGAAAGGTGCTCCATAATTCTGTTGGGGGACTTCAATGCTCACGTGCGCAGCGACCTGGAGGGGTGTGATTGGGAGGAACGGCCTCCCCGATACGAACCCGAGTGGTGTTCTGTTGCTGGACTTCTGTGCTAGTCACATTTTGTCCATAATGAACACCATCAGTGCACATGGCACCAGGACACCTTAGGCCGGAGATCGATGACCGACTTTGTAGTCGTGTCATCTGACCTTTGGCCGTATGTCTTGGACACTCGGGTGAAGAGAGGGGCAGAGCTGTCAACTGATCACCACCTGGTGGTGAGTTGGATCCGCTGGTGGAGGAGGAAGCGGGACAGACTTGGCAAGCCCAGACATACTGTGAGGGTCTGTTGGGAATGTTGGGCTGAACCCGCTGTCAGAGCGGTCTTTAACTCACACCTCCGAGAGAGTTTCAACCAGATCCCAGGGGAGACTGGGGACATTGAGTCCGAATGGACCATGTTTTCCACCTCCATTGTCGACGCAGTGGCTAGGAGCTGTGGCTGTAAGGTTGTGGCTGCAATCCCCGAACCCGGTGGGATGCAGTCAAGCTGAAGGAGTCCTACTGAGCTTGGTTGGCTTGTCGGTCTCCCGAAGCAGCTGACAGGTACTGCCGGGCCAAGCGTGCTGCAGCCCAGGCGGGTATGGGAGGAGTTCGGTGAGGTCATGGAGAAGGACTACCTGGTGGCCCCAAAGAGATTCTGGCCTGTTTACAGTGGAAGTGTCCTGTTTGTGTTTTGTGGTCTTATTTCAGTGAGTAAAAAATTGTAGTTTTTCACTAACCATGCATAAACACTTTTTTCTCAAAAACACAATCATGTATAAACTTGCTGCTCACATATTGTAGCCAATTTTGTGCTGATTACAGTGTTATCAGACTTCAGACATTAATATGTTTAAAAGACACTGAAAAAAGCATAAATGTCAGGACATGTCAAAATTTGTCCAGGCCCCCAAAACCCCCTCAGACCTCAGAGGGTAAATATCACACCATTCCAGAACGCCTCAGACTACCTCTGCTGGTTATTGTTGAATGTTACGCCATCCAAGGCTGCTGCTGAGTCTCTCTGCTGACCAGACGGTATAAGCGCAGGGGACGCACACTGACGTTGGCGTTGGCGTTGACCCGTATCTAATCTGGCCAAATTCCGACTCTGCAGATTAATCCACAAACAATAATAACCATTAAACATCGACTGTTCTAATGTTATTTTTAACTATAATAGTATTACCCCATACCTGCTAACGGTTCTCTACGTCTTTTCAGACTTTTCCTGGGGTGCACCGCATCCGTTATATTTTCTGTAAAATACGCCATGAGGCGCCAATTTTAAATGGCGGATCTTCATAGTCAAGACATTTGGACTCATTCTCTAGTTTAACAACATCAACAACTATATACACCACAAAACGTTGCAGTCCTCACAGAATACTAGCTTTACGATTACATAAAGATCATCAACAAAACAAGGTCTTAGCTTTACCCAATGCAACGCTCGTTTACTGATTCAGCCTATGTATCCTCCTTAGCTGGTGGCTAAGGAGGATACTTATCAAGTATTATTATCAAGTATTATTATCAAGTATTCAACTTGATAATAATGGTATTGAATAAATAGAGAAACATACACACCGTGAGTAGACGCTTGCATTAACAACTTGCTGTCATCTGACGCCTTGCTACCTGCCGGTGTCGCGCTTTTTTTTCCAAATATAATAAAATACGTTCAATACAAAAGAGAACATTCTCTCTCTCTCTCTCTCTCTCTCTTTAATGCTAATGCTAATGCTAAGAAGGGTATATAGAGAAGTCTTACCTGTGTGAAAGATAAAGATGTTTTTCCCATCTGTTCCCACGCATCAGTCTATAGTGAACGAACTGTTCTGGTCGCTAGTGTTCACGCTAATGGCATGCTAGTCACTAGCGTTGGTTAGCACACATGTGCGCATGTGTACCTACGTCATCACGCACTATGGCGTAAGCTAAAATTGCGGATGAGGTAAAGAAAACGTCATCATCTACAAATTTGAACAGTACACAACTGTAAACAGCCGTTGACAATCATTGACAACCCACAGTAAACCTCATTCAATTGCATACAACAACTCCTAAAAAAGGAGTAGGAGAAATTATTTTAACGGTTTATAATATCAGTTGCAAGAAAACACCCCTTTTGACCCATACATTACTCCTTCTCTTTTTTTTTTTTTTACATCACTCCTTATCTCAGAAAACAAACCATTCTGCTATTGCGTCAAAGGAAACACCCTTAACCCCGCCCTGACCTACTTTTTTTAAAAACAAACCATTATTTTGACCACGGCCCTTTTATAATTAATTTAATATTTAATTA
Organism: Mastacembelus armatus; assembly: GCF_900324485.2. NCBI lineage: Eukaryota > Metazoa > Chordata > Actinopteri > Synbranchiformes > Mastacembelidae > Mastacembelus > Mastacembelus armatus. The sequence goes on from NC_046649.1 coordinate 1,475,685, forward strand.
TGATCTTATCAGGCAAACAAACAATTCGATTACTACTTATGCCGTGCAGTGCAAGGAAGAAAGCTCAGAACTCTACATTGGAGAGACCAACCAACCACTTAATAGGAGGATGGCCCAGCACAGGAAGAGCAGCTCCTCAGGACCAGTCAGCCGTGCACCTCCATTTAAAAGAGACAGGACATTCATTTGAGGACAGTGATGTACATATTCAGAGAAGATACAGTAGGTGCTTTGAGAGAGGGGCCAGAGAAGCTATACATGTTAAAGTGGAAAAACCCTCCCTTAACAGGGGTGGAGGGCTCAGACACAACCTGTCTTCAATCTACCAGACTGCCCTTTCATCTATTCCCAGGAAATTAAGGAATACATCAAATGGGAGGACACATTCTGCAGATAGTTGGGGTCTCATGAGTCTACCCTCACCTGAGGTCACTTCTATTGTTCACCTAACGAGCCTATTTGGACTAGGGGTGGAGTAAAACCAACCTGATGGATAAACTGGAGGTTCCATACCAGCTTTCTCTTAGACTGATGACGCTACTTGGATGAGTAGTGAAACGTTCTGATCTAAAAACTAGAAGTCCAGTTGCCATGACTCAACCTCTAGAGCCTATTTCTGAGCTTTTACTTCCTGAATATTCCTTCTTCAGTCTACTGACCTTTCAGTGTCTTCATGGTCATGCTCCGGACTACCCACATTGGTGCCTGAGAATGCACATGGTCTGATTCAACCAAGGTTCACCAGCAGGCTTAGCCTGCCTAGTCTGGAGAGGGGCAATGGAGTCCAGAATGCAAGAGCAGGTAGCATCAAAATGGTCGTATAACTCCTTGATGCTTTCACAGGAATGGTTTGTAAGCCGTGAAGTAATAAAGACCACAGAAAATTGTATCGCTGTAGAAGGGGTGTGGAGTGTGTTGGACTATTTACCGACTGTGTGGGATTACATTTAAGAAGTCCTTGACCAGAAGTTTAGAAGGGCAGCACACATGAATATTATGACAGGGTTGTATTTATGTTTATTCTTAGCCCGGAGATTGTCCTGGGAAATAAAAGCCTAGTTGTCCTGCATTTGGGTCCTAACACTCCTTCTTCTCTCCAGCACACTTAACTTAATTCCCAAAGGCAGAAGCAAGGTCAGAGTTCGATCTAGGTCTGATAGGTAATTCACGTAGTTCAGAGCAGAGACAGAAACGGGAACAGAGTCCAGGTCAGATAACCGACAGAAAAAAGGTTAAGCACCCAGTCCAGGTCAGATAACAGGAGACAGATGATAAACAGGTACCACCGGCAGAATCCAGGTTCAAGCGCTAGGCAGAATCAGGTCATAACAGGCAGAATTGGGTTCCATGAGCAATCCAGGTCAGGCAACGAGTAACAGAACAGGAGTCAGGTCAGAGAAATAATTCCGAACCTGTACTCAGTTATGGGTAAGGCAAGGAGTAGCAGGCAGGGGTCAGACCAGAAAGGCAAATCAGAGTACTACTCGGTTCAGGTCAGACAATGAGTAGCAAGCAGGAGTCAGGTCAGAAAGATAATCAGAACTGCTACTCTGTTTGGGTCAGATAAAGGCAACCCACAATCTGGCAAAGGATGTGTGGCTGCATGTCTGCTTAAATAGTGCAATGTACAGGTAAAGCAGATCTCAGTGTTTTCCAGGCACAGAGCAGACACAGATTAAACAAATAAGACTGCTTAATCCAAGTTACCAAAAACCAACTGAGGGAGTACAGGAAATGAATATCAAAATTAAAGTCCGGAGCAGGAAGTCCAAAAACCAGGATCCTAACAGAGCATTTTAATGTTTAACAACAGTACAAATACAGTACAGTATGCTAGTTCTTACCTTTTCTGTACAACTTTGTACATGTACTAAAACTTCAAGTGATGCATATAATTTTTTTTGTTAGAATCCAGGGAACATATAGTGCATCCATGTTTTAGTCCAAAAGGCGTATTATCACTGAGTAAATCCATAAAACCATCGTCCTCCTCATGAAAAGTTTTAATCTGGCTTGTTTTACGGTTGATTTCGCTGTTTATTCAATAAAGATTGACATAGCAAGCTTCTGTGAATCACATGAGCTCTCAATCAAATGTGCTTGTTATATTTTACAGCGTAATTTACTATTGCGTAATTTACAGCAATAGAAATCACCCCTCAGAGCAAATCACACCCATGGGATAGGACAACTTCTAATGACAGTAGAATCAGCCAGTCACATTGTTTGGCAATGATGACTGACGTATCTTATAGCCGATGAAACGCCCTTTCCAACAATGTATTACACTTCATAGGCGATAACGCGTAAGGGGGATTTAAATGGAACAGTTTCTCCAAGATACGGTCGACACCAGTCAACCTTTTTCCACCAGTATGGCATATGCTCAGCACCAAGAGCAACCATATCAGGTGGCACACATGACCCAGGTACCTGAATGGTCACACCCACAAGCGAAAGTCACTAGAATTGTGAAACTTACCAGCACTACCCCCACCCCAGGCTAAATGCACAATCCTAAGACCGCCACTGCCAGTGAAATCCACAATGCCATCTACATCCAGCTTAGAAGAGACATCACTCGTTCCACAAACCTCAACTGTAAAGGCCCAAAAGAAGTCGGAATCCAAGGGTCAATGTAACAGACATTAGGAAAAGTTGAAACCCCTAGAGCATGATAAACTGCTCCTGACCCAGCAAGTAAACACATTGCAGGTGGAAGTGAAGAGATACTGAGCAGAGAGCAACATTAGGATAGGTTGACTATCATTGCAAACTGAAAGGAATATTTCTTAACCAGGACTGAGCAACAACACCAAAAAATCAAGCTCACTGTCCATCATATGTGCTAGTAATATGCATATGTGCATCCTGTCTCAAAATGATGCAGAAAAACTAGTCCATGCATTTGTTACCTCAAGGCTAGATTACTGTAACTCATTACTATCTGGATGTCCCAATATCTCCATAAAAAGCCTCCAGGCTAGACTTAAAACCTTCTTCTTTGACAAAGCATATAGTTGGGGCTGGCTTCAGGCAACCCTGAACCATCCCTTAGTTATGCTGCTATAGGCCTAGACTGCCCGAGGACCACTGAGCTCCCCTACCCTAACCCCTAAAATTGAATTGAATTGAATTGAATAGTAAACCAGTGATAGATGACTTCTCATATTTATAACTATTGCATGACAATTATCTCTGATGTTATTAATTAACCATTGTAATCATAATATGATTGTGTGAATTATGCCAGAGACCAGATCACCATTAGTATAGTGAATGTTTTTTGCTTAATTATGTTAGTAAAAAAAAAAAAAAGTGATAATCATCATCTTGATGATCACCTGTGTAATGGCCAGCCACTTGCAGTAGCCAGGTGGATTTTGACCACAGCCATTAGGGAGATGATAACTTGAACATATGTAGGGGGAATGGAGAGGTACAAGCTCCCCAGATGTGGGTGGGGAATGTAGGGGAAAGAAAAAGTACAGATTTGCCCAATGTAAGTAGAGAATGTATGCTAAGACTGAAAGTAGTAAAACTGTCATATTGAACGATTAGCAGAAGAGATGAGTGGTACAGCCACAACTGAGGGGCAGTAGAGCCTCACAGGGGACATTGCAGCTTCACTGGGGGAGGTGGGGCCTCACAGGTACAACTGTAAAGCCATTGTTTTTAGCAGAAGTATGAAAAAAACAAAACAAAACAAACAAAAAAAAAAAAACCCAGTCATTTTGATTAATAGTTGGGGAAAACCCCAGACCTAAAGAATTTGGAAAATGCAGCAGGTGGCTCCACCAAAACAAGTGTAACTATGGGTATGGTCGTAAAAGGGAATTTATGAATGCTGTATGTGACATGTTGACATTAGGACGTTAATATCTATGGGCTGGAAAACACCAAAAGGAGGAGACTTGTAACAAATATAAGGTAGACCACAATGAACAATATTCAGTGTATCTCTGGGGATCACTGAGGTCTATATTGTAACTGTTGAAAGTGCATAATAAACCTTTGGCTCAGACTTTGTCAGCTTGAGAATTTGATTTCAAACACTGGAAGAGGACGAAGAAGAACAGGTTCAACAGCTGCACCCAGCCTTGACCCGTGAATTCTTCACGACAGTTCCTTCCGGAATCTCATCCTGTTTCTGTTTCTCCTTGATGTTTCTCTGTGTTCATATTACTAAAGCTTTGTCCTTAATAAAAACTCTTTGTCTGCATACTTGAGTCCAGTGAACAGTCCTTGCCAAAATGTGACAACCATTTTTATTAGTTAATTTTCTGTAATTAAGAAAGCCTAAATTATGTACTTAAACCACCCACCTAAATTCCTACATTACCACCACCAAATTTAGTTCATTATATATTTACATAACTTATAATGGGTAGGTGTCTCACAGTCAGAGTGATTTTGACTTAAGTGTAAAGGCTGACAGGTTGTCCAGTGAAATGCATTTGCCAAATTGCTTATTTTTCTGCTGTGGTTTTGCAGCCTTTTAAATTAAATGATCACTCTGGATAAAATTAAAACACAACAGACAAGATTGCAGGCCAGATATAATAATGCATTTTCTAACTGGTCCAAAGTGATCATCGGGCCAGTAGTTGGAGACTGCTTATATAAAGGGAATGATGCTCAACTCAAATGTCGCCAGTAGAGGGTGCTCATAATGCAGGGAAAGCACAATGATAGTCCATAGTCAATGAAAGGGATGACGATGGACTTAACATTGCAACTTGTTCCAAGATAAGAGCACAAATGCTTTGTGTAAATTTCTAGTTCATAATTCAAATTTAAGGAATGTAAGAGTTAAACACGGCTTTGGGATGTTGGAAAAATAGGTAATGTAAAGCTGTTTGTTATCATTTTTTTGATTAAGCAATATACAAATGAAAATGTTGAATCATTGTTTACTGCAATCCTGCTATACAGTAAATAAATGTTAGTAAAGCTTTTCTAAAGAGGTGGCTTGTTAATTATAGTTAACTGCTGTTGGTTTAGCAAGGCAATGTTAGTGAACCCCATATTGTGGATTTATTTTAATGAAATCAACATCATTATCAATTTTAAATCTTCAATTATAACATAAATGACATTTGCTCAAGTCTGTTTCGCTGGAAAAAAATTTAAAAAACCCCAAATTCATTGCCAAAATTCTATTTCCATACACACACATTGCCTCTCCTCTCACAGCTCAGAGTTGTCTGTTGATGTGTGTGATCCTCCATTCATATTTGGACTGGCCCAGCTGTCAGTCACTTCCACTTTACTTCACTGCATCTCCAATGGCTGCACAGTGTCATCGGAAAGCTCCAGACATCTACTATGGCTCAGTTATGCAGTGTGCATGCTCACTGTGTTCACAGGAAAAAACAATGACCCAGAATCAGTGCATGAGGGGACATTTGGGAAGAACAAAAGAACAGAAAATGGGTTAAAAAAAGGGGGGTGAGAGTGTTAAGATTAGACAGTATATAGGAATACACTAGGTTATGAGAGGGGGCTAGGAGAAAAAGAAGATGATGGTGGAAAGGAAGAAACATCAAAAGGAAAAAGCAATCAACATCATCAGTCAGACAGCAGATATGCCTTCAGACACAACAATTTAGGTTTTGATTAATTAAAAAATGAGCATATTGTTTAGCCCTCAGGGTAGAGTCATACTGTAGAGAAGCTACGCCAGAGGAAACAGGGGTGGGGTCACATGTCCCACCACCAACAGAGATATCCAATAGAATCTGGGGGGGGGGGGGCATTTTCCCATCTAGGGATTATGTAGCTCAATCAGAGTCTGGCAGATTATGTCTGACCAAAACAGACTCCAATGCGAAAAGAGATTAAAAACTATTTTCAAACTGTTTTACTGGGTTAAAACAATCAGCTTTAGATTATGGGGAGAGCTTCGGGCATCACACTGGCTCACAGATGTAAAAGCGATGGTTTTGAAAGATAGATCTGCCCTGAAAATCAGCTCAGATCCATTACTATCAATATGTTTAGGAGGTTAGATTGTAATTGGTTTGATTCTACTAAACCAAAAAAAAAAATAGCAGAAAACTTTCCAAACCCAATTAGGACATAAAAACATATACAATTAGAAATCCTCAGTGTCATGAACAACCTCCAGATTAATCATTAATACACAGTTTCACAGATAAAATATTGAATGTACATAATAATAAATTATTTGTATTTCTAATACTGTGAAAATATTGTGAATGTTGTGAATGTATCTGTGAATGCTGTTTTTTTTTATGTGGATCAGACCTATAGTCCACTGGACCTTTCAGGACCAACAAACTAAACATTTACATGACAGCCTCCAAAAATAAATAGGACGCCAATAAATGTTTTTTAACATTGAAAGCATAATTCATTTAGTACAGTGTGGGTTTTATTTCTGCTGTGATTGTATGGTCACATACACATGTGGACAAAATTGTTGATACCCTTCCATTAAAGAAAAAAAACTTACAATGATCATTGAAATAACTTGAAACTGACAAAAGTAATAATAAATAAAAAATTACTGAAAATTAACTAATAAAAATCAGACATTGCTTTTGAATAGTCGTTCAACTAATGAAACTGGCCTGAACAAAAATGATGGTACCCTTAACTTAATATTTTGTTGCACAACATTTGGAGACAATCACTGGAATCAAGTGATTTCTGTAACTCTCAATGAGACTTCTGCACTTGTCAACAGGTATTTTGGCAAACTCCTTGTGAGCAAACTGCTCCAGCTGTCTCAGGTTTGAAGGGTGCCTTCTCCAGTCTGCATGTTTCAGCTCTTTCCACAGATGGATTTAGATCAGGGCTCATAGGAGGCCACTCAGGATAGTCCAGTGTTTTGTTCTTAGCCATTCTTGAGTGTTTTAGCTGTCTGTTTTGGGTCATTATCCTGTTAGAGGACCCATGACCTGTGACTGAGACCAAGCTTTCTGACACTGGGCAGCACATTTTGCTCCAGAATGCCTTAATAGTCTTGGGATATCATTGTACCCAGCACAGATTCAAGACACCCTGTGCCAGATGCAGCAAAGCAGCCCCAGAACATAACCCAGCCTCCTCCATGTTTCACAGTAGGTATAGTTTTCTTTTGTTCGTATGCTTCATGTTTGTGTCTGTGAACATAGAGCTGATGTGACTTGACAAAAGTTTTGTCTCATATGTCCAAAGGACATTCTCCCAGAAGTCTTGTGGCTTGTCAATATGCATTTTGGAAAATTCCAGTCTCGCTTTTTTATGATTTGCTTTCAACGGTGGGGTTCTCCTCGGTCATCTTCTATTAAGTACACTTTGGCTCAAACAGCGATGGATGGTGCGATCTAACACTGATGTACCTTGACCTTGGAATTCACCTCGAATCTCTTTGGAAGTTGTCCTGGGCTCTTTGGGTACCATTCGTATTATCCATCTCTTCCATTTGTCATCAGTTTTCCTCTTGTGGCCAATTCCAAGGAGGTTGGCTACAGTCCTTAAACTTCTGAATATGTACAATTGTAGTCACAGGAACATCAAGCTGCTTGGAGATGGTCTTATAGCATTTACCTTTAACATGTTTGTCTATGATTTTTTTTCTAATCTCCTGAGACAACTCTTTCCTTAGTTTTCTGTGGTCGATGTTCAGTGTGGTACATACAATGGCACCAAACAGCACAGTGACTACTTTTCAGCCTTTAAATAGGCAGACTGACTGATTACAGACACCTGTAATGCTAATTACAGGACACACTTTAGTTTAACATATATAGTCCATATGGTCAAATTCTTTTCAATCTTTTCTAGGGGTTCCATCTTTTAATTAGTTTGTTTTTGTTTTTTAATTCTTCTGGTGAACCACAATTCAGAAGCATGTCTGATTTTCATTAGTTTTTAGTAATTTTTTATTTATTATTACTGTTGTCAGTTTTAAGTTATTTCAGTGAGCATTGTGGGTTTTTTTTCTTTAATGGAAGGTTACCAACAATTTTTTCCATGTGTGTAAATAACTAAGATCTTGAAAGATGGTCACATGAGCAGTCACGTGATTAGACAGGTTATATAGACATTAAACCATTTTCTAAACCACTTTCTTTGATGTTCAAACTGAAAACGTGAGCATTTGATTGAAGAACTATTAGCAGCATCACTAACAGCTCCTCACTGGACAAGAAAATTGTCTATAATGCCTATTATATCTGTTAGTCTTCCATCCATCCATCTTCTATACCCGCTTTTTCCTGAAAGCCAGGGTCACGGGGATCTGCTGGAGCCTATCCCAGCTCTCTCTTGGGTGAAAGGCAGGGGTACACCCTGGACAGGTCACCAGTCCATCACAGGGCCACATAGAGACACACAAAGACAGACAACCTCACACACTCACAGAGGCAATTTAGATTCCCCAATCAACCTGACATGCATGTTTTTGGACTGTGGGAGGAAACTGGAGTACCCAGAGTAAACCCACGCAAGCACAGGGAGAACATGCAAACTCCACACAGAAAGGCCAGGTTGCAAACCCACGACCTTCTTGCTGTGAGGCAACAGTGCTAACCACTCAGCCACCATGCTGCCCTCTGTTAGTCTTATTTTATGTAATTGCAATTGCACTTCTATATCTCAACAATTAAATGTAAGTTATTAATCAAAATAATGTTATATGATTTCATCAATTCTTACATAAAAAACATTTTATTCTTCTGATATTTGCCTGTAAAACAACAGTTACTCCTAAGTTAGAGTCAAACTATATTTTCTATAATACAACTGAATAGTGCATTTTTGTTAGACTTGTGTTTGACGCCTAAATGATTTTGATGCATTGTATTCATATAGTATATCACTGTCCTAGGCACATTAAAGTCCCATGATAATATTTGTGTAGTATTTCTGTAAAATGTCAGTAGAAACTTGTGTTTTCGTTTTGTTATTGTTATTGGGGATGGTGATGATGATTATTTTGATGATAATTAGAAACACTAAGTCACTTCTCAGTCATAAAATAACCATATAACAGAAAATTACATATATTTTTTAATTCTTCCTGAATCAAATTTTATAAACTACCTGCAAAACCTACTTGTATGAACAGTGATGTTATCATTGCACTAATTCCAGATGATCAGCTGAAAAGAAACAAACCTTCATGCTACTGAAAGTGTTGTGCCCCTGTCACAGTGCACTGTGGCTGTGGGGAGTGTGGGACGGAGGGCCTGGCTGGATGTTGAGTGACACCCTTAATGCATTCCACTTGATTTGCTCTGTGTTTCAATTCACTGATGGTAACCCTTTTATCCTATTAGCTTCAAATTCCTATAACTGGGTCTCTAAATGCATAGGCCCCCATATCAGGGCCAGCCCCTGCTGGGAGAGCATATGGGCTGCTTTGTTGGCAGGAAGGGAGTGTGTGTGCAGGGTCCACCAATCACTGCCCTTGCCTGGGGAGTTAAACAAATTGATTGGCAGGCTAGTGGTGGCCAGTTGCAGACAACATATTAACATAGATTTCAGAGAGCTCTGCAATGAACCAGCTGAAAGGCCTTAGGCAAATGCAGATGAGTAGTAAAGGGGAACTAGTTTATTATTTAAAGATACTCTTCCACATTTTGTTACATCACACAACAGGGCTTTAAATCCTCAAACTGAATCCCAGTTTAAAGTAGATGTTTGGAATTCAACTGTTAAACCCAGCAGTGAGTTGGTAGGAGGTCTAAGAATATGACTGCACTGATTGATTTATCTCCGAATGATAGCTCTTAAATAATTAACTAATAATTACTTAATAAAAAACACCAGCAAACTGATGATTTTGGACTTTTGGATAATTTAAACACATTATCTTGTTTTCCTCTGAATAATGACCAGTGTTCTTGTATGTCAGGACATGGCCATGTGATTCCTGTCTGTGTCCCGTTGTTAATAGATCTGTGCTGTTATACACTGTACTGAAATCAAATTCCACCAGCTTAGCTTGGCTTGTCAGGCATCATTGCTAAGTTGATAATGGCACAGTGAAATTTTCAACTAGCATCACTATTCAGAAACTGCAAACCACCCACATAATTATAACTGTATGAAAGAATGAATTGTGATAATCAAAACCACTTTTTTAGTTGAATATTTGGGACATTTTTTTTTTTTGTTCAATGAAAAATGAACATAATGCCTAGCTTTCACCAGGTCTATTATGCTTTTATATCAGCTAGTCGTTTTTTATGTAATTGCAACTGCACTTCTATATTTCAACAATTTAAAATTTTTATTAATCAAAATCATATTTTATATTAATCCATATGTTTTCACATAAAAACATTTTATTCTTCTGATATTTGCCTGTAAAACAACAGTTACTCTCAAGTTAGTCAAACTATATTTGCTATAATGTAATTAAACAGTGCATTTTTGTTAAGACTTGTGTTTGACACCTAAATGATTTTGATGCATTGTATTCATATAGTATATCCTAGGCACATTAAAGTCCCATGATAATATTTGTGTAGTATTTCTGTAAAATGTCAGTAGAAACTTGTTTTCTTTTTGTTATTGTTATCCACTCACCCCAACTGGCCAAGGCAGATGACCGTCCATACTGAGCCTGGTTCTGCTGGAGGTTTTTCAATTCAATTCAATTCAATTCAATTTTATTTGTACAGTGCCAAATCACAATACAAATCATCTCAAGGCACTTTACAAAAGCTAAAACTAAAAACCCAACAAATCCTTTATGAGCAAGCACTTGGTGACAGTGGAGAGGAAAAACTCCCTTTAACGGAAGAAAAAACCTCCAGCAGAACCGGGCTCAGTTTGGGCGGCCATCTGTCTCAACCGGTTGGGGTGAGTGGATAGAGCAGAGATAAAAGAACAGCAACAATAAAACACAGATAGACACTGCAGGTTGGTGGGACCAGTAACTGCACATCAGCGATATACAGCTCCAGGACCGGGGACACTTGCAGAAGGTGCAGAGAGAGAACAGAGACAGACGGAGAGAGCACAAACTAGGAGAGAGAGAGAGCACAAGGTTAGTGACATTCAGTGGTGGAATATACATGTGAGGTGGGAGGAGAGGAAGAGAGGGGAGGGGAAGGGAAGGGAGGGGGCGGGGGGGTTAGGTAGGGGAGCTCAGAGCACCAATGGTCCTTGGGCAGTCTAGGCCTAGAGCAGCATAATTAAGGGATGGTTCAGCATTGCCTGAAGCCAGCCCTAACTATATGCTTTGTCAAAGAGGAAGGTTTTAAGTCTAGCCTTAAAAGTACAGAGAGTGTCTGCCTCCTGAACCCAGGCTGGGAGCTGGTTCCACAGGAGAGGAGCTTGATAGCTAAACGCTCTGCCTCCCATTCTGCTGTTGGAAACTCTGGGAACCACAAGTAGACCTGCACTCTGAGAGCGAAGTGGTCTATTGAGAAAGTTAAAGAGTTATTTCTGAGGTTTTTAGGCCCAAATACAATAACTTCTGTTTCCTCTGAATTTAAAAGTATAAAGTTACTGGTCATCCAGGCCTTTAAGTCAGTTAGACAGGCTTGAAGTCTGGTTAACTGGTTTGTGTTAACAGGTTTAATAGATAGATACAACTGAGTGTCATCTGCATAGCAGTGGTAATTAATAGTGTTTCCTAATGACATATCCTAAAGGAAGCATGTATAGGGTGAACAGAATCGGTCCTAGCACAGAACTCCATAACTAACTTTTGTGCGTGTCCAAGGTTCCTCATGGACATGAACAAACTGGAATCTGTCCGATAAATAGGATTGGAACCATTTTAACGCTGTTCCTCTGATACCAGTCACATGCTCCAGTCTGTAATAAGATGTTGTGGTCAATAGTGTTGAATGCAGCACTAAGGTCTAGGAGGACAAGTATAGAAACAAGTCCATTATCTGAGGCTAAGAGAAGATCGTTGGTGACTTTTAACAGTGCTGTTTTTGTACTATGATGTGCTCTAAATCCTGATTGAAAATCTTCAAATAGTTCATTCCTGTGTAAGTGGTCTGATAGCTGCTTAGCAACAGCTTTTTCTAGGATTTTAGAAATAAATGGTAGGTTGGATATTGCTCTATAATTATCCAAGAGTCCTGAATCAAGACTAGGCTTTTTGAGTAAGGATTTGATTACTGCAGTCTTAAAGGCCTGTGGTACGTAGCCTGATACTAGAGATAAATTTACCAAGTCTAATAAAGATGAGTTCATTAATGGCAGGGTGTCTTTAAGAAGTCTAGTCGGGATGGGGTCTAAGAGACACGTTGATGATTTCGATGAAGCAACTACTGATGTAAATTCAGAGAGATCTATGGGAGAGAAGCAGTCTAAACATAACTGAGGTCCTACAGATGATTCAAGAGCTACTGTAGTAGAAGATTCATTTATTGCAGGTATAGGAAGCATGTGGTGAATTTTATCTCTAATAGTTGTGATTTTATTTGTAAAGAAACTCATAAATTCATTACTGCTGAGAGCTAAGTGCTTGCTCATAAGGGATTTGTTGAGTTTTTGTTTTTTGTAAAGTGTCTTGAGATGATTGTGATATGACACTATACAAATAAAATAAATTGAATTTTTTCTAGGAATCACGCTATCGTAAATGTTAGAATATAAAATCATCATTAATAAAAGCTACTGGTCTTAAAAAGTTAAAGACCTCAAAAGTCAACACTTTATGATGTTTGTTTCAAAAGATTCCACCAAAAGCTTAACATGTGACTCAAGCACAAACAGCAAATGCAGCAAATGAGAAGTTGATGTTCTGTTAATGTCAAGGTTAATGGTTCAGTTCCCATACAGATTTATCATATCAGCAATTAGACAGGGCCAGTCATCCCGCAAGACACGACCATACATGAACAACTGCTACAACAGGCCAATAAGCGCAGAATACTGGATGAACCATATGCAGCCCCGCAAACACACACACAAGAACTAGCAAACACAGACTGAAGCTCCAATGCGAAACAATAATCCCTGAATGACTGTTGTATTATTTCATTTATTGAGACCATTTTTGATGCTCTGTCAGGCCTCTGACTGTGTGCAGTTAGCATTCACACATTCCACCTCATGAAGCGTGAATTCTGACACTGACTGAATTGACTTTTCCTCCCATCCCTTTTATTTCTTTTTCAGTGCATTTCATTGTTTTGCCAACCTGATTGAAAGTGAAATTGTTATGGAGGCTTTTGATGCCACTGCTGTATTGAAAAGATTCTGGACTCCTTCCAGTGGAAAAGCTCCATGTCAGTTTATAAAAAATGTGGAGATTTCCTTTACCCAAAGATGATCTCTGCTCACTGAACAGCACTGATGGGAGAAAATAAAACAAAGTGAGAGACAGAGACTAGAAGGAAGGAGGGAGGGACAAAGGCATACAGGAGGGGGTCCAAACACACATGCAAACCATCTTTCATGCTTGTCACACTGTCAGAATATTATGAGAGAGGTGCTAGGGGTCTGAAATGCTTTAGGCTCCTGACAGATGATTTGACACACACACGCACATTGATTTCCATTTTCAAAACGTTTTGCCTTGACAATGAATGTGCCAAGACAATGGTGTTTCCTGGAATATTAATATTATTATTATAGAGCATATGATAGGTTGGAGTACCCATTTCATCAGAGAATAGGAAAAATCACTGCATTTATGATTTTGGTGAAAAACATTATTTAATATTCACTGTATTGGCATTGGAGACTTTTATTTAAAAATTTCACTTCTGCATCAAAAAACTATGACGTAACATCGGGTAAACAAGCTAGCTGACAAAACAGCTGACGTGATCCTATCCAGTCTGAGTTCATCCACCTACTGCCTCGATGTTTTACCCATGAGATTTCTGAAATCAGTACTAAGCAGTTTGTTACCACAACTCACTCATTTAGTTAATGACTCATTACAGACTGGAACATTTCGAAGGGCCTTGAAAATTGCTGTCATCAAGCCTCTCTTGAGTCAATCAATCAATCAATCAAGAACTTTATTTGTCCCCTAGGGGCAATTCAAGGCATCTAAGCAGTAAACAGAATACCATCAGCTATATAAATTTAAGAAAAAAATGACAAAAATAAACTAAAAATAAGATGGCATAAATATAAAAATAAGAAATAAATAAACTAACAGTCAGTAGGCTACTGTGGTAACAGGTTGGAGTATTAACAGTATGTACCGTATGTGCATAAATAGGACATGGGTATTTAGAGCGTATGCATGATTAATGTACATAAGGTGCAGATGATTATGAATCCAGTTCAGTGTCTCCTGGTGGTTAAAATGAGTCAGTGCAGTGGTGGGTGGACATGAACAGGGTTGATAAAGGTAGTTGGGAGTAAAGGAGCAGAACAGCCCTGGGAATGAAGGTTGTCCTCCTCTGAGTCATGCATCTGGGGCAGCAGAGCCACCAGGAGGACCTGAAGGGAGCCATTTAAACGCTGGGAACAGAGCGTGAGAGGGGTCCTGCAGAATCCTACATGCTGTCCTTAGAGTTTGCTGCTCACACACTGTGCTCAGTGATCTGAGTAATCTAATGATTTTAGAGCAGACCTTGACTATGCTCTGCAGGCACTTCCTGTTCCGTAGGGTGATGGAGTGGAACCAGCAGGTTATAGAGAATGCCATGACTCTCTATAAAAGAGTGGTATAATATCAGTATGGTGCACACCAAAGGAGTTAAGCTCCCTCAGTAGGTACTGTCACTGCTGGCATCTTCTGAGGATCTCCTCGGTGTTAGCAGTGAATGGAAGGAGTTGTCAAATATCTGTACTCATCAACATATATATATATATATATATATATATATATATATATATATATTTTTTTTTTTTTTTTTTTTTTCAAAAAATTCGCCATTCTGAATGGCAGCAAGTCATTAATCCATTATCCATTAATTATATTTCATATTTTATTTTATATTTTACAGTGGAATCTCTGTTAAAGTTATTTTAAGAGCTACAGGACAATCTGAATTTCTCCAGTGGGGATGAATAAAGTATCTATCTATCTATCTATCTCTACTGGCTTCCCATGGATTGTGCTGACAGATGTTTTCGCCAGTGGTGACCTTGCTTGAGAAGGTCACCACACCAGTCCACACACTGTTGTAGCGCTGGGCAATGCTGGTGAGAGCAGCCTAACAGCAGGGACAGGAGAACTGTGTCATCAATCAGATGACTGTCTGGTGGGTGGACCTGCAGTCATCGGTGTATAGGATGAAGAGCAGAGGAGACAGACACATACTCCATAATTCCCATACTCATAATTATTTTATAATCATATTTATTTGTGCCATCCAGATGTATTCACCAAGTGAAATCTTGCCATATTGGTCCTATTGTATTATCTGACCATAGTCTGGTTTACCTGGATCCCCAATGTTAATGTATCAACTCCCAAATCCAATTATTGGAAGTTTAATGCTTCATATTTGAATTTCTTAGACAGAAAATAGCTCATTATTGGCAGGACAACCAGATCTCTCCTGTCTTTTCGGTGATAAAATGGGATGCTGCTAAGGCAATGTTACGGGTCCACATTATTTCCTACACTTCTTTAGTGAGTAAAATGAAAAAGCAAAAGAGGAGAGAATTAGAAGCAGATGTAATTAAGTTAGAAAGCCAACATAAACAGATACCAAATCAGACTAACTGGATTCAGTTAAACAGAGACAGAGCAAAAGTAAATTTAGACCATACTGAACATATTAAGAAATTACTGTTTTTCCATCCATCCATCTTTTTCCCCTTATGCGAGACAAGTAGCCTAAGCAGGGATGCCTAGACTTCCTTTTCCCTGGACACTTTCTCCAGCTCATTCGGGGGGGACACCGAGGCGTTCCCAGGCCAGCCAAGTGACATAGTCCCTCCAGTGTGTCCTGCATCTTCCCTAGGGTCTCCTCCCAGTGGGATATGCCCACAACACCCAGGGGGCATCCGGTACAGATGCCCGAGCCACCTCAGCTGGCTCCTATCGATGTGGAGCAGCAGTGGCTCTACTCTGAGAAGGACAAGGAGCCGCTTGTCCAGAACGTAGATTGACCGATAAATAGAGAGCTTCGCCTTTTGGCTCAGCTCCTTCTTTACCACAACGGAACGGTACATCGACCGCATTGCTGCGGCTGATGCACTGATCCGTCTCACATTCCGTCCTTACCTCACTCATGAGTCCTGGAGTCTGACTTACTGCCGGCAAGTTGTACGGACACCGGATAGCCCTTAACAGCGAGCCCCGGACCCCATACTCCCAGAGCACCTCCCACAGAACATCATGAAGAACACGGTCGAATGCCTTCTTCCAGTCCACAAAACACGTGAACTGGTTGGGCAAACTCCCATGAACCCTCGAGTACCCTGAAGAGGGTATAGAGCTGGTCAAGTGTTCCACGACTGGGATGAAAACTGCATTGTTCCTCCTGGATCCGAGGTTCTACCATTGGCTGGATCCTCCTCTCCAGCATCCTGGCATAGACTTTCCCAGGGAGGCTGAGGAGTGTGATCCCTCTATAGTTGAAACACACCCTCAGGTTCCCCTTCTTAAAAAGAGGGACCACCACCCCAGTCTGCTAATCCAGGGGTACTGTCCCCAGTTGACACATGACTTTGCAGACGTGTCAACCATGACAGCCCAACAACATCCAAAGACTTGAGATACTCAGGGCAAGTATCATCCACCCTCAGTGGAAAGGCACCGAGGAGGTGCCGAACTACCTCAGTGACTTCAGTTTGGGTGACGGGCAGATCAGCCACTGACTTCCCAGCCGTGACGGGCAGCTCAGCCTCTGACTTCCCAGCCTCTGCCCTCCTAATGGAAGGTGCATCGGTGGGGTTGAGGAGATCCTCAAAGTATTCCTTCCACCATCCAACAATATCCCCAGTCGAGGTCAGCAACTCCCCGCCTCCACTGTAAACAGTGTTGCAGGGTGTCCGCGGATCCTTAAAAAGTCTTAAATTCCATATTATAAAACTAAGGCCTTAATTAGCATTAAAATGTCTTAAATTCGCGTTTCAAAGGTCTTAAAATTAAATCTAACAGACCCATAAAGAAGATTTTATTTTCATCTTGAAATCAATTTGAAATCCTTTCGCATATTTGTTACGCAGAACAAAACCAAAATAGGCGGAACCAACTAAAATACGCGTTTGAGGAGAGTTTATTTAACACATGCTTTCCGGCAGCTGCGTGAACTGCGGGAAAGTTTCAGCATTAGTCTTTTACCATGGGTAAATGTAAATTTAATGACAATTGGTTACAAAAACCCTAATTTTGCGCTGTGGTTAAGTCCAGTTAGTGGCAACGTGTTCGAGGTCCGGTGCAAAAAAATGTAAAACTCAAAACAATGGGTATGAAAGCTTTGGAGACCCACATGCGGTGTGAATAAGACAAAGTGGCTGCGGAGACCTGTCGGAAAACACCTGGCATTTTATTTTTGTTTTACTCAATAAATCAAACAGTGTGTAAACAGTTTATATCAATAAACAGTGTGTGGGAATTGGTTGTATTGTGGGATGTTTTATTTTATTTCTACAAAATTGGTCTTAAATTTCATTCTGCGTGGTATTAAAAAGGTCTTAAAAAGTCTTAAATCTAGCTCTTAGAAACCTGCAGATACCCTGTGTTGGCAGAGCACTGCTTCCGCCTCCTGAGGCGCCAGATGGTTGGATGGTTTCTTCGAGGCCAACCGATAGTCCTTCTCCATGGCCTCACTGAACTCCTCCTATACCTGAGTTTTTGCCTCTGCCACCGCCCAGGCCATGGCATCTTGGCCCTCAGCTGCTTCAGGAGTCCCACAAGCCAGCAAGACTTGGTAGGATCATGTTCTCCACCTCCATTGTCGATGCAGCGGCGCAGAGTAAGGTCTCGGGTGCCTCAGACTCAATGTCCCCAGCCTCCCTTGGGATCTGGTTGAAGCTCTCTCAGAGGTGGGAGTTAAAGACCTCTGACAGAGAATTCGGCCAAACATTCCCAACAGACCCTTACAATACGTTTGGATTTGCTGAGTCTGTCCTGATTCCTCCTCCGCCAGCGGATGCAACTCACCACCAGGTGGTTATCAATTGACAGCTCTGCCTCTCTCTTCACCTGAGGGTCCAAGACATGCAGCCGAAGGTCAGATGACACGACCACAAAGTCCATCATCAACCTCTGGCCTAGGGTGTCCTGGTGCCATGTGCACTGGTGGACACCCTTATGCCTGAACATGGTGTCCATTATGGACAAGCTGTGACTAGCACAGAAGTCCAAATGTATACTCTTATAATAATCCAGTCCTCATGCTCCTTTTGCCAATATGTGGCTAAATCAATATGTGGCTGCTTGGCATCACGACAGGGCAGATAGACATCAAATAAGACAAGACAATGGTCGGAGAAAACAGCTTCGCACACTAAATTATTATAAACAAGCAGACCAAATGACAGTACAAGATCAAGTGTATGGTCATGTGCATGTGTGGGAGCAGACACTAACTGCAAAAAGCATCAATGACCAGTAAAAAGTCCTTAGCCAATGCCATGATTAGAATGTGGTCATACTTAGTCATGATTTATTGGACAGATTCCAATTTGTTCATGTTCATGATGAATCCACACACACAAAAGTTAGTTATGGAGTTCCACAAGGTTCTGTGCTAGGACCGATTCTCTTCACGTTATACATGCTTCCTTTAGGCAATGTTATTAGTTAGCACTCTATTAATTACCACTGCTATGCAGATGACACTCAGCTGTATCAATCTATGAGACCTGATAACACAAACCAGCCAGACTTCGGGCATGTCTAAAGGACATAAAGGCCTGGATGACCAGAGAAAACAGTTATAGGTTATTTAGGCCTAAAAACATCAGAAACAGCTTTTCTAAAAATAAAGCTACTTTAGATGACATAGCCTTGGTCTCCTGCACTACTGTGAAAAACCTTGGGGTTAATTTTGACCAGCTCTCGCCCCTGCCCTCCGCCTTCATTGAGTCGGGGGCGCTGCCAGGAGGGAAGACTCGGGGAGACCCTCGCGCTTGAAGCTCCCCGAACCTACTTGTGGTTCCCAGAGTCTGGGTTCAGGAGGCAGACACTCTCTGTACTTTTAAGGCTAGACTTAAAGCCTTCCTTTCTGACAATATACGCCTAGACTGCCCGAGGACCACTGATGCACTGAGCTACCCTACCCTCCCTTCCCTTCTCTCTCCTCCTCTTCTCCCCCCTCACATGTGTATTCCACCATTGAATGTCAATTACTTTGTGCTCTCTCTCCCCTAGTTTGTGCTCGCTCCCTCTCTACCTTCTGCAGGTGTCCCTGGTCCTGGAGCTGTACATTGCTGATGTGCAGTTACTGGCCCCACCAACCTGCAGTGTCTATTTGTTGTTTATTATTGCTGTTGTTTTCTCTCTCCTCTATCCACTCACCCCAACTGGTCGTGGCAGGTGGTCACCCAAACTGAGCCTGCTTCTGCTGGAGGTTTTTTCTTCTGTTTGTGGAAAATATTACCTTTATTGCATTATAGCTTAAGGTATAAGGCATTATTACAGTTATAGTCATGAAGCATTTGGTATGTGCAAAACAGCAGCAAGCTTAAGATATGAATATTTTTACCAGTAATTGCAAGGTTTTTCACAGCGAAAATTCCAGTTCCAACATGTTACAAGGAATTTTTCCTCTCCACTGTTGCCAAGTCCTTGCTGATAAGGGATTTCTTTTTTTTTTTCTTTTTTGTAAAGTGCCTTCAGATGACTGTATTGTTAGTTGGTGATATACAAATAAAACTGATTGGAACTGAGTGGCAGTGGCTCAGGAGTTAGAGCAGGTCGACCCTAGGGAAACCCTAACCAGAGGGTTGGTGGTTCAAGCCTTGGCTTCCCTGGTCCACAGGCCGAAGTGTCCTTGGGCAAGACACTGAACCCCAAGTTGCCCCTGGTGGTTGTTCCACTGGTGTATGAATGTGTGAGTGTTTGTGTGAGTGGGTGAATGGACAAATAGTGTAAAAGCGCTTTGTGTACACTTGAGTGTAGAAAAGCACTATACAAGTATAAGACTGGAATGTGGAAAGAATCAATGTGGAAAGACTGGAAAGTGAATAGGAGTCGGATGTAATTCAATTTTTTTGTCCACGCCATCACAAATTATTACTTCACAGCATGTACAGCTCAAAGAATGATACAGAAAACAGTGCTGCTTGCAGTGATATTTCTCCTTAAAAATAACAGCAACCCCTCCGCCATGAGCCGTAGTCCTGGGAAAATTTCTAAAAAAGCACAGTCAAGTGGTAAAAGTTCAGAAAAGGAGCTAAACTCACCAGCATTTAGCCACATTTCTGCAATAAGCAAGAAATCCAAGTCCTGAGAGCAGAAGTCCTTCAAAATGTATGTCTTATTTGCTAGTTAACCAAAGCAAACTTGACAGGGGCTATGATAGGGGCCACCAGGGGAGACTGACATAGCAGTCAAAGGCAGTGGTGGTTGACGCTGCCTCTGCAGAGCCGAACTGCACACCGGTGGAGGATTCAGGATCCACAGCTGCACCGACAACTGTCCGCAGGTGCTAGAAAGCACCAAGGAGCAAATCGGCGGTAATTTAAACTACACTGCCTTCAGAGACTATGTGGGATCCCTTTTGTTATGTGACAACATCCACCGTATATTTACGTATATTTAGGGGTATATTTTCAGTTTAGCAGTTGACAGACCAACATTAATAAGTGTTTGGCGATCATACACCATAATGCAAAGTAAGTGCAATAAACAAAAAACACACAAATGTTGAGCAGTGGCACAGCTCGCCATATACACTGGCACCATGAGATGAGTGCCATGAGATGATTGTATTGTGATTTGTTGTAAAAAAAAAAAAAAACTGAATTGAATTAAATCTTGTCCACATCTAGTAGCAGTGTGCCTCAAACAGCTATATAGGATGCATGATAGTAGCTGTTTTGAGCTGCAACAAAAACCGAATCTTTTGAATTCTGGATCCTCCGTCAATGGGGATCATCAGTTTCTAAAACCAAAGCACATATGTGGCATCAAAGCCTACAATATATGTCAGTTTCATCACAGCAACTTTTAGTATTCATATAACAGGTATAAAAACCACAAAATCTAGCTATATGTTCTGTACACTATTCTGCACATTTTTTGTGTAGTAGTTCCCATCCATCCATCCTTCCATCCATCCATCCATCCATCCATCCATCCATCCATCATCTATACCCACTTATTCCTAACCAGGGTCACAGGGATCTGCTGGAGCCCATCCCAGCTCTCTTTGGGTGAAAGGCAGGGGTACACCCTGGACAGGTCACCAGTCCATCACAGGATGTATATTAGTTTAGTTTAATATTTTGCTTATTCTGTTTAAAATTTTGTATAAGTTAGAATGATTTATCTTCTTTCCTTTCGGCTGCTGCCTTCAGGGGTCGCCACAGCGAATCATCTGCCTCCATTTTAAATCTCCTATGTGCAAAACAATAATGCAAGACTGTAAAACAAGAACACTTAACACTGTCTGGGAGCACTGCAAACACATTTCTCTGTGTACCTATACAACCATGCATGCAAATAAAGGATCTTGAATCTAACTATGATTAGCAGGTTAACATGCTAACAACATTTGTTGTGGCACTACTGTAATAACATGGTAAAATTGTGTGACAAAGTTTATCAGCTTTGTTTTTCCCCATCAGAATTAGACCATGCAACAATGGAAAAGGTGATCTGGTCTGAATGAATCATGATTTCTTTTACCTCATGTGGATGGCTGGGCATGTCATTTACCTGTGTAGGAGATAGGATCTGCTGCAGAGAGAAGCTGTAGACTGCAAACACGTTACTCTGTGTTTGACAACACTTGTATATTTGATCACTGCCTGACAACGTGAGGGAGCTCTTAGAGAGAAGACAAACAGCATACAGGTGGATTTAAAGCTTTCAAGGGCTTCTTTATCTAGCACAAATGTTTGACAGCCATTCAGCATGCTTATGTAACTTATGCAGTCATCTCAAGGGCTCCAGTAGAAAGGATAAGAAGACTAATATACGCCATATCTAATTGATGACTTGTTCACACCAGCAACAGCCATGACTCTCACTCATGTTTGGCCACACTTTAAGGGCAAATATGTGTTAACAAACAGACACCTTCATGATCTGTTCAGGTAAGATTGTAATCACACTTCTGACTGTCTTAAACTATTTTCAGTCATTTTAGTTTAGTTCTTCGGTCACACCACTAGGTGTTGAAGGCAAATCTACTATATGTTACAGTGTTTACGGTTGTTAAATGCGTTATGAGTGTATGATGGTCCAGCGGGTAAAGTGCAGAGTGCCACTGAACAGGCTGAATTTAACCTAATGATATAGGTGGATGTGACATTGTATTTTGACTCTTTATCAGTCTAATGGCCAGACTCCACTGTTCTGGAGTCTGGATGTTCAGGCTGCAATGCTTTGGTACCGCTTGCCAGACTTCATGAGGGTGAAGAAGTTGTGGATAGGATAGATGGTGTCCTTGATGATGTTGCAAGCCCATTTGCAGATCATTTTTTTATAATGTATAATTTTTTATTAAGTTTTTAGTTTTAACAAGAGAACAGTCACAAGACAGAAGGGTAAGAAAAAAAAATTCCACAAAAGCACCACATCAGTCACCTCTCAGTGAGTCAGAGCTATGGTCGTAAGGTCTCCGGTGCCTCAGATTCAATGTCCCCAGCCTCCCTTGGGATCTGGTTGAAGCTGTTTCAGAGGTGGGAGTTAAAGACCTCTGAAATAATACGTAATCTCCTCTGATTCATGTAAAAGTAAAAATCTGCCAAATCTATTTTCATTTTATCAAATAGTGGACACATATTTGCTTTAACCATGTTGTTATAATGAGGAGTAATTTGTATACCTAGATATTTGATGCCCTTTTGGATACCAATGAAATTTCCAGCATTTGAATAAAGTAGAGGGACAATAACCCGGTATGGACATTGTCCCATTTGACACGATACCTTGACAATGATTTTCCAGGTTTTGTCAAAAGTACCAACATATTGTTAGCATACAGTAGCGTTTTGCCTACAGTATTTCCGTGTATTTCTTTATGATTCCTTAATTTTTGTGCTGAAGGTTCTATAGCTAGCACAAATAGCCCAGGGCTTAGAGGACAGCCTTGTCTTGTAGATTTTCCTAGCTGTAAAAGGTCTGATATAATTTGTTTGCAGATCCTTTCGTTGTATATGTTCTGCAGTGAGGGGAGATCTGTCCCTCTGATTTTCCAGGCCAGCTTTATCACCCTCTGTAAAGCCTTTCTGTGAAGAAATATTATAAGCTCTAAGTTATAGAAATACTTGTAAATACTTGTAAATCAAAGAAGCAGTCATATGAGCTACAATAATTTAGAAAATACATTTGTCATTGAAAAGTCATCAGATCACTGTACTGTGACAGAAATAAAGAGTGGTTTTATGCTAAAACATGTTTCTAAAGCAGAGTGGTACATGACTAATATTTAATGCAATAATCACTGAGGTATTAGAGCAGACAATATTTCATCCTAGTAGGTGATGTTACACTGTCAGGTGTTGTAATTGAATGAAAATGGACAGAGACCTGCAGAAAGACTCTGAGGCAGCCAGAGGGCAGAGCCTACTTAATTACTGAAATGTGGAAGCTACTGCAATATGACAATAAAATAACAAACAAATTTATTGTAATAACAAACAATAAAATCTAAAACAACTTTTCATAAGTTGGCAAGGAATAATTATGACAATGTGGTGAACAGGGTATCAAACAAGCATCAAGTTCTTTTAGTATCATGTTTAATCTCCAAAATAATTTAGGTTATGTCACTATAATTAAAGTTTGTACAACTGGTTCTTGAATGAGGCCCAGTGCTTTGTTCAACTCCACTCCATTTATTAGGGGACTGTTGCCTTCTTCCAAAACATAATGTTATGAAGTGGTGGTGGTGATGGTGATGAAGGAGGAGAGGTTGGTCCCAAATGCAGAACACAACACGAGATTATTCTGCCTGGACTTACCAGGCATAGGCAACAAACACTTAATATCTCCGCCACTCAGCGGGCAGACAGGCGTAAAACAAAACCTTCTTCTCCAAACACAACTACCATTAACTAACTAATGCTGCAACAAAGAACAAAGAAAGACAGGTGGTATATATAGACAGAACTGAAGACTAATTAAACACAGGTGAAAACTATGAACTAACAAGTAATAAAGTTACCAAACGCAGGAAACCAGAAACCAAAATAAAAGTCGGACAGGAAAACACATAAATGCAAAGGACAGATGTCTATATGGCATATAGATGTCTATATGTGTGTACTATATCTGAAACAAAACACAGAAAGCATTTATGGAGAACATATGGTGCTTTTAAAGGTGTATTTCTAAGTACATTGTAGTGTCAGATATAAAACTATTGCAGAATTTTACACTTTACAGAGGCATTCCAACAATTCCATAAAGTTGGGTAACTCGGCGGACAGATAAAGACAGATTGAAAGTATAAGCTTCCTAATTATCTCTATTATGGTTTGAATTCCAAAAATGTTTGTTCCTACTCCTAATAGCATATTTCATTGGGTCTCTTTGCATCCTATAAGCTGACTCCTTTCAACCCTGCACTTCAAATTTTAATTCACACTTAATTCACACGTTGTGTTAAAAAATGCAAACATTCTCTGGAGATTTAGCATTTCAAACCAGTCTTCAGTCCTAACACATGCTGATTCTGGTAACATCACCTTTGGACATGTGTCAGACTTCAAACATCTCTTTCCCAAATAAACATTTCTAAATTTTGAGGGTTAATCATGGAAATTTCTGAATTTCAAATTGAACTTTAATGAATTGCAACACGGTGGATTAGTGGTTGGCACTGTTGCTTCACAGCAAGAAGGTCCTGGTTTCGTAACCCTGCAGGGGCCTTACTGTGTGGAGTTTGCATGGTCTCCCTGTGTTTGCGTGGGTTTTCTCCAGGTACTTCGGGTTCATCCCACAGTCCAAAAACATGGATGTCAGGTTGATTGGTGACTCTAAATTGCCCATAGGAGTGTGTGAGAGTGTGTGAGGTTGTTTGTCTCTACGTGGCCCTGTGATGGACTGGTGACCAGTCCAGGGTGTACCCCTGCCTTTCATCCAAAGAGAGCTGGGATAGGCTCCCTAGTTAGAAATAAGAGATCAAGAGATCAAGAGGTTTTATTGTTGTACACACAATATAAACATAACAGTTAAACTGTGCGATGAAATTCTTATTTGCGACTCTCCTTCCACAGTAGTCAAATTAAAATAGAAATAAAGTAGATAAAACTAAAATAAAATAGAATAGTATATTTACATAATAAAATATAAAACTAAAAACAGTGCAGTGCAGTACGTACATTATAGCAGTGGTTGCAAATGAAAGTGATGTGTGCATATATAGATTGCACTTATATATCTTATGAACTGGATACCAAATATAATAGAGAACAGTGCTTAGCTTATTAAAGTCTATGATGGGTGAGTGTGGGGTGAACTATTTAAAAGCCTGACGGACTGGGGATAGAAGCTGTTGGTCAGTCTGGTGGTTCTGGATTTCACACTTCTGGATCTCCCGCCTGAGGGCAGAAGTGTGAAGAGGCTGTACTGTGGATATAGATAAGCGGGTATAGATAATGAATGAATAAATGAATTGCCTGTGACAGCTGAGGCTTTAATGTTCAGTGTCCACTGCTTATCAGTTGCAAATACCTGTACGTAATATCTTCTCTTCAATGGAAATTATTTGCGGGGAGATTTCTGTCCTCGTATAATATTGTTAAGACATGTCTGTACGTCAACATGCAAAACTACAGCCTTGCTGACACCGTTGGTAAATATTCAAACTTCAGCATCACTATCAGTTTCATTTAAAATACTTGGAAAACAGTGAGAGTTTGGCTGTTAAGAAAACATTTATATTAATATTGTTGATATTACAGGAAAAAATTGTACTTAACCACGAACCTTCAGCTACTGTGTTGGATCAAATGGCCCTGCTAAATAATGAGAAACAAACAGTTCCAGTACGTACAGCAACATTTTACAAGTGCTATACTTCAAATTAGTAAAAGTTCACCCACACCACACGTCTCACTCTGTAATTGTTCAACCATCTATCAAATACAATACATGCCAATAGATTTGAAGGTGCTCTTACTGTAAACGAACAGACACTAAATGGCTTTATTGGATGCTATCAGCCTTTTCTAAAGCAACACAGAGCCAGTTAATGATTGACCTGCATGCATACTGAAGAAAGGGCTGAAGCACATGGTGAATGGGTGAATTTGAGTTGGGGCTTTGAAACCTTTATGATGTGATATTGTAGGTTCCTGGCAAACCAACAGCAAATACTGATAATGAGTTAAAAAATATACTGGCTTTCTGCCAGAGCTCTGAAGTAGTGACTCTTCTGTGTTTGTTTGGTTATTTTATTCTTATTAATTTATTTTTTGCTTTTTAAAAAACACAAAATGTCAGCAAAGAGGAACAGGAGACCAGTTGAATAGTTAATCTGACAGTCAGGATATAGCGTCACTTATGGTGTTAAATGAATGAATCATGATTCATTTTTTGTCTTATGTATAGTAAACCAAATGTGGTCATTTTCTAGTGTATTTCACATGTAATTATATACACTAAACACTGATAATTAAGGAACTGTTGTTAAATTGTGAATAAATCAAATTAAATGCAACATTAACACATTTGGAGAGATACTTTTCTGTCTAAACAACAGAACATTTTTGTGGTGAAAGGAATTTTTAAGGTCCTTACGGTCAAAATCCAAAACTGTCTCAATGTTTTGCTTGATGATTGATGATGATAATTAGAAGATTAATACCAAATTCAAATTTGTCTGGCAGGCTCCAACCAGCAGCTGACTATTTTAGCATAGCATTGAGATAATATATGAAAAAGCTAATTTAACTCTTACCAATTACCAGAACCTTTAAAACTCACTAATGTATCTGGTGTAATCCTTAAACCCAAAGTGTAATAACAGCATTTAACAGTTCTACAGCAATTGTATGACAGGTCCTTTCTTGGCTATGAGCAGCTGCCAAGAAATCTTTGGCGACACCAGGAAGTTACTAATAAAAGGCAAGAAATGGTAAAGCAAATAATCCCTCATAAAACTGAAAATTATTGGTTTTATTTGCTAAGCTAACCAGTTCCTGACTGCAGCTTCATTTTCAAAGCACAGGTTTGAGTTTGATAATGTTTTAATCTAACTTTCCACAACTGAGGCTGAGGTGAGTAGCTGAACATCCGGGTAAGCGAATCACTTTTGTCTTGCAGGCGTGTCGTGTTGTGTGTGTTGTGTGGTTCGTCTGCAGACTGGCGGCAGACTAGCTGTGGTTTGGCACACCTGGGAACCGGCTAGACTTTGAACGGTTCACTGGCTGCTGCATTCCGGTGCTGGTCGGGTACCTTTCTGTTTTGACCGGTGTTTGTTGCTATTTCCTGACTTAGCGCTCGTTGGCCTACCGGTTAGCTTAGCTAGCTAGTTAGCTTGCTAACATGGCCTCTCCCTCTCTCTCTCTCTCCTGCTCGGTGTGCCACATTTTTAGTTATTCCTCTGCCTCCTTTAGCGATAATGATACCTGTATTAAGTGTAAGGTTCTGGTAGCCTTGGAGGCGAGGATCACTGATTTGGAAGCGCGGCTCCGCACCTTCGAACAAAAGCCAGCTAGCCTAGCCCCGTTAGCTGGTGTGGAGCCATCGAGCTCAGGGTCTGTTAGCGGTCCAAGGGCAGCTCCGGAGCAGCCCGGAGAATTAGCCTGGGTGACGGTCCGAAGGAAACATACTCCTAAGCAGAAGCCCACGGCTCATCACCTGCCTGTTCATGTTTCTAATAGATTTTCCCCGCTCAGCGACACACCGGCTGAGAAACCGACTCTGATAATTGGCGATTCCATAGTCAGGAACGTGAAGCTAGAGACACCAGCGACCATAGTCAAATGTATTCCTGGGGCCAGAGCGGGCGACATCGAGTCAAATCTGAAGCTGCTGGCTAAGGCTAATCGTAAATATGGGAAAATTGTTATTCACGTCGGCAGCAATGACACCCGATTACGCCAATCGGAGGTCACTAAAATTAATGTTGAGTCGGTGTGTAACTTTGCTAAATTAATGTCGGACTCCGTAGTTTTCTCTGGACCCCTCCCCAATCTGACCAGCGATGACATGTTTAGCCACATGTCGTCGTTCCGTCGCTGGCTGTCTAGGTGGTGTCCAGCAAACGATGTGGGCTTCATAGACAATTGGGCCACTTTCTGGGGAAAACCCGGTCTGATAGCGAGAGATGGCATCCATCCCACTTTGAATGGTGCAGCTCTCATCTCTAGGAATTTGGCCGAGTTTCTTAGCCGACCTAAAGCCTGACAATCCAGGGTGGGGACCGGGATGCAGAGACTCAGTCTAAAACGCTTCTCTGCAGTTTCCTTAGAGCCGCCGCCCCCTTTAAACCACATAGAGACTGTGTCTGCCCCTCGAACATATAAATCAAATAAATCAGAAGTTAACAGAAGAGGAGTTATTCATAAAAACTTAATAAAAATTAAGACCACTCCTCTTATTGAACAGAAAAACAGAACTGTCAAATGTGGATTATTAAATATTAGGTCCCTTTCTTCTAAATCTCTGTTAGTAAATGATTTGATAACTGATCACCAAATTGACCTACTTTATCTTACTGAAACCTGGTTACAGCAGGATGAATATGTCAGTCTGAATGAATCAACCCCCCTCAGTCATAAAAATTATCATGTTCCTCGAAGCACAGGTCGAGGTGGAGGAGTAGCTGCAATCTTCCAGTCAAACTTATTATTAAACTTTCATCCTCAGAACAGTTATAACTCATTTGAGAGCCTCACTCTTAGTCTCTCACATACAAACTGGAAAACACAAAAACCAGTTCTACTTGTCATTTTGTACCGTCCACCTGTTCCTTACTCAGAGTTTTTAACTGAATTCCCTGACTTCCTGTCTGATTTAGTGCTTAGATCAGATAAAGTTATTATAGTGGGAGATTTTAACATTCATGTAGATGTTGAAAATAACAGCCTCAGCATTGCATTTAATTCTATATTAGATTCAATTGGTTTCATTCAAAACGTTAATAAACCCACCCACTGTTTTAATCACACCCTTGATCTTGTTCTGACCTATGGCATCGAAATTGAACATCTAATAATTTTTCCCCCAAATCCTGTTTTGTCAGATCATTCTTTAATAACTTTCGAATTTAAAATGATGGATCATGCAGCGTCTGGAAGAAAATTCCACTACAGCAGATGTTTATCCAACAACGCTGTTAATAAATTTATGCAAATGATTCCATCTTTATTTGCATCCATGCCAAGTATAAACATAGTGGAGGGCAGCTGCCTTAATCCTACTCCCTACCAAATTGATCATGTTGTTGACAGCGCTGTAACCTCACTGCGTGAAACGCTTGATTCTGTAGCCCCTCTGAAAAAGAAGTTAGTGATTCAGAGAAGACTAGCCCCATGGTATAATTTACATGTTCGTACCTTAAAGCAGACAATACGAAGGCTGGAAAGGAAGTGGCGTTCCACAAACTTAGAGGAAATTTTTCTAGCCTGGAAAAACAGTCTACTAACATATAAAAAAGCTCTCTGTAAAGCCAGAACTGCATACTATTCATCACTAATAGAGGAAAATAAGAACAATCCCAGGTTTCTTTTCAGCACTGTAGCCAGGCTGACAAAAAGTCACAGCTCCGTTGAGCCCAGTGTTCCCTTAGCTCTCAGCAGTGATGAATTTATGAGTTTCTTTACAAATAAAATCACAACTAGTAGAGATAAAATTCAGCAGGTGCTTCCTATACCTGCAACAAATGAATCTTCTACTACAGTAGCTCTTGAATCATCTGTAGGACCTCAGTTATGTTTAGACTGCTTCTCTCCTATAGATCTCTCTGAATTTACATCAGTAGTTGCTTCATCGAAATCATCAACGTGTCTCTTGGACCCCATCCCGACTAGACTGCTTAAAGGCACCCTGCCATTAATGAACTCATCTTTATTGGACTTGGTAAATTTATCTCTAGTATCAGGCTACGTACCACAGGCCTTTAAGACTGCAGTAATCAAACCTTTACTCAAAAAGCCTAGTCTTGATCCAGGAGTCTTGGCTAATTATAGACCAATATCCAACCTGCCATTTATTTCTAAAATCCTAGAAAAAGCTGTTGCTAAGCAGCTATCAGACCACTTACACAGGAATGAACTATTTGAAGATTTCCAATCAGGATTTAGAGCACATCATAGTACAGAAACAGCACTGTTGAAAGTTACCAACGATCTTCTCTTAGCCTCAGATAATGGACTTGTTTCGATACTTGTCCTCCTAGACCTTAGTGCAGCATTCGACACCATTGACCACAACATCTTATTACAGTGACTGGAGCATGTGATTGGTATCAGAGGAACAGCGTTAAAGTGGTTCCAATCCTATTTATCGGACAGATTCCAGTTTGTTCATGTCCATGATGAACCTTCCACACGAACAAAAGTTAGTTATGGAGTTCCACAAGGTTCTGTGCTAGGACGATTCTGTTCACCCTGTACATGCTTCCTTTAGGATATATCATTAGGAAGCACTCTATTAATTACCACTGCTATGCGGATGACACTCAGTTATATCTATCTATTAAACCTGTTAACACAAACCAGTTAACCAGACTTCAAGCCTGTCTAACTGACATAAAGGCTTGGATGACCAGTAACTTTTTACTTTTAAACTCGGAGAAAACAGAAGTCATTATATTTGGGCCTAAAAATCTCAGAAATAACTTCTCTAAAATTATAGCTACTCTAGATGGCATAGCCCTGGCCTCCAGCCCTACTGTAAAAAACCTTGGAGTTATTTTTGACCAGGACATGTCCTTTAACTCACACATAAAACAAATTTCTAGAACTGCATTCTTTCACCTGCGCAACATTTCCAAAATTAGGAACATCCTGTCTCAAAATGATGCAGAAAAACTAGTCCATGCATTTGTTTCCTCAAGGCTAGATTACTGTAACCCATTACTATCTGGATGTCCTAATATCTTAATAAAAAGCCTCCAATTAATCCAGAATGCCGCAGCCAGAGTCCCGACAGGAACTAGCAAGAGAGATCATATTTCTCCTATATTGGCTTCTCTTCATTGGCTCCCTGTAAAATATAGAATAGAATTTAAAATCCTTCTTCTCACATACAAATCCCTTCATAATCAAGCTCCTTCATACCTTAAAGACCTCATAGTACCATATTATCCCAATAGACCACTTCGCTCTCAGAGTGCAGGCCTACTTGTGGTTCCCAGAGTTCTCAAAATGCAGAATGGGACGCAGAGCCGTTAGCTATCAAGCTCTTCTCCTGTGGAACCAGCTCTCAGCCTGGGTTCAGGAGGCAGACACTCTCTGTACTTTTAAGGCTAGACTTAAAACCTTCCTCTTTGACAAAGCATATAGTTAGGGCTGGCTTCAGGCAACCCTGAACCATCCCTTAGTTAGTTATGCTGCTCTAGGCCTAGACTGCCCGAGGACCATCGGTGCACTGAGCTCCCCTACCCTACCCTACCCCCCCCCCCCCCCCCCCCCTCTTCTCTCCCACCTCATGTATATTCCACCATTGAATGTTACTAACCTTGTGCTCTCTCTCTCCCCTAGTTTGTGCTCTCTCCCTCCCTCTCTCTCTCTCTCTCTCTGTACCTTCTGCAGGTGTCCCTGGTCCTGGAGCTGTTTATCGCTGATGTGCAGTTACTGGCCCCACCAACTTGCAGTGTCTATTTGTTGTTTATTGTTGCTGTTCTTTTCTCTCTGCTCTATCCACTCACCCCAACCGGTCGAGGCAGATGGCCGCCCAAACTGAGCCCGGTTCTGCTGGAGGTTTTTTTCTTCCGTTAAAGGGAGTTTTTTCCTCTCCACTGTCGCCAAGTGCTTGCTCATAAGGGAATTGTTGGGTTTTTAGTTTTAGTTTTTGTAAAGTGCCTTGAGATGATTTGTATTGTGATTTGGCGCTATACAAATAAAATTGATTGAATTGAACTATAAAATTATTCCTATACTAATCACTAGGCTAGTGGTCAGTAGCTACTTTTGTACCTGATCAAATCATGATCATATATGAGCTCAGATGTATCCACACAGACCCAGAAGGAAAATGTTGTAGATTTTATTTTCATTTGATTTTTTTATTTTACCTTATTTTACCAGGAAAGTCCCTTTGAGATTCACTGATCTCTTTTTCAAGGGAGTCCTGGCCAAGATGGCAGCAGCAACACAACCCACAGACAGGACATTTCATACAGTTACAATGTATAAAGTTACAATAAAATGTAAAATGTATAAGTTACAATAAAACACACAAACACACAAAGAGAATTAAAAAAGGTGATTCAATATCTGTTATGTTGAGAGGAATTGGTACGGGGCCCAAGTGCGGATAATGAAAGTACTTTGAGAACGGCAAACAAACGAGAAGCAGACCTCAGGCAGAAAAGGTCAGTAGCAGCCACAAACAAAACTCTAGTGTGGCAAACCAGATAAACGTAGCTCAGGTCTAAACATGACTCCAAATATGACTCAAACACAATTTCAATTTCACAATCTTTATTTCACAAAGCCATTAAAACAGATAAATACAATCATGTTATCATTCATCTGTGAAAAGACTCCCCAGAAGTTGGCCAGAGCTTGTAAATAGGGGCCCATGCAGCAATTAACATACAATCACAATTATTGCATTAACCTAATGCTAATCTAAAATACCTACTAATCTAAAATATTGTGTAATATCCTAAGACCACAAAAAAATCACAAATAAAATACATGCATATAGACAGCATAATTGAAATACCACAATAATAGGAGCAACAGTGATACCACTTGACTTTGTTTTAAAATTGACTGACAAAGGGTTTAGGAATTAATGTACCTTAGAAGCGACTTTCCCATTAGGCTATTTTTAAAGCTAGACAGAGATGTAGATGCTTTGATGTTGCTTTCAAGTTTGTTCCAGATCTGCGGACCTCTACGCATTACACAAAAACATGTACATTTGAGTTTGCATTTCTTTCCCCTTAAAATATTCTTGTATATACCATATAACATAACAGTAGTTTAAGTGGGGCTCAAATAGAAACTTACACAGGGTTAAAAGAGCTTCAAATGGAAGAAAGTGTCTCAGCTTGAAAATCAAGCCAACATATTTTGATAGTTTCTTTGCTAGTTCATCGATGTGATTCTTAAAATGTAGATGTTCATCAATTCAGTTCAATTCAATTCAATTTATTTGTATAGTGCCAAATCACAATACAAATCTTCTCAAGGCAACTGAACTAAAAACCCAACAAATCCCTTATGAGCAAGCACTCGGTGACAGTGGAGCGGAAGGAAAAACTCCCTTTAACGGAAGAAAAAACGTCCAGCAGAACCGGGCTCAGTTTGGGTGGCCATCTGCCTCGACCGGTTGGGGTGAGTGGATAGAGGAGAGAGAAAAGAACAGCAACAATAAACAACAATTAGACACTGCAGGTTGGTAGGGTCAGTAACTGCACATCAGCGATATACAGCTCCAGGACCGGGGACACGTGCAAAAGGTACAGAGAGAGAGCACAAAACTAGGGGAGAGAGAGAGCACAAAGTTAGTGACATTCAATGGTGGAATATACATGTGAGTGGGGAGGGGAGGAGAGGAAGAGAGGGGAAGGGAAGGGAGTGTTAGGGTTAGAGTAGGGGAGCTCAGTGCACCGATGGTCCTTGGGCAGTCTAGGCCTATAGCAGCATAACTAAGGGATGGCTCAGGGTTACCTGAAGCCAGCCCTAACTATACGCTTTGTCAAAGAGGAAGGTTTTAGGTCTAGCCTTAAAAGTACAGAGAGTGTCTGCCTCCTGAACCCAGACTAGGAGCTGGTTCCACAGGAGAAGAGCTTGATAGCTAAAGGCTCTGCCTCCCATTCTGCTTTTGGAAACTCTGGGAACCACAAGTAGACCTGCACTCTGAGAGCGAAGTGGTCTATTGGGATAATATGGTACTATGAGGTCTTTAAGGTATGAAGGAGCTTGATTATGAAGGGATTTGTATGTGAGGAGAAGGATTTTAAATTCTATTCTGTATTTTACAGGGAGCCAATGAAGAGAAGCCAATATAGGAGAAATATGATCTCTCTTGCTAATTTCTGTCAGGACTCTGGCTGCATTCTGGATTAACTGGAGGCTTTATATGGAGGTGTTACGCCCGACCTAGGGGATACCGGGGCATAACACGATGTGAGTGTTCTCAAAAACTCTCCCACTCTCAAATAAATCCAACAGTCCACTGAATGCAATTAAAGGAAACCATTTATTTTCCAAATAAAGTCAAAGTAACTCTGTCCAACACTCTAATGCCCAAAATAACAAACAAAAACGCTAAAGTAGCCCTACTATTTCCTACCCAAACAAAACCAACAAAAGACAGGTATTCTACCCTGGTCTCCTAACATAAACATAGAAAACATAAGAAAATAACTGGGCTTCTTACCAAAACGAAGAGTATTTAGTGCTCAATATTTACAGTGTAAGTAAAGTCACAAAAGTTTGTTAACCATTTGTTCTACACATCTTAGACTTCTTACAAATACAGAGTTCACAACAACGAGTGCTGGTTTGGGAGTGGCAGAGATGGAGAAGAGCTCTCGGCTGCAGTCAGTGGGAGCTTCATATACTGTTCCCGGAAGGACTGGACCAATCCAGGAACATCAATTCACTTCGAATGGACCAATCCCATGGATCCACCTAGACTCCACGCCCACTCCTTTCTCTCTCACATACACACACATACACACCAAGAACTGGGGAGGAGAGAGCTAGCAAACAACTCACAAACCTTACGAATAATGACCCAGGGTCATAACAGAGGTACTGGGACATCCAGATACTAATGAGTTACAGTAATCTAGCCTTGAGGTAACAAATGCATGGACTAGTTTTTCTGCATCATTTTGAGACAGGATGTTCCTAATTTTGGCAATGTTGCGCAGGTGAAAGAAGGCAGTTCTAGAGATTTGTTTTATGTGTGAGTTAAAGGACATGTCCGACCGACAAGATGGCGAGCGACACAATCAGTGAGGCACTTACAACGCCATCAACACCAAGAACAACAACAACAACTACCTGACAATACCAACTCGGACAATGCCAATCTACTGCTCCGTCTAGCAAACAATGAAATCACCAAATTAAAGCAGGAAATACGCCGCCTCTCTCACGATCTCCAACAGAAAGACTCCATACTGACTAGCTTCAGGGACATTGCCCTCGAGCAGTTGAGGAAGATCTCCACACTTACCTTCACTCTCCAGGAGACTGCCCCATGGGACCCGTCAACCTGTCCACGACCCTCCTCCTCTTCTACACCATGTCTTCGGTCCTCCTGGACCGAGGTTGCGGTTCGTGGGCGGAAAAAATATCACCACGGGTCTCCGCGTCCCTCCCTAGACCTCTCCAATCGATTTGCACCTCTGTCTTCTGCCACTCCAGACCTACATACTGTTTCATCTGCCAATCACGTACCGGATCGTTCCGCTCCGGTATCCCAACAACACCCGTCACCCGCTAATGTCGTTCGGCGCCGTCACCTGCTCTCGCTCCCCTCTGACGACACCCGCTGCCCCCGCCTTAGTCCAAGTGCTCCTCGCAAAGCCCGTTGCCCCGGCGGAAAACAGTCTCCATCCCGCTCAGCTACTACATCTGTGCGCCGTAGGATCCTTCGCGAGGCCGTGCTCAGGCACACTCACGGGCTCCCTAGCTACGGACCAACCCAACTGCCGCCTCCATCTTCCACCTCAGCACCTGATGTCACCGCCCCGCCTCCCCGCCAGTCAGCAAGACGACACGACTCAAACGGCCTACTACTGGCATCTTCTCCACGCCCCCTTTTCCCCCCAACCATGTTAATCATCGGAGACTCAATTATAAGGAATGTACGCTTTTTCAACGCCACTACTCACTGTTTCCCTGGAGCTACAACCTCAGACATCTTGGCCATGCTTCCTGGATTACTGCCAACACTTCCGTCTTCCATCATTAGAATGATTGTTCATATCGGAACTTGGGACACATCACTCCACCAGTCTGAACTAACTAAAAAGGATTTTCTCTCTCTCCTCCACCTCCTAAGCAACTGTGGTAAGACTATTTTCATGCCTGGTCCCATCCCCACGTTTGGAAGAGGCTCTGGCCGCTTCAGTAGAATCCTCAGTCTCAACACCTGGCTCAAGTCTGTCTCCCTGTCCTACAATCTCCAATTCATCGACAACTTCAACCTCTTTTGGAACCGACCTGCCTTCTTTGCAGGAGATGGTCTGCATCCTAACCGCCTGGGCTCCCATATACTTTCCACCAACATTCAACATGCAGTTCACTGTACCCCACACGCTAACACTGGACAACCTGTCCATTCTGTCCCACAAGCCTGACTATCTGACTCCATACTACCAATCCCCTCCATCTGGTCATCCTCCCGACCTCAGCCGAGGAAACCTGGTATACGCCTGATCAACCACTCTGTTCTAGCTAACATCCCCAGACACATGGACTCTACACCTTTCCATAACACTCATTTTGGGCTACTTAACGTTCGCTCCCTCTCTCAAAAAGCATCCCTCATCTTTGACATTATTCTAAAACACAATCTCGACATCCTGTGCTTAACTGAAACCTGGCAGCAGCCCAACGACTTCACTGAACTTAATCAATCTATTCCTCCTGGTTTCACATATCTCACCCATCCACGCCTCTCGGGACGCGGTGGCGGCCTCGCCATACTGTTCAACCTTAAATACAAAATATCCATCCACCCCACTGTCACCTTTCAGTCCTTTGAAGCTCTCATAGCACGTATTCACGGTCACACACCAACCTTCTTGGCCACTATCTACCGCCCACCAAAACCTAACCCGACCTTCCTGGATGAACTGTCTGACCTCTTAGCTAACCTCATCTCTCTGTCAGCCAACATAATTCTTCTTGGTGATTTTAACATCCACTTCGACAATCCCAACAACACCACAACAAAAGACTTCATTTCCTGTCTGGACAGCTTTGGGCTCCAACAATACATCCCCTCCCCAACACATTCTCTAGGCCACACCCTCGACTTAGTCTGCTGCTCTGGCGTCACAGCTCAGTCATGTTCTACCCTCGACACCTCCTTCTCCGACCACAAACTAGTCTGCTTTAACTCCAAACTACCTATCTTCAAAACCCACCTCTCCCGCACCATCACCTTCCGTAACTTAAAGAACATCGACCTCCCCTCCTTCACTGCTGCTCTCAACAACCTTTCATGTACTAATTATACACCGTCCCTCTCCAACATGTTATCCAATTTCAACCGTGAGCTACGAAATCTACTCGACACCTTCGCCCCACTCAAAACTAGATCTGTATCCTTTACGCACTCTGCTCCATGGTACACCCCCGAACTCCGCCTCCTCAAAACCCAAGCCCGTCGCCTTGAACGTCTCTTCAAAAAAACCGGTTCATCCACCCACAAGGACTTATACCTAAACCACATACTGAAGTACAAGCAAACCATTACCCAAACAAAATCTGACTTCTATGCCTCTCTTATTGTATCCGCCTCTGGCTCCACGCGTTCCCTCTTCTCCACTGTCAAAAATTTATTGGGCCCTCCCGATACTCCTCTCTTCCCCTCACTCTCCACCACCTTGTGCAATAACTTCCTGGATTAATTCTTATCAAAAATCGAAAATATACACCAGCAATTTCCCCCCATCTGTGACACTGCGAACTGCCTCCACTGTACCCTACCCTGTCTATCAGTATCCTCCCCGCTTTCGAGTTTTATCATTCCACCCACCACGGTTATCTCTTCACTGATCCTCAAATCCAAACCCTCAACCTGCAAACTTGACCCCCTACCAACCAACCTCGTCAAGCTCTGTCTCCCCTCTCTCCTTCCTCATCTTACCCACATTATTCACACTTCCCTCAGTTCTGGTATCGTACCCCCATCACTCAAGACAGCCATCATCACACCAATCCTAAAAAAACCTGGCCTCGATCCTGCGAACCTTAACAACTTCCGCCCTATCTCCAATCTCCCGTTCCTCTCTAAAATTCTTGAAAAAGTTGTCCACCACCAGGTCCATACCCACCTTGCCGCCAATAGCTTATACGAACACTTTCAATCTGGTTTCCGCCATCTTCACAGCACTGAAACTGCCCTGGTCAAAATCACCAACGACCTCCTAGGAGCCGCAGACTCTGGCCTTGTCTCCATCCTCATCCTCCTTGACCTAACTGCAGCTTTTGACACCATCTCGCACAATATTCTCCTCCATCGCCTTGCTTCCATCGGCATAGCCGGCTCGGTCCTCTCATGGTTCACCTCCTACCTCTCTGACCGCACCCAGTCCGTCCATCTCCAGAACTTCCACTCCCAGCCCTCTACTGTCAGTTGTGGCGTGCCCCAGGGCTCTGTCCTGGGGCCCCTCCTCTTCATTATTTATCTCCTTCCTCTCAGACATATCTTTAGGCAACATAACATCAATTTCCACTGTTATGCAGACGACACCCAGCTGTACCTCTCTGCTGCTCCATCTTCTACCCTCCCACCTCCCTCCCTCCCTCCTTACCTGCTTACATAATATCAAATCCTGGTTCACCCATAACTTTTTGAAACTCAACCCCGACAAAACTGAAATTCTCCTCGTGGGCACCAAATCCACCCTTTCTAAAACCAGCACCTTCTCCATTCTAATTGACAACAATACTGTCCTCCCCTCCCCCCAAGTTAAAAGCCTGGGTGTCATCCTAGACGGTACTCTCTCCTTCACTCAGCATATCAATACCACTACCCGGTCGGCCTACTCCCATCTCCGTAACATAAACCGCATCCGTTCTTCACTCACCATCAATAGCACGGCCATACTCGTTAATGCCTTTGTCACCTCTCGTTTGGATTACTGTAACTCACTCCTCACTGGTCTACCTCTCAAATCACTTCATAAACTTCAACTTGTCCAGAATTCTGCTGCCCGAATCATCACCAGAACTCCATTCTCACATCATATTACCCCTGTCCTTAAACAACTTCACTGGCTCCCTGTGTCCTTCCGTATAAACTATAAAATCCTCCTTCTCACCTACAAAGCCCTCCACTCTATTGCCCCACCATACATCACTGATCTACTTCATATCTATTCTCCGCCTCGTACTCTCCGCTCCTCTAGTTCCACTCTCCTCTGCACCCCTACAGTGCGCCTGGCCACCATGGGCGCTAGATCCTTCAGCCACACTGCGCCCCGCCTTTGGAACATTCTCCCTCATCGCATCCGGTCGTCTCCGGACTTATCAACTTTTAAATCATCACTCAAAACGTATCTGTTCCGTATAGCGTTTTCCACCTAACTGTCTTAACTTCTCAAAGCAGCCCGTGATGTTCTACCACCCTCCGCCTATTTCATATTGTCTCATATTGTTTCATATTTGTTGTTCTGTCATCTGGGTTTCTGTCGAGCGGTACCGACTAGAGATAGTCGGGCTCACCTCCACGCACAGCCTGGGCTCTGGAACCCAGCTCCTTGAGAGGGGCTGGACTCTCTTCTACTCTGGAGTTGCTCATGGTGAGCGGCGGCGAGCTGGTGTGGGCTTGCTCATAGCTCCCCAGCTTAGCCGCCACTTGTTGGAGTTTTCCCCCCAGAGTGAAAGAGTTGTTTCCCTGCATCTTCGGGTCGGGGATAGGTCTCACACTGTTGTCTCGGCCTATGGGCCGAACAACAGTGCAGAGTACCCGGCCTTTTTGGAGTCTCTCGGGGGGGTGCTGCAAGGTGCACCAACTGGGAATTCCATCGTTCTGTTGGGGGACTTCAACGCTCACGTGGGCAGTGACAGTGAAACCTTGAGGGGCGTGATTGGGAGGAATGGCCTCCCCGATACGAACCCAAGTGGTGTTCTGTTGCTGGACTTCTGTGGTAGTCATAGTTTGACCATAACGAACACCATGTTCAAGCATAAGGGTGTCCATCAGTGCACATGGCACCAGGACACCCTAGGCCGGAGGTCAATGATCGATTTTGTAGTCGTGTCGTCTGACCTTCGGCCGTATGTCTTGGACACTCGGGTGAAGAGAGGGGCAGAGCTGTGAACTGATCACCACCTGGTGGTGAGTTGGATCCGCTGGTGGAGGAGGAAGCGGGACAGACTTGGCAGGCCCAAACGTACTGTGAGGGTCTGTTGGGAATGTTTGGCCGAATCCGCTGTCAGAGCGGTCTTTAACTCACACCACTGAGAGAGCTTCTACCAGATCCCAGGGGAGGCTGGGGACATTGAGTCCGAATGGACCATGTTTTCCACCTCCATTGTCGACGCGGCGGTTAGGAGCTGTGGTTTCAGGTGCTTGTCGTGGTGGCAATCCCCGAACCCGGTGGTGATCCATCCATCACCCAAGCCGAAGTCACTGAGGTAGTTCGGCAGCTCCTCAGTGGCAAAGCACCAGGGGTGGATGAGATCCACCCTGAGTACTGCAAGTCTCTGGATGTTGTTGGGCCCCGGATAAGCGGAAGAAGATGGATGGATCGATGGATGTTAACAGTTTTGCATGGCCTCAATTTGAACCAGAGACTCTTTTGGGACTCCACTTAGGTTTACGATCTTGTTTGAATCAGAAACTCCCTGAGACTCTGCTCAGATAGAGATCTCTAATTTTACGCTGTTTTGTTTTAAGCCTCTACTCAGTTCACTCATAAGATGCCTTTTACCTGACAGGAGTTTGTCTCTGGTCTCCTTCCAAAATTTGATCGCGTCACTTCTTTCCCTTTCAGTAGATTTCCAAGCCTCTGTTTCCCTTAAGAGAACGGGGCAGAGGTCTTTAGACTCCTCTCTGCACGGTATTGGTTCCAAGCCTAAAAGAAAAAGGAAATATTGTGATCCTGGATGAGCCCTGAAGTCCGTTTAACAAATAGACTCACAGGATGAACTTCGGTAAGTTACATAGAAGTTTTACTTGCAAGGAGTAATGTTTATAGAGCACCTTAGTACAGCATGAGAATAAGTGGCTGGTAACAGCCAAGCACATCATTTTTAATACTATGATACAAACAAAGTCATGTGAAAATAAAGAGGAGGCAATTTCCCACTGCAAGACATCTGGGTTTCAATACCAAGAGTCTTTATCAAACAGTCAAGGTTAGCGCAAAAGTTATGTCAACACAATAACTGTTCAAACAGTATGTGGACTGTACAACACGAGAAAATAAGATTCTTGATCTTCTTTATGCCAATTTGAAGGAGGCATACAGCTCTTCAGCCCTCCCTCTGCTTGGTGGATCAGACCACAACTTAACCCTCTGGGGTCTGAGGGGGTTTTTGGGGCCTGGAAAAATTTTGACATGTCCTGACATTTGTGCTTTTTTCAGTGTCTTTTAAACATATTAATGTCTAAAGTCTGATAACACTGTAATCAGCACAAAATTGGCTACAATAATATGTGAGCAGCAAGTTTATACATTATTGTGTTTTTGAGAAAAAAGTGGTTATGCATGGTTAGTGAAAAACTAAAATTTTTTACTCACTGAAATAAGACCATAAAACACAAACAGAACATTGGTTCACAAGACTTTGGAGACCAGCATGTTGTAGGCTAAAGTGTTTACTTCAGAGTGCTGTGAATGTCATCTTGTTCACACATTCACAGTAAACAATACACTGATTTAAATTTTCTAAGATACTTTTTGTCCAGAAAGGCCATATGCAAGAGGGTGTGTCTGAGGATGAATAGTCGTGATTTACCTGAGAACACAAAAGACGCACTGAACGACCAGACAAAGCCGCGCATAATGAGCCTTTCAGTCAATGTAGATGGGACGGATTAGTGCAGCACAATACAACACAATGAGGAGCCAAACGATCCTCATTTGAGTTAAAAATCAGGGTTTTTACTCTGAGGACAAGCTAAACTATTTGTCTCTGTGTGGAATACAAGAAGCGCTTCTTCACGTGCGTAACGCGCCATCATCCAAACACGGCGAAAAAGTGAGTAAATTCTATGATGAAGTTTGATATTTTGTGTCATTTCTCGAGGGTGTGCACATATTTACCTGGTTCACCTGAGATTATTTACATGTGAACAGTGGACAGTGTACAAGGCGGGACCGCATTACCTGTAATGAGGTGAGACAGGAAAAAACGGACTTCTCCTTACGTTCATACGGATTAAATAAAAAGTGATGATTTGTTTTTGACTTGAACTGTTTCACTCAAAAGAAAACATTTCAAGCTTTCTAGCCATATAATTCTTATTTTTATGAGGCAAGTATTCGCTGAGATTCTGGTTGTTTTATTTACGCGTCTGTGAAGAGAAATGGCAGAGACAGAAAAGTCAGAGAGCGCACCCTGTCGGCTTTCTTTATTTAAAAAAAGCACAACGTTTTGTTTTTATTATGATTGTATACCCCTAAAACTAGACCCTTTACAGATTTGAATGATATACTGCTTTTATCTGTACGATCAGAATTGATGAAGTTTGTTTCGGCCTTATCAGAAAAAGATGCGTCAAAATGCGCCGGCGCGTGTGTCGACCCCAGAGGGTTAAGATCAAATATCAAAGTTTAGTTGTACAACAATTTAAATCTTTAGTTCAAACAATTCTATTTACCTAATAAACTGTAAACACAATCAAAAGTTAATACATTCAGAGAATTTTTTCCTCTTTACATAAAAACATTCAATCAACAATTATATTGGCATTGGAAAACAAAATCATATATTGCACCTTTAACTTGACCTAACTAAATCACAGAAAACAACCTAGGGCATTTAGGCTCACGTGCTTATTTATCCCTCGCTGCACCGGTAACAGTAAGAGAATGCACAAAAATTAACCCTCAGATTACCATGACTCGATAATACGGCATGTAATGTAACTCATCATGAGTTACATGTCATGAGACTCATCACGTCTCTCAACATAACAACAACACAGCTCACCATTGAGTAGTTTCACAGTTTCCATATCAGTTTATCAGACATTCGGCTCTGTGCACCATTTCTTTCCAGTCGGATGGCAACAGATGGTCTTTGCGATTTTCTGAGCGGCGCACATGCAGTGTCCGCACAGTGAAAACCAGAAAAGCATGGACAATGAAATGCGGAACTGCTAGATGGCAATTACGCTAGCTAGCTTGCTGATTGGCCAGCTCAATGTCTGACCACAGAGCCAAAACATTAACCCTTTCTTAACATGCACCTAAAATCTCACAATGATCCATCCATTTATCTCTGAACAACCAATTGTGTTAAGGTCTTTTATGAGATACTATTTGATTTGTGCATTTGAAACCTAGGTTACATTTAGTTAAGATATGAACTTTAATTTTGAATATTTGTTACTCTTTGGAACACTGCATTAACTTCCTGTAAATAACTGTAGACATTTATTGTGAAAGTCTGACCACGTCATCCTGAAGAAGACACCATGCCTGACATTTAAAATTACCTCAGTTGGTGCATGAAGCTGTATGCCAATTACAAAAGTCCATTTTAAGATTATGTTGCTGTTTCAGGACTTTTATTTTGAAAGGATGCTAAACAAAGGCTTTTATTTTGAAAGGAGAGAGTGTTGCAAGAGACTCACCTGATCACAGATTACGATCCTAACTTTATTTTCAATATTCATTATACTTTACAAAGGTGTAATAACTTCCTACAAATCACTGTAGACTTTTATTGCAAAAGGCTGGACATGGCCTCCTGGGAGAAGACACCATGGCTGACATTAAAAACACCCACAGCCTTCATTTGTGTTTTTCACCAGAACTCCTGGACCTCTTTTATAATGGGAGTGAATGAGATGAGATTCAGCAGTCACTCTCTGCGGGTTTGGTCACCTGGTGGAAAAACTGTAGGTCCTATCAAAATGAGAACAGCATTACCTAAAAGAAGACAAAAATCTCTCCTACTTTGATATATAAATTGTTTATAAAGCTTAAGTTTGACACCAGAAGAGAAGAAAAGAGACCAAAAAGTTGAAAAAAGCGGAAGAGCAAAAGCTAGGGCAAAAGCTAGACTCAGAAACCATAGCTGACATGGGAAATGGCCTCACTTGGTGCCTGAACTGTATGCCAATAACCAACGTCCGTTTTAATATTGAGTCGCTGTTTCAGAGCTTTTCTGTTTAGAAAAAGCTATTTCAGGGCTTTTATTTTGAAAGGACGAAGTGCTACGGGAGACTCACGGGGACCTTATACTAGAATCAAGACTTCATTTTGAATATTCCTTATACTTTACAAAAATGTAATATCTTCCTATAAATAACTGTGGACTTTTATTGTGAAAGTCTGACCATGTCAGAAAACCATGACTGATATTGAAAATGGCCTCACTTGGTGCCTGAAGCCATATGCCAATAGCCAACGTCCGTTTTAATATTGAGTTGCTGTTTCAGGGCTTTTCTGTTGAGAAAATGCTATTTCAGGGCTTTCATTTTGAA
Source organism: Mastacembelus armatus (assembly GCF_900324485.2). Lineage (NCBI taxonomy): Eukaryota > Metazoa > Chordata > Actinopteri > Synbranchiformes > Mastacembelidae > Mastacembelus > Mastacembelus armatus. The sequence continues at coordinate 1,520,185 of NC_046649.1, forward strand.
AAGACAAACTGCCATGGGAGACTCATGGGACCTTATACAAGAATCTGGACTTTATTTTGAATATTCCTATAATATTTTCCTGTAAATGACTGTAGACTTTTATTGTGAAAGTCCGTCCATGTCCTGGTAGCAGACACAATGGGTGTCATTAGCTTGCACAGCAATCCCAACAATAAAGACACAGGATAACAATAGTGTGATAATCTAAAAAAAGGAAAAGCTCATAAATAGGGCTTAAAAGGGTTCAAAATAATATTGTGATAATATTATGTTGCAAAATGTGATTATTTTTATTGTTTTTTTGTTTGTTTTTGTTGTAAAGGTATTTTGGGTGAAAACTGTTTTTGCCCTAATGAACAATTGTAAGAGGACTTTTGTTTGCATTCAGGTGAGGAAAAGGACTGAATGTATATTTTATGTTATTCTTAAAATGATTGAAGGAGGAATAAGCAGGAAGTGAGAGGGGGAAAGAGAGAGAGAGAGATGACAAGGAAAAGGAGAGAGACACACTAGGTAGGAGGAGGGCCGGCACTGCCACCTCATGACAGTTAAGCCCTTTTTGGGTGTGAGCATGCTAGTCAGCTCGACGTAGCAAGCTTAGCATACCTTGCACTGGACTGTGGAGTTGCTGTCACTAAACCAGTGACTGAACACATCCGGACCATTACATGAGAGGACACGAGAATCAAGTAAGTGGACCACGCGCATGTTCGAAGCTTCGAGCTGGTGTTGGACAGGATTGTCAGAGAGTTCATCATTGTGCTTCATCTCTGCTTGTGCTGCTGCAACACGCACCTGCCACACACCAGAAGTTCCACATTCTGCTGCAGGAGACACTTGGCACCTCATCATTGCAACTGATTATCCACCTCCTGAAGAAGATTCACAAACCCCTTATGGATGTTTTGCTTCAGGCTACAGCTCAAGTGTCCACTCCTGGTAGCTCGACAGAGTCCATAATTTGAGCTGTGGGGGATGTGTTGTCAAAAATGGATAAACCCTCAGGTGAGAACATTAGTTATCAACGACTGCGGATGTTCTTGAGTACATTACCTACACCTGATGGGGAAGAAGCACTGGAGGGTTGGCTTGAACAGGCTCATTTCATGGTAGAAGAGAGTGAATGCTTTGCCATAGAAAAGCGCAGATGCATTATGGAAAGCCTTAGAGGACCAGCCCTGGCTGTGATTAAAGCTATGCATGCAGCGGGGGCTGATGTAACTCCTACTGAGTGTCTTGATGCCCTTGATAATGCATTCGGGTCTGCTGAGTCAGGTGAAGATCTGTACTTTGAGTTCAGGATTGTTTCAGCAGGAAATAGATGAGAAACTTTCTGACTTCCTTAGGCGGCTAGAACAGTCACTTTCCAAGGTGGTTATTAAAGGTGGGGTTCCTGCTGGTCGTGTGGATGCTCCTCGAGTAGAACAGTTATTGAGGGGAGCTATAGATTCAGCTCTGATGCTAGTTCAGCTAAAGTTAAGAGAGAGGAGACAGAATCCGCCAAAGTTTTTGGAGCTGTTGTCTGAAATCCGAAATGAAGAGGAATATGCAGCTTCTAGACTTAAACTTGGTACCTCTGTCAACCAAGTACATGCCAGCAAGCATGTAGAGCATGTAGGTAGCCAACAGACAAAGATACAGTCATTAAAAGCAGACATTAAGGAGATGAAATCGTTATTAGCCACTATAACCATTAAATCATTTGAAGAAATAGGCAGTAACAAAGAGCCAGGTCCAGTTATCCCAAGGCCAGTGACTGATAGAAAAGAAAGTTCAGAGATGTTGGCTCTTAAGAAACAAGTAAAAAAGTTACAGAAGAAAGTGTCATCCAGAGGGGCTAAGATCTCCGATAACATAGCCAGCACAATGTCAGTGGAAGCTTCAAGACCAACTCAAAGGAGCCAAAAGCCCAAGTCTGTCAGAAATCCTAAGGAAAACTGCTATTGCTGTGGTGAAGGTGGGCACTTTGCTGACAAATGCCAAAATCCTGAGAATCAAAGCAAGGTTATTCAGAAGCTCATTCAGTCTCTCAGGAAAGCCAAAGAAGGGCAGTCACCTAGCCAAGGGGATACAGATGTTGAGACGGTCTGCTCTGTCAAAAGAAGTGAAGTGACCACAGCAGCTAGCAGAGACATTCCTCAAGGGTTAATAGGACCCCCTTCCACAGTGTGCTTCCAGGTAAATGGGCAGGAGTGTGATGCTGTGTTGGACAGTGGCTCAGAAGTCAATAATTTTTGAGGAATGGTACAGGAATCATTTGTCAGATGTGCAAGTCCATCCTGTGTCAGGCTTGGCCATATGGGGGTTAAGTGAGACCGGCTATCCCTATCTGGGTTATGTTGTAGTTGAAGTGAAGTTCCCTGAAAGTGTAACAGGGTCAAATGAGCCCTTATCAGTGCTAGCATTACTCTGTCCTGGCCCTAGAACTCCGGACCAAATTTCTGTCATTCATGGCACTAATGCCAGTCTCTTTAAGCGGTTGGCCAGACTTTGTAAGGAGACTGCTGGTGTAGACCTAACTCAGACATTGGGCATCCGAGCTGATGAACCTGTTCATTGGTCAGAAACCATGAGCAGCGAAGAAGAAGAAGAAGTAGGATGTGTGAAGTGGATGGGTCCTGACCCATTAAAATTGCCAGCTAGTGGAGATTGAACTGCTACATGTAGCGTGGAGTTAGAGAAGCCCTTAGACAGAGATGTGCTGATTTTGGAAGCCTCACCCATGGCCCCGCTTCCAGCTGGTGTGTTGCTACAGCCACTGGTGGTGCCTAGTTCAGAGGTGGATGTGACTCATTTCCATGTGATTGTAAGAAATGAATCAGCAAGGGAAGTAATGCTCCCAGTTGGAACAATAATGGGAAACGTGTGCATTACAGATCCAAGGATGCCGGTTCTACAGCCTCAAAATCAGCCAAAGACAGAAGTGGCCTCAATGCAGTTTGACCCTAGCCAAGTGGACTTTTGGGACTCCCCTATCCCAGAACACTGGAAATCTAGACTCCGGCAAAAGTTGGCTGAGAGAGCCTGGGGTTTTTTCTGTGCATGAATGGGATGTGGGGTTCGCAAAGGGTGTTGAGCATCATATTAGATTGTCAGACACAAGACATTTCAGAGAGCGGTTTCGGCGGCTTGCGCCTGCAGATATTGAAGATGTGCGCAGACACCTGCAGGACCTGCTGAAAATTATTAGTATTATAAAGGAGTCTCATAGTCCATATGCCTCCCCAATAGTCATATCTCGAATGAAGAATGGCAGTGTCAGAATGTGCATAGACTACAGAACACTTAACAGTCGAACCATGCCAGACTGATATGCCACTCCCTGCATTGATGATGCACTTGATTGTTTGTCAGGAAGTAAGTGGTTTTCTCTGTTAGATTTGAGGTCTGGTTACTATCAGATTGCTATGGCTGGAGCAGATAAGGAAAAAACTGCCTATATCTGCCCTTTGGGCTTTTATCAATTCGAAAGGATGCCTCAGGGTATCACTGATGCTCCAGCAACGTTCCAAAGACTAATGGAGAAAGTAGTGGGTGACATGAACTTTCTCCAGGTGTTAGTTTACCTCCCAAAGACAATGAGATCCATTGTCTTTGGGAGGTCGTTAGAGGAGCATGACGGATATTATAGGAGGTTTGTGGCCAACTATTCTGCCATTGTAAAACCCCTTACAGAGCTTACAAAGGGATATGAGCCACTGCAGAAGTGCAAGGAGGACAAAGAGAAGGAAAAAGGACCCTATCTCAAAGAGTCAGAGCCTTTTGGAGATCGGTGGGATCAAGCATGTACAGATGCTTTCAACAACATCATTCAGTGCCTCACACATGCACCAGTCTTGGCATTTGCTGACCCTAACAAGCCCTACATACTGCATACTGATGCCAGTTTGAGAGGACTTGGTGCTGTATTATATCAAGAATACCCTGAAGGTCTCCGTCCAGTGGCTTTTGCTAGCAGAAGACTAAGTGCTTCTGAGCAGTGCTATCCCATTCATCATCTAGAGTTTTTGGCACTTAAGTGGGCGTTTGTGGATAAATTCCATGATTACCTTTATGGAGCTAAATTTACAGTCAGAACTGACAATAACCCACTGACCTATGTGCTAACACCAGCAAAGCTTAGTGCCACAGGACATCGGTGGTTGGCTGCCTTGGCCACCTATGATTTTAACATCCAGTACAGGCCTGGCAAAAATAACATTTATGCTGATCTGCTGTCCAGAAACTTAATTGAAGAGCTGGAAATAGGAAAGTGGGAGGAGATACCTGAGAGTGGGGTGAAATCCATCTGTCAAAGGATCTGCGCTACAGAGTTGTATGGCCCACCAGCCAGATATGTAGATCAACTTGGTGCCAGGCCAGAGTGCGATCCTGATGTGTTTGCGTTCCCTACTCATCTTGACTTACTCTCTTTAAGGCAGATGTCCAAAACTGAACTGATTGCAGCTCAGCAGAAAGAGGACGTCATCAAGAGTGATTGAAGCCCTGTAGAAAGGGAAGTGGCCTTGTGAGAAAGAGATTTCTTCTGAGATGATGATGTTCAAAAGGGAGAGAGACCACCTCGTGCTGAAAGATGGACTGCTTTACAGGATGAATAAAAAACCTTCTGGAGAACAGGTTACACAGCTTGTGTTACCAGCTGAGTTCAGAGAGAGTATTTTTCACTCTTTACATGATGACATGGGTCATCATGGGTCATGGGTCAAGCTGCTCCCCTCCACCAGATTGTAAGTAGTAGCCCAATGGACTTATTTTGCATTGATTTTTTGACTATGGAGCCGGACTCAAAGGGGATCAGTAATGTTTTGATAGTGACCGACAATTTTACTCGGTACACGCAGGCATTTCCTGCAAAGAACCACAAAGCTCTCACTGTAGCAAAGATTTTGATGGACAAGTACTTTGTGCATTTTGGTCTGTCAAGCAGAATACATTCAGACCAAGGAAGAGATTTTGAGAGCCGGTTGATTAAAGAGCTTTTGATGATTTTGGGGGTACGCAAATCCCGCACCATGCCCTATCATCCTCAAGGGGACTCCCAACCTGAGAGATTTAACCGCACTCTACTTTCAATGCTTGCTGCGTTGTTGCAGGAAAAGAAACATTCTTGGAGTCAGCATATCCCATATGTTGTCCATGCCTACAACAGTACAAAGTGTGATGCCACTGGATACTCACCATATCTGTTGATGTTTGGCAGAGAAGCCAAGTTGCCAGTGGATCAATGTTTTGGCATCGCACCAAATGGGCCTGGAGACAAAAGTCATTCTCGCTATGTAGAGAAGCTTAAAGAGGATTTACAGGAAGCTTATCAACTAGCCAAGAATGTTGCAGACAAGACACACCAGCGGAACAAGAAAGCATATGATCAAAAAGTGTGTTTTCAGACTATTGACAATGGAGACAGAGTGCTTCTCAGAAACCTGGGTTTCAGAAGTAAACACAAACTCAAAAGCACCTGGGGTTCTGTGCCATATGTTGTCGTGGGAAAGCTCTCCAACTTACCAGTTTATTGTGTAAAACCTGCAGATGGAAAAGGGGGTTTTGAAAACTGTGCATAGGGATCATATGTTGCGCATCAGTCAGTCAATTCGTATGCCAGAGGTCCACAGTCATGATCATACATCAGCGAGATCAAAAACACGTCTTCAGAGAAGGAATCGACATCAATTAAAGACAGAACAAACTTTTAAATTGTCAGATGAGGACACAGATTCGTCTTTGGAGTATGTAAGAATTTACAGACCTTCCAGAGAATATCTGCAGAGGTTTCGGCCTTGTAAGACAAACACAGAACCAGAAGTTAAACGTTTCAGGGAGGGGAACAGGATTCTAATGAGTCGAGTGGCAAAGAACAGCAAGTATCTACCCAATATGAGCCCTTCTTCCATAAAAGCCACAATGAGACCTCAGACCAGGAGCTACATGAAAGCTGTGCCTCTGATCACAACCATGAAGAGGAGTGCCGGTCAGAAGGGGGCTCTGCTAGTGCTCCTGACACAGGCTCTGAGTACGCAGAATCTGATCAAGAACAAAGACATTGTGAGATACCAACTAGTGTCTCTAAACCTGTGCCCAAGTCTGCAACACAGATTAGAGATTTCAGGTCATCAACTTTGGCAAAGAGACAAGTAAAACCTGTAATATGTCTGACCTACAATGAGCCAGAAAAGTCTAGGAATCAGCCAATTACCATTGTTCACAAGGGCATAACATTAAGATAAGTTAAGATATTTTAAGTTTGACAGGGACTCTTTCTTTGTGTATGTTGGGATTGCTGCATGGGAACATGCAGACAGTTAATAGGGGGAGGGTGTAGCCCTGGGTAAATTGAATGGTAAAATAAATAATCTAAAAAAAAAGGAAAAGCTCATAAATAGGGTTTAAAAGGGTTAAAAAATAATGTGATAATATTATGTTGCATAAATGTGATTTTTTTTTTGTTGTTTTTTTGTTTGTTTTTGTTGTAAATGTATTTTGGGTGAAAATTGTATTGCATTAATGAACAATTGTAAGAGGACTTTTGTTTGCATTCAGGTGAGGAAAAGGACTGAATGTATATTTTATGTTATTCTTAAAATGGTTGAAGTAGGAATAAGCAGGAAGTGAGAGGGAGAGAGGGAAAGGAGAGAGAGAGATGGTGACACGAGGAGACGACGGTGTGGAGTCACAGCAAAGCAGCTTTAACGAGCTGGTGTTGGACAGGATTGTCAGAGTTCATCATTGTCCTTCATCTGCTTGTGCTGCTGCAACACGGACGTGCCATCGAGATGTTTTGTTTCCTGAACCTAAGATGTTTTAATGCCTAAACATAACCAGGACATTTTAATGCCTAAACCTAACCGAGATGTTTTATTTCCTAAAACTAACCAAGACGTTTTAATACCTAAACCTAACCGAGACGTTTTAATGCCTAAACCTAACCGAGACGTTTTATTTCCTAAACATAACCGCGACCTTTTATTTCCTAAACCTAACTGAGACGCTTTAATGCCTAAACATAACCAAGATGTTTTATCTCCTAAACATTATCATGTTGTGACCCTTGTAGCGGACCTAAAGCAGCAGAATATGGTCACATTCCTAATTGAGGCAGGAGTGATATCCCTTTGACAATTTATGACTATGAAACTCTTTGTGACCAATGAGGACCAATAATTTGCCCACTCTGGTTCTCAGGTATCAAGGTCTGACTTTATTTTAGTAGAATAACAGATTTAATGCAGGCAAACAGACAATGGAAATGAAGCAAGTGGTAACTTATGGCGGACGAGGTTGCAGACAAGGCCAGACTCGGTAACACTGGGTTGGTCTTGAATGAAGGGAAGGGAGTTGAGCCGAGTGGTTTCCGCAGAGCAGTATCTGGCGGAGCGGAGTTCCTTGGTTAGAGGATCCGGGTATCAGCTTGGGTTTGAAAAAATCCCCATTCACAGTCCCGGTTGCTCGAAGAAAAACAATAAAACTCAAAACCACTTGTGTTAGCAAGAGCTCCACTGTCAAATCAAAACATAAGTCCGAATGAACAAAAACTTCAGTGGGGATTAGTATTGGTAATAATTCCTCTTGAGAAAAAGTTCTCTATCCAGAACATAACGTGAAGCTAATTATCTCAGCATAGGAAAATGAGGCAGTCCATGATCAGCAATCTTCTGGGTTTATCCAGCAACATGGAGTAGATCAAGGTAAAAACTCTGGTGAATCTATGTATGAAATGAGTTAGAATAGATTTAATCGAAAACTTTATAAAAATGCCATTTCCACATTCTCAGATGCAGGCACAGGGAAAATTGTCAGATTTGAGGGAAGGATGAATATAGCCAAATGCAAGTTTTTGAAGAAACCTCCTCAAGAATGCACATGGCCTGACTAGGAAAAGGCTTCACTTACAGCATGAAAATTACCTGAAGCAAAGAGTCGAGCCAGCACTAGACTAGCTTCTGGAAAAGTTTCAGACTGTTGTTGAGTGCCCAGCCAAAGTCCAATTTTAACCTTTTAGTCTTACCCCAGAGCGGATCCGCTCCGATTTTTGTATGTCCAGATATGTCTCAAAAGATCGTCGGAAAATGTGTATACAGTCTAATAAAACCTTAAAGTCTCATGATTCAAATGACATAAAGCAATTTTGTATTGAATAATCACAGCGACTACAGTTTCTTAATATTTAAACAAAAGTACAAATAGTACAGTCCAATACGCTGTTCCTTACATTTCTGTCGCGTTAGTTCATATGTGTACATAATATGGAGTGTCGCATATCGTTTTGTTCGTTAGAATCCATAGAACAAAGTGCACCCATGTTTTAGTCCAAAAAGACGTAATATTGTACAATAAATCCATAAATCCATCGTCCTCCTCATAAAAAGCCGTAAACCGCTTCGTTTTACGGCTGTTTTGTCCGTTTATTCAATAAAGTTTGACATAGCAAGCTTCTGTGAATCACATGAGGCCTCAATCAAACCTGTTTGTATGTTTCGCAGCGTCACTAACGGTAAAACCAATAGAATTCACATCCTCAGAGAAAATCCCAGTCAGAGGGCATATTCTAACTTCGATTGACAGGAGAATTAGCCAGTCAAATTGTTCATAAATGGTGACTGACGCATATTGTAGCCAATGATGAGACCTATCCAACAATATATGGGAAGTCGTGCCAGATGATGCAACAGTGGGCTTTAAATGGCCCCTCCTTACTGTAAATGTAGCCTTGACAACACTGGGCAAGCAGCGCTTGACGCTAGAGGGGGAGGGGAGTCATATTTCACATTTTACAGCGCGCCGATAGAAAACTGGGATGCTTTTGCTTCAAACGGCAGCAAGGTCGTCAATATAACTCTTAAAATGTAAGAACAACAGCTAGTTTAATTTAGCTACGTGTTGTTCGGCCATTTGCCAAAAAGGGGGCGGGGTAGACAACACCTCATAGTGCATGCTTGTAAATGGCAGGTTTGTCGATGCTACCTGAGATTGCTGTATGATCATTAACTCCTTGCAAGTAAAACTCTTATATAATCAACTGAAGTTTGTTCTCTGAATCTATTTGTTAAAGAATTTACCTAACACCAGTCCTTTTTGTCCTTAGCCCAGGTAAGATGCCTCTGACGTCTCTGGTTCAAGAGTGGCTTGACACAAGGAATGCAAAAGTTGTAGACCATGTCCTGGATACATCTGTGCATAGTGGCTCTCGAAGCATTGACTAAAGCTGCAGTCCACTCCTGGTGAATCTCTCCCAAAGTGTAGAATGGGCTTTGTCTCACAATCCTCTCAAAGCTGCGGTTATCCCTGTTGCCTGTGCACCTTTTTCTATGACATTTTTTCCTTCCAATCAACTTTCCATTAATGTGCTTGGATACAGCACTCTGAGAACAGCCAGATTCTTTAGCAAAGACCTTTTGTGTCTTACCTTCCTTGTGCAGGATGTCAATGATTGTCTTCTGAACAATTGTCAAGTCAGCAGTCTTCCCGATGATTGTGTGGCCCTGATCCACACAGAGAGACCATTTAAAGGCTCAGGAAATGTTTGTAGGTGTTTTGAGTTAATTAGCTGATTAGAGTTTGACACCATAAGTCTCCATATTATATTTTTCACAATATTATAATTTTCTCAGATACTGAATTTTGTTTTCATTAGCTGTAAGCTCTAATCATCAAAATTAAAGGAAATAAACACTTGAAATATATCAGCCTATGTGTAGTGACTCTAGATATATGAATTTCATTTTTTGAATTGAATTACTGATATAAATCAACTTTTTGATGATATTCTAAGTTAAGATGCACCTGTACAGTATATTAAACATTTCCCTATTACTGTTTTTCATAATGACACTTGTTTCTAGAAAACAGCAGAGTTGCACATGTAGTTAAGGCATATTTTTGCCTTAAATTCTACACAGAAGATAAGTCCTACTGTGATGAATGCACTTCATTGTTGACTCTGTGCTGAACCAGCAGTTGTACATTAACTAAAAATCAATAGTGGCAGAAGCTGCATGTGTGTGTAACTCCTGCCTCTTTTCTCTTTTTCTGATAGCACTAATACTATGATCAGAGACTGCTAGGTGTTGATGATTAAGCATTTAAGAAAGATATAGACTCCCTGCCACTGGGATAACAGATGGTATGTTAGTGGTTGGTAACGTGTTTTTTTTTTAAAATAAATGTATTGCTATAATTAAATTTTAAACAGTAATAACAGCACTAACTGTAGGCAAATGAAGCATTTAGGCATTTTAGTAGTAGACATCTTCTAATTCTTGTCATTGTTCATCATTTTGATCTGCAATGCTACGTGTGCAGTTTGTAGTGAATTGCACCTGTAGCAATTTATAGTGAATCTACTACACCTCAACATGTTTATATGAAAAAGGTATGGATAAGGTCAGGTATGGATAATCAGCCCCGGCCCCATTTCTGATTTGTTGTGACACAACTGTGTGTCTTGTGTTCACTGGCAAATTGAAACAACCCATCAAACTATGTAGGTTGGAAAGAAAATATGAATGTCAAATTCTTACTGTGCATTGGAATTGTTATTGAATGTGGATGACATCAAAACCACTGTACAAAGTTCATGTCAACATCTCTTGCTGTGCCACAGCTTTCACTTAACAGAAGACTGTTTCCTATTGCAAGTGTGTTGTGCTGTGTGTGTGTGCTGTATAGTTCGTCTACAGATTAGCAACAGACTAGCTTTAGTCTTACAAACCTAAAAACTAACTAAACTCACTAAACAATTCATACACATTCCGGTACTAGTCAAGCACCTTTCCATTTTGACCAGTATTTATTGCTATCTGTAGACTCAGCGCTCGTTAGTGTACCAGTTAGCATAGCTGGCTAGTAGCATGGCTTCTCCCTCTCCCTCTCTCTCCTGCTCGGTGTGCCACGTTTAGTTATTCCTCTGCCTCCTTAGTGCTAATGATACCTGTAATAAGTGTAAGGTTCTGCTAGCTTTGGAGGCGAGGATCACTCATTTGGAAGCCCGGCTCCACACCTTTGAACAAAAGCCAGCTAGCCTAGCCCCGTTAGCAGGTGTGGAGCTACTGAGCTCAGGGTCTGTTTTGTGTATGAGTTTTTCCTCTCCACTGTCACCAAGTGCTTTCTCATAAGGGATTTGTTGTTTTTTTTATTTTTTGTAAAGTGCCTTGAGATGATTGAATTGTGATTTGGTGCTATACAAATAAAACTGAATTGAATTGAATAGAGGAGAGGGAAAAGATTCAGTGGTGGATTATACATGTATACATTCCAATATACATTCCACCACTGAATGTCACTAACTTTGTGCTCTCTCTCTCCCCTAGTTTGTGCTCTCTCCCTCCCTCTCTGTTCTCTCCCTGTACCTTCTGAAGGTGTCCCTGGTCCTGGAGCTGTATATTGCTGATGTGCAGTTACTGGCCCCACCAACCTGCTGTGTCTATTTGTTGTTTATTGTTGCTGTTGTTTTTTTCTCTCTGCTCTATCTTATCTTTAATATCATCTTTAATAGCGGGTCAAGGCTGGGGTGAGTGGAGATGGCCGGCTAAACTGAGCACGGTTCGGCTGGAGGTTTTTTCTTCCATCAAAGGGAGTTTTTCCTCTCCACTGTGAGGTCACACTGTATAGGTCCACCCCCTATACACCATCAATGTTAACAACACATATACCTTGCAGTAGACATGAAAATTAATCATGAATATGCATTAATCTTTTTTCTGACTTTATGTTTCCACATCTGTGGTTGCATAAATTGGTTTCTGCCACTTATTTTCACGGCAGGACATTTTGATACAAATAGATCAAGGTTTGCCAGGTGCAGGTTCTGTTAAAGTCTACTTCCAGTCACTTATTTGGTCATTATAAGACTGGAGCTAGTTTGTACCCTAATATGAAAACATGTTTCAGCTGCAGTTTTACTCTGCCACTGTCAAGGTGGTCCTTACATTTTGTTTTACACCTAAAGTAGCAATACTTGACTCAGTGAGTTAACAGCTAGTGATTTGAGCATGTTGCAGCTATAGGTTTGCAACTAAGCAGTTGCCGTTTTCAGTCTACTGTCAGTGACACATACCCACACGTACACAAATAACATCAGGATCTAGATGAGCAGGAGGTCTTTTGTCCTTCTACTTTTTTTTCTGTCATCTCAGAATAAGGAGAAAACAGGGTTTGTCTCAGTCAGCAACAGATAATCTTTATACCTAAAGATTATTTTGATTGACTAGATATTTTGATACAAGTTAGCCTATGTTACTAGTATTCTACCAGTTTATAGCTGTTTATTCATATAATTGCAGCTACATACACCTTTTTGCATGTAATCATCACATCACCAGTTGTAAAATTATTACGATGAATAACACTGCAAAATGTAATCAACATTCTTTTGCTTGAAATAGGCAAATTCGACTGAGAAATGCATACATTCCTCTGTAAAATTGCATTTAACTGCCTCAGCTAGAAAATGCTCTATAGTTCTTATAGTATACTATATATTTTGGTTGTGTTTTGTGTAACATTGTGACATTAACATATTATATTCAGGGAGTAATCATTTTGATAACATCAACAATAATTTCAAGGTAGACAGCATAAGTTGTTTGCGCCTAAGGCACCTAAATGTACATTCTGTGACAGTGCTGAGTACTTTGGCAGAATGCGTCAGTGTTGATGGTTATTATAGACTCCTCTAGGTGACAGATATACTGAAATTTAAATTTCAGTATATCTGTGGGTTCTGTGGGTTGACCTCTGCTGCCCTGACCTTCACCTGCTTCTGTGACCACAAGCTTTAAATCAGTCACCGTATCCCATTCACAGTTCTAGCTGAAGGTCCACAAGAGAGGCCAGAATGCCCATTCACAATGGGAACTATGGGCCATAAGAAGGATGGTGATAGTCAGGTCAGCCCAGGCTCTTTGTAGGAGTTTTGGTTAATGGTGTATCAAACACTAACGGCACAAATGCTCCCATTCACTGGGAGAAGCCTGAGAATGGCAAATAAACACACAGAGGGTCTATTCCTTACTTAATATACTTATGGTTGCAGTCCACCTAATTAGAAGGCCTGGAATTAAGCCTAGAAAACTTCAGCAGTCCAAGTTCCAGCCTCCAACCTAAACCACCATTCTTGTTTCTGGTATGACCAATAGGAGCGTTTCAGAATTTTGAAAAAGTGTGTGGACAACATCAACATTTTTGAGAGAGGCCTTGTGGTGTAGGGTGTAACTTCACAACCAATGACATATATCATATCATATCATATCATATCAAGCCTGCTTCTGGGTTTGAATCCATATAGGAAGTAGCTGTTTCCTCCAACAAGCCCTGGCTCCTATTGACCTCCATTGAAAAATCAACAGTAATTACTAAGTCACTGTTGTTGCCACAGTAATCATGTCGTCCTTGTTTGAACACCCTCTTAACATTCGTTATTTTTTTGTCTACATTTGCTCCGTAAGACAAGATATTAGGGTAAATATCTGAACAATCAGGTGCCTCCATTAATCCACATTGCCTTGTTCCACTCCTATGTGTTGATTAGTGACAGGTTTGATTGACAGGTTGCTTTACCCATACACATTAGGACTTTAGGGTACCCGCCCCTCTGTGGTTGGAATGGATTTTCCCCTGCTTTGACATTTGAGAACAGTGTGGAAAAATTGCTGATGCCAAACATTTCATACATAGAATTAATTGTGCATATTATTTAGTCTTTGGCTAAGCCTTATGGCCAAAGCCAGATCAGATTGTGTCATTGCTTTTGCCACTCCATCCAGGGGGCATGTACATTCAACAAGCTCGCTGCTGACTGGCTCAATGGTCGCCATGGGAAGATTCTCTAGACACTGTCTTATTGTCCAAATATGGTACTTCTGGCTCCACAAAAGCAACATGGTGACATCCAAAATGACCGAAAATGCCGACTAAATTGGCTTCATTCTCATAGTTCATACTGCTGTGGGTGACGTCACACTGTATAGGCCCCCTATACACCGTCAATTTTAACAACTCATATACCTTGCAGTTCACATGAAAATAAATCATGAATATGCATTCATCTTTTTCCTGACTTTATGTTCATTCTACTGCATTCCACATTTGTAGTTCCACACATACACACTGGCACATGATTATAAATTGGTTTCTGCCACTTGTTTTTCACTGCAGGACATTTTGATACAAATAGATCAAGGTTTGCCAGGTGCAGGTCCTGTTAAGCCTACTCGTCTTATCCAGCTTTTCACTCAGCCAATGAATATTCATACTGGGTCCACACTGATTCACTGAGACTTCAATTTGTCTTCTCAGCCACATGGAAACAAATGCATTCACAGCACACACATGCAGCAGCATGAACACACATGCAAGGCTCCTTCTATTTATAAGGATTTTATACCAGTTATTTTGTAAAAGCTAACATGGAGAAATCATTAAATTCTGTTGGGCATTAATTGTGATTGTGATGATACAATAAATCAAAGTTCAATTAAACATTGAAATTGCACCCAAATCAAAAAATAAACCTCATTCTCATTTCATAGCTGCATTTCCTAGTTTTAATGTACACTGATGAGACAAAAAAAAAAAAGACTACTCACAGACCAAGTGAATAATTGGTTATCTTATATTGATGTATGTCATGCTCTAGTATAAAGTATATTAGACAGAATAATATCTATGCTGGATGTGTGAAAAATTAACTGGTGTTATAAAAAAAATTAAGTAACTTTGACAAGAGCCAAGTTCTTGTGATCAGATGACTGAATCGGAGTATCTCTAAAACACCAAGGCTGACAGGGCAGTATATTAGTAGGAATAATGTAATGTAATGGAAGGTAAATGAAATTTTACTTGACATTGTAGGAAATATTTTTTAAAGCTGACTTGCACCTTTTTTCATAAATGCATCAGTTGTTTTTGTCTTGTGTCTGAATAAGATCTTCATGCCACCTGCATTGATGATCTACTATGTAAAATGGCATTATAAGCAGCATGTAAGCAAATAGAAATTAAATGAGTCCTGAGTTGGACAATATAAAAAAAAGGGTTTTAGAATTTTTAGAATAATATTATATGATATTTGTTTTTTTAGACTTTTGTTTCTTTCAATGCTGAGCTACTAATATAAATCTGTTCACATCAACAAGAAATTTGGTACTATTAACTGTAACTGTTGGAAGACACCCTAACTAGGACTGCTGAAGCCTCTCTTAATGGCCAGTGTGAACAAGAGATATTATACCAAAAAGGAAACATTTTGCAACTCTGTCTCCTAGAAATACTGATTTTTGTCATTTTTATTTTAATTTTTTTTGTTTATATATTACCAAATTGTTACACTAGGGTGCCAAATGTCCATCTTTGATTCCCCAGATGTTGCAAACACTGTGACAGTCTTACCAGCACCTTGTAGAAAGCATACTATTGTGCTTTTCTGTTTCGCTCTCCTCTATCCACTCACCCCAGCCAGTCAAGGCAGATGGCCACCCAAACTGAGCCTGGTTCTGCTGGAAGTTTCTTCTGTTAAAGGGAGTTTTTGTTCTCCACTATCGCCAAGTGCTGCTCATAAGGGATTTGTTGGGTTTTTTGTTTTTTGTAAAGTGCCTTGAGATGATTGAATTGTGATTTGGTGCTATACAGATAAAACATTGAATTGAATTGAATTTTCTTAAGGTAAAAGTCAGTAATCCCTGTAAACACTATCTAAACGGATAATGCGACAAAAAAGGGAAAACTGTTTTTTTAACCTGGGTTTAAGAATCCAATACTATAGTTTGAAGCTTATGATATATTAATACTGGCATCAAAAATAAGTTTCACTGTAAAAAAAACAAAAACATATCTCATATTATAATTTTCTACATTGCCTGTCATCGACACCTTTCAATGTTTTCATTGGAATTGTGATGAATTAAGAAAACAGCAAAGATCCCAGTGATATTTCCTTCTGGTGAGGAGGCTGAGACCACACTGACCTCAACAGCTCAGGTAACTGCAATAATCTCCATGCCTGATATTGACATAGTGATAATCGGTCTGTGGGATTAGCACAAAAGAGGTGATTAAGCACGCCCTTCTAGCCATCTATCCACCCTTCTGTCACTACAGACTGAGCTATCAGATGCACAGAAGTTCATTCATCCATTTTCTATCCCGCTTATTCCTTAACCAGGGTCACAGGGATCTGCTGGAGCCTATCCCAACTCTCTTTCAGGTGGAAGTTAGAGGTACACCCTGGACAGGTCACCAGTCCATCACAGGGCCACATATGCACACACAACCACACACTCACACCTATGGACAATTTAGAGTCACCAATCAACCTGACATGCATGTTTTTGGACTGTGGGAGGATCCTGGAGTTTCCAGAGTAAATCCACAGTACATGCAAACTCCACACAGAAAGGCCAGGTTGCGAACCCACAACCTTCTTGATGTGAGGCAGCAGTGCTAACCACTCAACCACCCACAGAAATTCAATTCAATTCAATTCAATTGTTTTATTTGTATAGCACCAAATCACAATATAATCATCTCAAGGCACTGTACAAATGGCCTGGAAATCGTTAGGATTTTTTCTTTTTCTTCTTCGGCCGTAACGACCCCCTGAACATATGTGAAAACTCACCAAAATTTGCACAGAAATCAGAATCATGGGAAAATTTGATATTTTATAGGTTTCATAAACGAACTCAAAAAAATGGCACTTCAGTGCCCCCGACAAAAGTGAAAATACTATGTGCCAATGGGAGCCCTGCCAACATTTTTTCATTGCACCCTCACCAAACTTGGCATGTTTATTCATCATGTTGGGCCAAGCAAAAAAGCTTATCATGTCGAGGTCGTGCGACCAACAGGAATTCCACCAGTTGGGAGTTTAACTTGAGGTCATTGAGTTCGCTGTTTTTGCTCACCTCGAACTTGAATGAACTTCTCCTTGGGTTTTGACCGAAAGAGCTCATTTTTGGGCAGCCTCATCTACACAGGAGGGGCAGCTAAACTTATCCAAATTTCATAATTATTATTTACGGTTTTCTTTTGGCGGACCCGCCCAGTTGACGTACGTTTTTGGCACTTTCGTGTTGTGATAATTCGCACACGCATTGCCAGATTTGAACCAGTGTTAATTTTGACAGCAGATTTTAATTTAGTTTTAGTCATAGTCTTTTGACTAAAATGCAATTTTAGTATTAGTCATATTTTAGTCATCTGCTTTGTTTTAGTTTTAGTCTAGTTTTAGTTGACTAAATAGCATAAGATTTTATTACTATTATTAAGATTTAAAATATATTGAGTTTGATTTAAATGTAATTTAGTTAAACTATTGTAATATACAAAATATTTTAAATTTAAATTAAATAAAAACAAGTTTCATTAAATATATGGAATATGGCCTTTCCATAAAAGACCAAAAATTAGATATGCATTGTTTTTAACTGGCATATGACATTCTTCATTCTTTAAAGCAAAAGTGCAACGTGAAAATATTTAAAAGAAAAACTGTATTTAGCAGTAATGCCATTGCATTAAACGTGAAACTGACCCATATATCTTTTCTTTGTTTTCTCCCAGCTGTTGCCATTTCATTATAGTTTAAGTCAGACAGAAACGCTATGTAGGCTATGATGATGTTGTGTACTCGCGCATCCCGCGTCGCCAGATGGATCAATTACTTTTCAAATGTGTCTTACAAGAATAAGTCTGATTGAATCTTTTGTAAAAACGTCCCTCGCTCACATTTTCGTCTCGTTTTTATTAGTTAAAAAAAATGTTAATATATTTTAATTATAGTTTTCGTCGTCATCACTTGATTTTTATTTAGTTATTGTCTCATTTTTGTCATTGAAAACCTGTCGTTGACGAAAATTATAACGAAAATATTTCATCAACAAAATGAACATTGATTCGAACCAATTGACCAATTGATGAATTTTAGACCCCGGGGGCCTGAATCCACATGATTGAACAAAATCACAGCAGGCGCTATAGCGCCCCCTGTATAACAAATTGAAAATTTGCAAAATTTTGAATGGAGAGCCTAATTTTAGTTTGTCAGAAATGTACCAAATTTGGTACAAAAATCCTTTAGGGTATCCTGATCAAAAAAGCCAAACAGACCAATGCTTTATTTTCCACACTGTTGCCATGGCGAGGATCGAGAATCACCATTGTTTTTCTATGAGAGTTTTACACTTAAAGATGCAAATGCTGTAGCAATATCTGCAGCTGCTGTGTTGTCATATTTGAATCACTTACACTCCCCACGGGCCTGAACCCATGTGATCGAACAAAGTCACTATAGGCGCAGTTGCGCCCCCTTTGTAAGGGCTTTCACATTTGCATGGATAGACATTTTAGTTCATCAGAACTGTACCAAATTTGGCAAAAAAATCCTTGGGAGGATCCCGATCAAAAAAGCCAATGAAACCCATGCTCTATTTTCCACGCTGTTGGCTTGGTGATAGCAGACAGCCTCCATTGTTTTTCAATGAGATCTACATTGTGAGATGAAATTGCATGGTGAGTTAAAATTTAGTTTGTCAGAACTGTGCCAAACGTGGCTTAAAAATCCTTTAGGGTGTACTGTTCAAAAAAGCCAATTGGACCCATGCTCTGTTTTCCACGCTGTTTCCATGGCGGTGACTGAGATCCACCATTGTTTTCCAATGGGAGTTTTAAAGGTGCAATAGCTGAATAAATGTCTGCTGCTGCCATCCTGCATTTCTGTGTGTCTGTATGTGCCTGTGCCCTCTGCAGCAGTTAACAAAATCCCACACCTCACCTTTCCAGGTGCAAATTCTGCTCTCACTTAAAAGGCTCCCAGTGAGGTGACTGGAACCACGCTTTGACCTTGGTATTGAATAAATCCTTTGGTTTTATGAGAGACAAGACTCTTGTCACTGTGATGTTGTGAAAAATTTGCCTTTTTGGTCCCAACTGTGGCCTGTCAAATGAAAATTTACAACGATAAATGTGTAGGTTTGCTGGTCTGTATGTGTCCACAGGTGTGTGCAATGGTGTGTGTGACTGAATGTATTTGTTAATTCAATTCAATTCAATTTTATTTGTATAGCGCCAAATCACAATAAAAATCATCTCAAGGCACTTTACAAAAACTAATGGGAGCTCAGTGCACCTATGGTCCTTGGGCAGTCTAGGCATATAGCAGCATAACTAAGGGATGGTTCAGGGTTGCCTGAAGCCAGCCCTAACTATATGCTTTGTCAAAGAGGAAGGTTTTAAGTCTAGCCTTAAAAGTACAGAGAGTGTCTGCCTCCTGAACCCAGGCTGGGAGCTGGTTCCACAGGAGATGAGCTTGATAACTAAAAGCTCTGCCTCCCAGTCTGCTTCTGGAAACTCTGGGAACCACAAGTAGACCTGCACTCTGAGAGCGAAGTGGTCTATTGGGATAATATGGTACTATGAGGTCTTTAAGGTATGAAGGAGCTTGATTATGAAGGGATTTGTATGTGAGAAGAAGGATTTTAAATTCTATTCTGGATTTTACAGGGAGACAATGAAGAGAAGCCAATATAGGAGAAATATGATCTCGCTTGCTAGTTCCTGTCAAGACTCTGGCTAAAGCATTCTGGATTAATTGGAGCCGTTTTATGGAGATATTGGGACATCCAGATAGTAATGAGTTAGAGTAATCTAGCCTTGAGGTAACAAATGCATGGACTAGTTTTTCTGCATCATTTTGAGACAGGATATTCCTAATTTTGGAAATGTTGCGCAGGTGAAAGAATGCAGTTCTAGAGATTTGTTTTATGTGTGAGTTAAAGGACATGTCCTGGTCAAAAATAACTCCAAGGTTTTTTACAGTAGTGCTGGAGGCCAGGGCTATGCCATCTAGAGTAGCTATAATTTGAGAAAAGTTATTTCTGAGATTTTTTGGCCCAAATATAATGACTTCTGTTTTCTCTGAGATTAAAGTATAAAGTTAAGTAGTATAAAGTAGTATAAAGTTACTGGTCATCCAGGCCTTTATGTCAGTTAGACAGGCTTGAAGTCTGGTTAACCCTCTGGGGTCTGAGGGGGTTTTTGGGGCCTGGACAAATTTTGACATGTCCTGACATTTGTGCTTTTTTCAGTGTTTTTTAAACATATTAATGTCTAAAGTCTAATAACACTGTAATCAGCACAAAATTGGCTACAATAATATGTGAGCTTCAAGTTTATACATTATTGTGTTTTTGAGAAAAAAGTGTTTATGCATGGCTAGTGAAAAACTACAATTTTTTACTCACTGAAATAAGACCATAAAACACAAACAGAACATTGGTTCACAAGACCTTGGAGACCAGCATGTTGTAGGCTAAAGTGTTTACTTCAGAGTGCTGTGAATGTCATCTTGTTCACACATTCACAGTAAACAATACACTGATTTAAATTTTCTAAGACACTTTTTTTCTAGAAAGGCCATATGCAAGAGGGTGTGTCTGAGGATGAATAGTCATGTGATTTACCTGAGAACACAAAAGACGCACTGAACGTCCAGACAAAGCCGCGCATAATGAGCCTTTCAGTCAATGTAGATGGGACGGATTAGTGCAGAACAATACAACACAATGAGGAGCCAAACGATCCTCATTTGAGTTAAAATCAGTGTTTTTACTCTGAGGACAAGCTAAACTATTTGTCTCTTGTGGAATGTAAGGAGCGCCGCTTCACGTGCGTAACGCGCCATCATCCAAACGCGCCGAAAAAGTGAGTAAATTCTATGATGAAGTTTGATATTTTGTGTCATTTCTCGGGGGCGTGCACATATTTACCTGGTTCACCTGAGATTATTTACATGTGAACAGTGGACAGTGTACAAGGCGGGACCGCATTACCTGTAATGAGGTGAGACAGGAAAAAACGGACTTCTCCTTACGTTCATACGGATTAAATAAAAAGGGATGATTTGTTTTTGACTTGAATTGTTTCACTCAAAAGAAAACATTTCAAGCTTTCTAGCCATATAATTCTTATTTTTATGAGCCAAGTATTCGCTGAGATTCTGGTTGTTTTATTTACGCGTCTGTGAAGAGAAATGGCAGAGACAGAAAAGTCAGAGAGCGCACCCTGTTGGCTTTCTTTATTTAAAAAAAGCACAAGGTTTTGTTGTTATTATGATGGTATACCACTAAAACTAGACCCTTTACAGATTTGAATGATATGCTTCTTTTATCTGTACGATCAGAATTGACGAAGTAATTTAAGTTTGTTTCGGCCTTATCAGAAAAAGATGCGTCAAAACGCGCCGGCGCGTGCGTCGACCCCAGAGGGTTAACTGGTTTGTGTTAACAGGTTTAATAGATAGATACAACTGAGTGTCATCTGCATAGCAGTGGTAATTAATAGAGTGCTTCCTAATGACATATCCTAAAGGAAGCATGTACAGGGTGAACAGAATCGGTCTTAGCACAGAGCCTTGTGGAACTCCATAACTAACTTTTGTTTGAGGGGAACGTTCATCATGGACATGAACAAACTGGAATCTGTCTGATAAATAGGATTGGAACCATTTTAACGCTGTTCCTCTGATACAAGTCACATGCTCCAGTCTCTGTAATAAGATGTTGTGGTCAATGGTGTCGAATACAGCACTAAGGTCTAGGAGGACAAGTATTGAAACAAGTCCATTATCTGAGGCTAAGAGAAGATTGTTGGTAACTTTTAACAGTGCTGTTTCTGTACTATGATGTGCTCTAAATCCTGATTGAAAATCTTCAAATAATTCATTCCTGTGTAAGTGGTCTGATAGCTGCTTAGCAACAGCTTTTTCTAGGATTTTAGAAATAAATGGCAGGTTGGATATTGGTCTATAATTAGCCAAGACTCCTGGATCAAGACTGGGCTTTTTGAGTAAAGGTTTGATTACTGCAGTCTTAAAGGCCTGTGGTACATAGCCTGATACTAGAGATAAATTTACCAAGTCTAATAAAGATGAGTTCATTAATGGCAGGGTGTCTTTAAGCAGTCTAGTCGGGATGGGGTCTAAGAGACACGTTGATGATTTCGATGAAGCAACTACTGATGTAAATTCAGAGAGATCTATGGGAGAGAAGCAGTCTAAACATAACTGAGGTCCTACAGATGATTCAAGAGCTACTGTAGTAGAAGATTCATTTATTGCAGGTATAGGAAGCATCTGCTGAATTGTATCTCTAATAGTTGTGATTTTATTTGTAAAGAAACTCATAAATTTATCACTGCTGAGAGCTAAGGGAACACTGGGCTCAACAGAGCTGTGACTTTTTGTCAGCCTGGCTACAGTGCTGAAAAGAAACCTGGGACTGTTCCTATTTTCCTCTATTAGTGATGAATAGTATGCAGTTCTGGCTTTACAGAGAGCTTTTTTATATGTTAGTAGACTGTTTTTCCAGGCTAGAAAAATTTCCTCTAAGTTTGTGGAACGCCACTTACTTTCCAGCCTTCGCGATGCCTGCTTTAAGGTACGAATATGTAAATTATACCATGGGGCTAGTCTTCTCTGATTCACTAACTTCTTTTTCAGAGGGGCCACAGAATCAAGCGTTTCACGCAGTGAGATTACAGCGCTGTCAACAATATGATCAATTTGGTAGGGAGTGGGATTGAAGCAGCTGCCCTCCACTATTTTTATACTTGGCATAGATGTAAATAATGATGGAATAATTTTCTTAAATTTATTAACAGCGTTGTCGGTTAAACATCTGCTGTAGTGGAATTTTCTTCCAAACGCTGCATGAGCCATCATTTTAAATTCAAAAGTTATTAAAGAATGATCTGACAAAACAGGATTTGGGGGAAAAACTATTAGTTGTTGTTGAATACTCACATGTTTTACACAGGTCCCTTGATGAGGAAGTACACAGAGGCGGCTGGAGTGGTTCAGCTGATTACAGGTTTTATTAAAACTATACAGAGCGCTCTGGAGATCAACCCTCATGTGGCACACGGAGAGATCTGAGCTCTAGGCGAAATCTATAGAATGTATATACCTTATAACTTGGCCACCGCCCTACATGCCAGTACTTTTCCACAAAAGGAATTTGGACACGGTGCCAGACCCCCCCGGCCTGTTTGATGGCCACGTCTGGCCCATGTATTTGAAACACAAGAACAAGAATGGGGTCTAAGAGACACGTTGATGATTTCACCTTCCCTTTACCTTCCGTCATAGTAAAGACAGTGAAGAGCGGTGACCCCGTCACTTGTCTAAACATATAGGATTACACCTTACACACTGTGCTGCAATACTAGCCACACAAAGTGTGTCTGCATTCCCACAATGTTCAATTTCGACACCATAGGTCAGAACAAGATCAAGGGTGGGATTGAAACAGTGGGTGGGTTTATTAACATTTTGAATGAAACCAATTGAATCTAATATAGAATTAAATGCAATGCTGAGGCCGTTATTTTCAACATCTACATGAATGTTAAAATCTCCCACTATAATGACTTTATCTGATCTAAGTACTAAATCAGACAGGAAGTCAGGGAATTCAGTTAAAAACTCTGAGTAAGGGACAGGTGAACGGTACACAGTGACAAGTAGAACTGGTTTTTGTGTTTTCCAGTTTGGATGCGAGAGACGATACAAAGTTTAATAATAAGTTTGAGTGGAAGATTGCAGCTACTCCTCCACCTCGACCTGTGCTTCGAGGAACATGATAATTTTTATGACTGACGGGGGTTGATTCATTCACACTGACATATTCATCCTGCTGTAACCAGGTTTCAGTAAGATAAAGTAAGGTCAATTTGGTGATCAGTTATCAAATCATTTACTAACAGAGATTTAGATGAGAGAGACCAGATATTTAATAATCCACATTTGACAGTTCTGTTTTTCTGTTCAATAAGAGGAGTGGTCGTAATTTTTATTAAGTTTTTATGAATAACTCCTCTTCTGTTAACTTCTGATTTATTTGATTTATATGTTCGAGGGGCAGACACAGACTCTATGTAGTTTGAGGGGGGTGGCGGCTCTAAGGAAACTGCAGAGAGGCGTTTTAGACTGAGTCTCTGCATCCCGGTCCCCACCCTGGATTGTCAGGCTTTAGGTTGGCTAATAAACTTGGCCAAATTTCTAGAGATGAGAGCTGCACCATTCAAAGTCTGATGGATGCCGTCTCTCGCTACCAGACCGGGTTTTCCCCAGAAAGTGGCCCAATTGTCTATGAAGCCCACATCGTTTGCTGGACACCACCTAGACAGCCAGCGATGGAACGACGACATGCGGCTAAACATGTCATCGCTGGTCAGATTGGAGAGGGGTCCAGAGAAAACTACGGAGTCCGACATTAATTTGGCAAAGTTACACACCGACTCAACATTAATTTTAGTGACCTCCGATTGGCGTAATCGGGTGTCATTGCTGCCGACGTGAATAACAATTTTCCCATATTTACTATTAGCCTGATTCGATGTCGCCCGCTCTGGCCCCAGGAATACATTTGACTATGGTCGCTGGCGTCTCTATTTTCACGTTCCTGACTATGGAATCGCCAATTATCAGAGTCAGTTTCTCAGCGGGTGTGTCGCTGAGCGGGGAAAATCTATTAGAAACGTGAACAGGCAGGTGATGAGCCGTGGGCTTCTGCTTAGGAGTATGTTTCCGTCGGACCGTCACCCAGGCTAATTCTCCGGGATGCTCGGGAGCTGCCCTTGGACCGCTAACAGACCCTGAGTTTGGTGTCTCCACACCAGCTAACGGGGCTAGGCTAGCTTGCTTTTGTTCGAAGGTGCGGAGCCGCGCTTCCAAATCAGTGATCCTCGCCTCCAAGGCTAACAGAACCTTACACTTAATACAGGTATCATTATCGCTAGAGGAGGCAGAGGAATAACTAAACATGTGGCACACCGAGCAAGAAAGAGAGAGAGAGGGAGAGGCCATGTTAGCTAAGCTAACTAGCTAGTTAAGCTAACCGGTAGGCTAACGAGCGCTAAGTCAGGAAATAGCAATAAATACCGGTCAAAATCGAAAGGTACTTGACTTGTACCGGAATGTAGCAGTTAATGAATTGTTTAGAGTTTAGCTAGTTGGTTTTTAGGTCTGTTAAACTATAGCTAGTCTGTTGCTAGTCTGTAGACGAACTATACAACACACACGACACGCTTGCAAGACAAAAGTGATTCTGCGTGTTTTTGTGGCTTATTACATCTGGATATGTGTGTCTGTGATTACAACCGCTGTTTTGGTCACCATGCAGATGTAAACTGTTTCAGTGTCTGTCTGTTAGACAAACATTGACCTGAAAAACTCCCCCACTTCAGCTTTTCAGTGTTGGGACATGCACTACACCTGTGTCCCCCCCGAGTTGGTTTATTTGAAGAGATCAGTCAGTAGCCTATTGAAGATTCTGTACTTTTATTGTTTCCACATCAAAACAGATTACATGAGCAAATACAGTACACAGTAATACATATCTGGAGTTCTGTGACACTATTTCTAATGCATGCAGCCACAGAACTGAAAACAAGGAAACACACAGTGGTTATATAGTCTGATTACGCCCTTCTCAACTGTAACTCTTGCTCCTCAGCTCGTTCCCATATATGGCCTTTACATCAGTGTATGCTCAATAATATTTCACCTCCTATATATGGTCTCTACACCAGTATATGCTCAGTAATATTTCACTTCCCATACACGTTCTTTACACCAGTGATTACAATAATTCAATCTTTTATCTTTGACCCCTCACATCGGCCCTGAATCCTGCTCTCGTTTGAAGGGCTCCCGGTGAGCTGCTTCATGCAGGAGAAGCAGTTCGACCTCTCACCAGCCGAGGGTCACTCACGCCGGTGGTTCACTGAGGGCGGTGGTCCACTGGGGGAGGTGGTGCGCTCGAGGCGAGGGCCGTTCATCACCGCTTACGGCTATATTTATGACTATGATTATGCCATTCTAGTTAAAAAATGCTATATGTTAATGCTATATACAGTTACTTCAGGAATTGTTCAGACCCAATTTAAGAACAATGGTCCATGGTTAAGGAGAAAAGGTACTCTGAAGTTACATTATAGGTAAGTTCTTTGTTGTTGCTGTTGTGGGAATAGGGAAAAGTTGATTTCTTTATATACAAGTATATATTGAGATGTTTTCTAGCACTCTGATAGTTTTGATAGTAAGTCTTCGGTCCTCTATTGGTCATCCTCCCTCTACTTCCACAAACACTTTAAGAACTATCAATAGCTCAGCATTGTTCAACCTTCCATAATTGTTTCTGCCCTGCCTTTGACCAGAGGTTTTTGGCTCGCTCTGTGTGCTTGTCCACTCTGTATTGAGTACTGCAGTCAAGAAATCAAACAAGGCTGACAGGGAGCATGCTGGAGGGCAATTTGCCCAATGGGATGACCGCCCACAAATTCACCCTCCTCCTCTTTGCTAAACAAATCAACCCCACCAGTTTTGAGTAGCCTAATATTATCCAGTGCATATACGCACTCACCCACCATGAGCTAACCATGCTCTCCCCTGCAGGTCACCTCCAACCAGTTCCCAGCTTTTTTCTCCCCCTGTCCACCCAGCCGTTCTCAGCTCATAGATCACTGCTGACACATTAGTAATTAAGCTGGGATAGATAAGGGCCAGTGGAGAAGGTCCCAGGGTCCTGACACTGTTGAAAAGCCAAGAACAAACATTGTGTGTCACCATACAAGACCTGTTTGGCTCTGCTGCCTCTCATGTCCCATTTTTCCCTGTTACTCTGTCGCTCAGCCCATCTGTTTATAAACCCTGACAGGACTTTGGTCTGAGATATCAATATGTCATATTTCTTTAGTGAAACCTGCAGTGAAGCAGATAAGAAGAAATACCTAAAATCTCATTATTTTCTCACAAATTTTACCATAAAATATTAACAGTTTTCTGTTGGGAAGTCATTTTGTCTGTTCATCACTATGCTACAGTTTTCCACAGTTCAATTCTATATTAATTGTTATTGTTTATATGCAACTGAAAAAACACTACTTGTGTTTTGTACTGAAACTATTAGTTGATTGGAATTGATAAATTGATTGCAATGTTACTTTTTGCAGGAAACTAATTTAATTTTAACAGCAGCTATTGTTAGCACAGACTGTAATATGAGATAAACTATCAGCTCACTACTTGCAGCTGCCGTTCTATTTTTCACTGTGCTGCTCACTCAGTCCATCTTGTCACTACCTGTTCTCACCACTGCAGAATAGCTGTATTCAGTCATTATTTACTGTTCGGGTTTTGATCTTGAGACAAGCAATATTAGGTGGATAAAAAAATGGAAAGAACCATCAAAATAGTTAGGTTACTATATCAACAGTTGCACTGGGGTACACTACTGTTAGCATTTAAAGGAAGACTAAGATGGTTATCAGCCAGCATTAACTTGACTCAGTACTACTGATAACCTATCAATGGAAATATAATAAAACTGAATCAACATATTCAGGTTAAGTTTAACTCACCTTTTTAAAAAGGTACCAGTTTATACAGGTTATCCAGCTCTTTGTGGAAGCACTTAATCCATACATGTATCAATTTTTTCATTCAAGAACTAAATAAATTGAATTGAATAGAACCAGTTTTATGTGCTAACCTCTCTGTCTGAGACATATCTTTAATCACATGCAATATGATGCTTATTAGTCCAACAGGTTTACCGCCTGAAATGTGTCATTCACTAATTTGAAATACATCCATATATAGCTTTTGTGTTGAAAAATAACTTTTTATCTTCACTATGTTCACTGGTTAAAAACATGCATCAACCAGTATTTTAATACAGATTATTTTGATGATGTATATTCTTTTTATAGACAGTTAATGGAGAAATTAATATGGTGATTAATCACTTGTCAAAATAATCATTAACTGCAACTATACATTTAAGCAGATCAGTTTATTGCTACTGTATAAATGTGTCTTCCTATCAGTGTTTAAGGTTCAAAAGCTACAAAGGCTATAAGTGAATTGGGTTTTCAGTAAAAAAGAGAGAGAACACGTTGTTAGCAGGACATACAAGCGTGATAAATTTCTGTTCGTCTTTTGTCACTGAATACGTCTGGGCCCATATGCTGGACTACAAAGCTATGTGAAAGCAGCATTTAAAAAGCCAGGCCTACCACATTAAAGCCTATAACAATCTCTGTTCATGGTAAGTTATCACTCTCAATTAATCACCTCCCACAATGGGATTTCTGATGTGTTCAAGCCCTCTGAATGCTGCAGGTCAGGCTGAGGGCAGACTGACTCTTAGGTCCCTATTCTCCAACCCCTCACTCCCCTTTCACTTTATCACTTCTCTCTGCCAACTAAAGTGCCTTTACATTTTTCTTATTCCTTAAGCTCTCTGAAAGAATGAGAGAGTCAAGCATCACACCATGCAAAACAAACACAGAGAGATAGATGTAGGTGTGGAGATGTGGGTCTTTATGCTTCACATAAAGACCCACATCTGTAGTCTGACTGACTGAGTGACAGAGTGACTGACCGGCTGGCTGGGAGCTTTTCTGCCTGATTAAAACCCCTCCCTGGTCATTCCACTGTGGTACACAGGCTGTGTACCCAATGAATAGTATTGCATTGTTAGGGCTCTACCCATTCCTGCACTGTTGAATGGGTTTAACCACTGGTTTAGATTCAGTTACACGGTTTTGGTTGAAAGCGTCCCCCTCCCACCGCTTTGGACTCCATGGTTCCCTTGGCTGACCTGTTTTAGAAGCTGCCGTGGAAATGTCATGTTGCCCCTCCCATGGGCTGGACGGTACATTCATTTTGATAGGTGACAAAAAAAATGACTTGGGAAGGGAGTAAATCAACAGCTCTTTTTTAACCATAATGAATTTTCAATCTGTGAATATTAACCATGTGGTGATGAAGGGCTTTTAAGTGAAGAATGCAGAGAAACACTTTTTTGCAATATATGGAAGGAGAACTGAACTAAAACTGAAAGTTAAATGCCCCTTGAAACAGAAACAGTTTCTGAAAAAATGAATGAAAAAATTAAAGACCAGTAGCACAAGTTGTAAAATTTTGAATTTGGAAGAAAAGGCATCAGAATTAACTAGCTTTGAACTAGTCTTGTTTCCACTTGTTTCCAACAGATGGAAACATGTAATGGTCTTGAGTCCTGCTCTCTCTTGTTCCCCTATTCACTGTTCTGCACACTTTTTATTTAAGGGGGTTAGGGTTAATTACCTTGAATTACCCTGGATCAATGAAGTCTATCTATCTATCTATCTATCTATCTATCTATCTATCTATCTATCTATCTATCTATCTATCTATCTATCTATCTATCTATCTATCTATTCATTTATATTTATTTATGTATCTGTTATTTACATTCAGCACACTTATAATAAAGGGAGAAGCTACAACTAAGCTTATTATAAGGATGCACGGCATGTTTGCTATTCATAAGAACCCAGAGACTCATAAGGAACACATTTAGTTAAAATAAATATATACCCCCCCACACACACACCCCACACACACACCCACACACCCTTCTACCTCACCCCAGTGTGTTGAAAAAGGACAAGCCTATAATCAATTAGCTCTTCTCTCTTCAAATGGATGTCAGTTAGCCTGTTAGTTTAGTTAGTGTGGGTATATGATTGCTCTGTTAGCTGATCCAGTTGCCCTCCTTCTCTGCTTACTGCATTACTCACAACTAGTAACTTAATAACAACACTTTTATGTGACATTTATTAGACAGATGACTCATGTGCCAACTCTCAGCACAGCATGATAGAGCCTCCATCATGCTGTCCATAAGAGCAGCATTAATTTGGCTTCTGGATTTTTGGAGTTGTGTCAGCAGGTCTAAATTAACCATGAGTGGTATGTGGTTGCTTAAGTGCTTAAGCTACTCTGAATCAAGTAGACTTTTATTAATTCATTTATTATAATCTGATTGTATATCACACTAAATGGTTGGCTACAATCATTAAAAAAACACAGAATTATAATTGTAATGATATATAATTATATAATAATAGCTTGATGTTAATCCAAGATGTTTATCTAGCCTAGATAATATTTATAACAGCCTGATATAAGAGAACAATTTATGAATCTGGATTTAAAGAGGAAATTCATATAGTTTACACTCAAAATAGATTAGTTCTGCAACGCTAAGGGGAAGTTCTAATAAAGAGATGCTTATTAAGTTGCATTATGGGAAATGTAGGAACCAACATTTTCGAGCTTGAACTGTATTAATGACTAAAAGTCAAGATATCTCATTCTCTGCTACTTTGCTTATAATCACACTTTTGAAATCTGTGTATTATAAGTCCCTTTCATGTTATGGAAGCATTAAATCAATGCAGCTCCTTTAGGCATTTGTGGTAGATTTGCTTTAATGGACAAGAAATCATCTAAGCAGAATTAAAATTCTACATGTAAATTTTAACCCATATAGTACACATTGTGAAAAAAAAATAAATTACAGTGTTCTTCAGAAACTGTTCTTTTAAAAACTGCAAAATGTAATGGACTGTGTAAATTTGGTCAAAGTTACCTATTTCACTTTATCCTTAGCTACAACTAACAAAAGTTGATGACTTGACAACTGTAAAATTGTTTTGATAGTAAGAGATAAGTTAACAGTAGCAGAAAAGATTTGTATGTCCTTCGGGCAGCACCCACACATCAATGAGTCTCCATGGATACTGAGTTTAGGTATATTTTACAGCCTGTTGAAGCAACTCAGGAGGGTTTCCCACTTCATTCCTGCTGCTCCTTTCATAGCCATCCCCTATTGGTGTGCAAGAACAACACATATAGTGTCGGCATCGAGACGTGCTGTAAAAGTAATTGGTTTCATTGGAAAGTGGATAAATAGCATTGGCTGGTTGCGTAGGGCTTCCTGCCGAGTTTGACCGCTCCTGGGTTAATCACAGTCCCTCTGATGCTGGACGCTTTCCCAGTCAGCAATAGAAACCAGTCACCAGTAGTTCTGACATACAGTGCAGCCAAGGCAGGATTTAGGTGCAAAGAGATGAAGAGAGCACTGTGAGATGAAGACAAACACAAGACTTAGATCTAATTTACAAGAAGACATCTAGGAAAATATTCCATCACAGATGAAATGGCTGCCCCTTCACTTACTTTATTGATAATTCATCAATTTTTCAATCACTGAGTTGAGTCAGGGTTATGTTTATTCAGTGATCTGATCATTATCCTGTTGCTAATTACTCTGCAGGTGAATTTAACAAAAACAAATTAGATAATATAAACAGGCCTGTCCTGCCCATTTATTTACACATTTATCATAGTAATAGTTCTTATGAGGAAAAATTACTGCAGAATAATAACCACCGTTTAAATATAAGTTTGCTTTTTGTTCCTAGTTTGATTTAAAAAAGCTGCCATTTCAGCAACATAAACACAAATTTTCTGCATGCGGGCTTTTGTTTTTGATTGATTTGACGTCCGCATAATGCTGACTTTCTCCCATCGGCTGACTGAAACGGCCTTTTTGTGCCACTTGACTCCCACTCTCACACACAGCTGCATTTGTCTTGCAAATCCATCCCTGCTGCGCAGCGCTTAGACGAGGAAAAGAGAGCAGTCGGACATCAGTGAAGTTCAAGCCAGAGAACAAGCCTGTTCCATAGCACCGCTTTTGTCGATATCAAAACCGAGAGCTGGTGAAAAATGATGCATGCTTTTACACCCCTGAATCCTGGCAACTGACAGAGCATGAGATGGAGACTAGATGGGAGGTGGAGGAAAAGATACAATCAAAAAAAAAAAACTTTCCCGTCCCTGGAGGCCAAAGGCGAACAAAAGAATCCCAGTCCAAACGGGTTGAGTGCCCTAGCGCACGACGGGGCTCACATCGCAGAATGTAGGAGATGGATGGAGAAGCACACGTACAAACGGCCATGACTAAAATTAGCATATTACTAATATATCACTTTTTGTTGAGTTATTCAGGTTTTTTTATAGTTATAAAAAGAAAATCAATCATATGTTACTGTGTTCACCACAAGTTTTATAAAACATTCAGCAGTGTACACAGCTAAAGGCCTTATGTTTTCCTGACAATTGTAATCAGTGGTTACCTACTTTTTTATGTATTACTTTTTGTATTCTGCCTTGAAATCAACCTAGTCTGCTTAATTTCCATATCTTTTCAAAGAAACTTCCTCGTGAAAAGACTGTAATATTTCATGATGGGGCACGCAAAAGCTGTCCACAATGCCTCTCATATCCACCCTGCTTTCAGTCGCAACAAAGATCATAGCAAGACGTCTTTATGGCTAATTTAGTCAAAGGCTCATCCCCCGTCCTCTGGCGCGGAGGTCAGCCTGGCGTGTTCCGTCCATGGCGCGGGGGGGGGGGGTCATAGGCCAGAGGCGACCAGCTGGCTCCGTCACACCGGTACCACACATACTCACTTTACCGATAGAAGCAAACCATCAGGATTGCGCAGACTGTTCATTGAGAAGGTGAACCCAGATTACTTACTGGTCCGACCAAGTGCAACTTCACAAATTGCAAAATAATCTAAAAAGTGATTTGGAATTTGGTAGGTTGATATTTCCCCGAGAACAGCTTGTAAAATAATATTTCCTCGACGTACCAGTCTAAGACACATTTTCGTTTTACTTCCAGCAACACAGTCTAATAACATGTACCAGTAGTCTACATTTTATATGAATATGTATTGAAAGTTTTATCAGTGTGTTGTACAGATTAGACACAGGGGCGTACCGAAAATGAGGCATTTAGAGCTTCCATACAAATCACGCCTTTCTTCTCATTTATCTCTCTTAATCTTATTTGCTTGTAAACAAATCATGATATATATGGTTAATCTGTCAGAGGATACGTGATGAGCGGCCGCATTAATGGAATGATGGCTACAATCGCATGTCAAAGGTCTGGCCCTCCATCAGGCTGACCGCTGTCATGTATGGGATAAGGTACTGGTTCTATATATTGATAAGGCTCATCAGATGTCTCTGGGACTCTCGTACGAGAACCAGATGTGACCACATCTAAATACTTTATCCCAGTGTTCCGCGGACGCACCATTACGCAAGAAGGCGAAACAGGAAACAAGCCTTCAGTTTTACGCATGAATGCTCTGCACCCAAAAACACAGTGAAGTGGGGACAATGCCACTTTTACAGGACGTTCCTAGGTAAATTTTGAATTGATATAATCTTAGGAAACATCTCTCACTTACATTCAGCCCACTCCAGCCAAGACATTACTACATTACACCTAACTTAGCAAAAAGAGGTTGCAAAAGTGACATTTCTGACCAAATTAGCTTATTTTATTCGAGCATTCTTTGAGTGTTATATTTATTCCTTGCACAACTCTCGTCTGTCCATGCCTCGCCATGGGTCGCCATGCGTCAGAACAGTTTGCCTGGAACAAACCCAAGGTAACGCATCTCGCTTCATTGTCAAAATAAATGCCATTAAAATGTACGACAATGCATGCCATATAGAAATAAAATCGTATTCAAATTATTTATCCACTAATTGTTCAGTCTTAGGCACCCTGGTTTTCTTAATGAGGAAAGCTGCTCGTGCGCCCCCGCGCCACTTGTTGCCGGCGCATAAAGTTGGAGCTTTTGAGAAGTTAAATATCCCGGGAAGAACACAAGTTAGTATCTCAAGGGCTTCACGGGGACAAAAGACCAGCGCCTTAGCACCATATGCTTAATGGCTACAGCCGTCCAGCCTTTATTAAAGGCAAAAAGTGGTCCTTTAAAAGTTGGAAAGGCCCCTTTATTTGAGTTAGATGGAGCACTTGCGCACAAAACCAGAAGCGCGCATTGCCATTGACTCGCCCCCTTTTTCTTTCTTTCAGGAGTCTGAAGCGGCGCCGTCATCGCCCGTTTTACTCCGGCATAAGCTTTTCATCACCCGGCTTTGTTCTCGGTGAAAGTAATGCTGCGAATCAAAGAGATGACAATATTTTCCATCAGCTTGAAGACCCTGGACAAGAGCCCTCGAGCTCTGGCAAAAATCAGGCCCGGTTATTCATCCTGTCACTCCGCACCTGTGGTCTCGCATTCAAAGTATACAAACCTGTCCCTATTAACATTAATTATTCACAAACAACACAAAGGCTGAAATAGAGCAGGTTGAAGTCTGTTTATGGCTACTAAATGTTTAATTCCTCTGAAGATGTGCCCAAAGCTTTTTTCTCTCCCTCGCTCGCAGCAGAGTGCCCATCTCTCTTTCAGCCTTGAGTAGCCCTACAGTTTGGATTTTACAATCACAGCATCTGTTTAATCTTACGGATAAAAATATGACACAAAACATACCCAGTAGAGGATTTGTTAAATCTAGGTAATGAGTAATTAACGCAGGAAACAATAGTACTAGCTAGAGGATGGTGAGAGCCATATGTTTCCGGGGGCACCCAGGATAGTTTGCTTTCCTTTGGAGAAGGCGCCAGGTGATGGCAAGAAAATCGCCGTTCTGAGAAGAACACACCACCTCTTTTCTCTCCTTGAAAAAATGGACACATAAATTTAACTGCCTTATCAAGGCGCGGCGAAAAGATCTCACACTTAACTGGTTGAGGGCGCACAAAACAAATCTAAGGACATGTTTAATCTGGCAGGTCCGCGCTGCGCTTCCAGCCTGTCACATCATTGAAAATGTGTTTTATTATTGCAAAATGTCATGCTTTACAGTTGCCATATTGTGCCTTCGACAAAGGCTGATGGAACATTAAAGACTTGGAAAACGGTGCCAACCCGTCTTGAAGACACTGCAAGGGCCTCTCTCTTTGCTTGTTTTTAGGCAGCTGCTTTCCAGGGACTCAGGCGCAAGAAAATGAAAAGAGTTTGAACTACCAGGTGCATCCCGGAGAGACCGATCTGTTCCAGCAAGACAAGGAAGCGCCCATAAAGATGTAATTTAGATTGGTAGGTCTCGTCTGTAGGAAGAATGATCCCAGCTAGTTCTCCCCCCTGTCACACATCTTATTTGCTTACTCTTATTTTAGTGGTAAACCAGCAAACACCTGTTACCAGCGGCTCACCACTCCTACAGATCAGCCACCGAGCTACGCGGAGCAGACCTGAGCAACCGGCCGATCTCACAATCGGTCAGCCTCAGAGCCGGCACACCGATGCCACAGTTGGAAAAAAGGAAGCCGGGAGTCAGATGTGTTACTAATCAGTGCAGATAATCTGAAGATTAAGCCGATTTGCAGCTCTTATTAGGCATCGCTCCCAGTGCGTTAACATATGGTCTTAAAACAGATTTCAAAGCATTAGAGGAGCTACAACATCTTCTCAGCAATGTAGCAATCAAAGCTGTTTAACTAAAGCTTCACAAATGTATGTTTTTAATCGCCATTTAATTTGAATTAACATTGGAGCCGGTGGCCTTTTCCATTAATTACTTATTACTTCTTTTTCAATAATGAATGCAAACTAATATATAGCCATATACTCAGAGACACTGATGCATTAAAGTGCCAATCGCTGCATCCCTTTTCTATTAAGATATCAACTGACCTTCAGCAGTTGAAAAGCCAAAAGCAACAAATATCTCGGTGTGAAAGACGAAAAATGGCGCACTCCCTGCTGTTGAGCGCATTATCTTCATTAAATGACAAGCTTTGAGTTTAATTTGATGGGGTTGGTGGGTAGGGTGGAGGTTGAATATCATTATATTAAATGATTTTGTGTGTTATGAATGCATTTTTTGAGCCAGCAAAATATATATCAGAATGTCTCTTATTACAATTAATTAGATCTGGTGCGGGCATCAAACTGTGTTTTACATAAAAAGTATCAAAAATTACTTAGCTCAGTTATGATGCGCATACTGTATTTATGTCTGTATAATATCAGCAATACAATGTACTAAAGTTCTAGGAGTAAAAAAAAATCTGTTTAAAGAATGGGTCCTTATAATTTATTGGAAGGCCCGATATCTGAAATATGCTGTAATATACTGTTAAATTGGCACAGAATGAAAATACTGGTAGGTCTACAGAACACGAATAAATTCATGTAGGCACTGTATAGACCTGTTCTCTGTTAAAATGATATCCTAAACTGTTCTGAACAAATGAATTAGACATTATACTTATGCCTATGAGTTGCATTTGTGTCAGTTGTGTTTTTTTCCCCCCAAAACTGAACACTACGACTGTCATCTCTTAATTGTTTTTTGTTCCAGTTTCCAATTTGAAATGAGACTATAATGTAGTTTTCCTCAGTTTTCAGACTTTATGATCACCAGTGCCATTTCCTCAAAACTGAGCGTAATTTCAGAGATAAATCCTGTAAGTCGCGGCACTGTCAGAGTAGTGTGGTTAGCGTAAATATATCTATCGTAGTCTGCCCTGTGCAGCATACTGTAGGCATGAAACTGCACTGCCTGGCTATATAGTAGGCTAAAAGCTCAGATCTTTGAGTTCAGCGCCGAGCTTTTCTCAACCAAATTAACGCCTGGCGTGCCACATAATGTGCAGGCTTTCTGAGAACTAAAGGAAATAAAACCTGTCAGACAGTAAAACGACCGTGTCATTAAGGCCTTGCCAAGCCTGTAGTCGGAGTGACAAGATAGCCGCGAGTATTTCAGCCTGTCCCTTCCGCTTGGCTGCGACCTCACCAAAGGATGCTGAGAACCGCTCCGCGCTGCGCACACTAAAAGCCATCAACAGGCACAAAAGCGTTAAGGTATGAGAACTAGAATACTACCACTGTTTTGATCCTGAGGCATAGTCAAATTGGAATCGGCTGTCCTGCCAAAGAGATGAAGTTGCCCAGTATTGACTAGGTAACATTTGACTTTCTAATTGCTGTAATAGGATTACATGCTCCTGTCGCGCGGTAATGAGAAGCTGACGGAGTTTTCTGAGAGAGAAAGAGAACTAATACTGGAGTCCCCGGAACCTCCAAAAGAGAGTAAAATAATGTGGCATTCTAAGAAAATAAAATTTCTGGACTTTAGCGGGTAAAAGTTTAAACACATACAAATAATATAATAACAGCTAAGGTAAATAGAAATGTGATTTAATCCACCTGTTATGCTGGAAGTACGTCCAGACTGGTTTTACAGCCGTGCTTTCCACGTCGCCTTATCCTTATGTTTGCATCTTTCTGGATCTACATGGTTCTTCGTATATGCGGTCATGGTTGTGCGGGGGTGGCTGCAGAGGAGGCCTTAGGGACACATATTAAAGGATGCCACTACCACGGGAAAATATACCCTGGCAGCACCTGGCAGTACAGAGCAGCATTCAACAACTTCCCACCATACTGCTGCATCCCGCCTGCGCCGTAAGTACCTTCAGCTGTCGTATACACTGTCTTTTATTAGCATATAATTTGCATATTTATGTAACAATATTGGGCTTTATTAATTTGGGTTAGTTGACAGCTTCAGTTCTCACTTAATCGTACAGCAAAATACATTCATTTATATACCAGAGGTCATGGACACGAATTAGGCTATCTGAAGGTCCAGAAACTTACACATAACAAAATTAAGTTTTGACTGGAAGTGACTGGTGATAGGTTAATAGTGTGTTTAGTCTCCAACTAGAAAAAGGTTCTAGATGTTTACCAGATAATATAAAACATTCCATTCGCTGAAAAAGTATTTGTTTCTTGTTGCTAATTTTACAAAAAGTTTCAGGAACTCTCTCGTGGACTTCAGTGGCAGGCGCCCATTCAGTAAACCTACTTGAATCTCCCATTAGACATTTCCAATGAGCAAAGGTCAATAATGAACGTTCATTTATTATTCAAATGGTAAGGTAAGAACGAGTAGGCATACTACTGACATTAAATCTTCTTTCATATTTGAACACATAATAAAATGTATATTAAATCAAAAAGCAACATTGAGCTTTTACAATATGTATTTTTATTTATTTTGTATATAAATATAAATCATTGTACAAGGATATAGAAATGTGTTTCTTTCATTAAATTAAAAGATATATTATCCCCTGTGAAAAAATAAATACGATTGCCAGTTGCCTGAATTACAAAAAAATATAATAAAATTATCAACGTAACCAAACTATTTACAGCAGAATATAGAAAACCGTAAAGTAAGCTCAAATGGTGTTCACATTTGTACGTGTTTACAAGTGCGCAATAACAGACATCAACGCTTCCATCTCAATCTTCATATCTACAATGTGGGTATAAAAGCACGAAGGGTTTGATGTTTTTATTTAGGCCACAAGGCCGAAGGGAGGCTCATTTTCAATATCAGTGAGGCCCGGTGTGTTGTGCAGTTTTCGGGGGTCTTCCGGTGTCCAGACTTTGGCGGTGCGAATGATGTTCTGATCTCGTAATTGTTTTTCATCTGACCAGGACAGAGAGTGACCAGCCAGAGGAGGCAGGCCATAGTCGGGGTCGGTGGGGGAGGGAGACCCTGGGGAGAAAAAAGCTTATTAGGCTATTTTGTTTTGTTCGCCAACATTATTCTCATTTTGTTTCATTTTGTATTATTAAGCTGGCTAAGGAATGGGATAAGAAATTATTAGAAAGACGGTGATTAATAGTAAATTTAAATCGCAAAATATAATCATCACTCATAATCCAATACTAGAAAAATAAAGGTTAGATGTATGACTTTTAGATGGACTTACTTGTTCCTCTGTGACAGATAATAACCTTCTTCGGTTGAGCATGCGTGTCGCTGCTGGAGTTTGTAATAGGAAGGTCAGACTGTACAAGCTCAGCGAGGAAGTTGATATAACCAATGGCGAGCCTCAGGGTGTCCACCTTGGAGAGTCTCTTCTCGTAGGGCAGGGTCGGGATGTGGGAGCGAAGGCCCTCGAATGCGTCATTAATGGACTGCATCCTCCGCCGCTCCCTCACATTGGCCGCCTGCCTCAACTGCTGCATCTCCATCTCAGACCTCATCCGCCTCCTACGCTTCAGCAGCGGTCCTCCGTCTTGGCCCATCTGAGGCGAAAGATCTGGGGTACTGTCTGCGCAGCCGTATGAGAAGCTGGAGGATGAGGAGGAGAAAGACAAGTTGCCAATGTCATAGTCTCTACCCCGAAGGGCTGCTCTGCTGTCTTTACTGTAATAGTCTTGGAAATGACTGGCAAGGAAGTCAACGTCGTCATCCAGTAAGTCATCCGTATCCAAGTGTTCATCTCTTGATGACTGATCAGTGAAGAAATCATCATCATCGAAATAAGACGAGGAGGAGAAAGAGTTGAGTCCGGAGAAATGGTCCAGAACCCTGTCCATGTTGGAGCGGCGTTTCTCTGCTGTTGTTGCGGTGACAATCCCACGTTGTTTCTTCTGTTATCAGCTCGTCGATCTGTGTTCGCTGCACGGTCACAACACTTTACTTTTAGTTAAAGAATCGGCACGCGAGGGTCCTTTATAGCGACATTCGTAGTCGCGTGCCGTTTTCCAGGAGGGACAACCAATCACAGCTCGGTCCGTTAAGCGCACCTCGAGATAATGAGTCACGCCCCCTCCTACGCCCTTCACTGTGAGAGTGTCATCTCTCACTGACAACAGAGACACAGAAGAGAGAAAAATCATCATATATAGCCTTGTCACTTAGGCCTATGCGCAGTGTAGAAGATCTGTCCCTGAAACTGTCTTTTAGATTAAAACTCCCCAGCGTTGCAGTGGTTTTTCTACACACCAAAAATGCTCTCGTTAAAGCGTGTTTTAAACAAACAGGGAGCTTGGCAAAAACACACGAACAAACAACAAAAAACCCTAAAGGATATGCGTTATTCAAAAATGGAATATTGCAAAAACCTGTGCGCAGGGAACAGGTTTCATAAACCTATAGACTTGTTCAATGATTATTTACTTTATGCACATACTAGCTATTACAGGCTAGGGCTTTTTTAGTTGTAGGCTTTTACTGCTACTATTATTATTTATTATTATTATCATCATCATTATTATATTACTACTTTATATCATTCAATACTTCAGCGACACCTAGAGCTCTGCACAACAGGTACAAAAAAGAATAAGACAATAAAACCCTATATCCTAAAAGAAAGGGACATATAAAATATAAGTTTCAATAGTTTACAAAGTTCCATGATTATATTTTTATTAAAAAATAGCCTTTAATATTAGCAGCAAAATCACACAGATTTCAAACAAAAGGTTAATTTTAGTTTGATTTTTTTAAATGGCTTCCTGGCTTTAGCACTGTGATTTTTAACTTTCATGATATATAAAATAGATGAGCAGTGATATAAAAAAAAAATGTACATTGTGTCACATTCTTCTGAAACGGAAATGCAATGCAAAGTGCAGAATGAGCAGAAAATCTGCCACCATGTCTGCACTTCCGCTTTATAACCATTCCACCAAAATGTCATTTGTTTAGCAGTAAGTGAGCAGCGCAGCCGCCATAAATACATGCACCAGTAGAGTGGTGAACGCACCACTTGTGCCAGCTAGTGCGGTTTTGAGTGGGAGAACTGGTTGTCACATAAAAACACAGTGGTGGGCCCTGGGGCGCGCGCCTCTCTGTCACCTGATGCGACAAATTAACGCTCCCTCGTATACCGAAAAGAGACTGCCCACCGGCCTAGGCTCTATACGCACGCATCTATTCAGTGCATTTAGTCAAAGATCTCATTTTGTTCTCCACAGAAAATGGGCCTTTTGCAGAAGGCAGGCTGCGCGCGCACGCCGCGCGTGTGTGGATGTTAGTGGTGCAATAAAGAGGTGCAACAAGAGCCGCGGCCGTGGGAAGAAGGCCACTTGCGTCCTGATAGTCAGAGTCAGAGCAACATGTCGTGTTATAAATGATGCCTGTGGTGCTGTTTACATAATGAAGCTGTAGCTGGAAGCCCTCATGCCTCAAAACACACACAGTGTAGGCACATACACAAATCCTGGCACCAGGCGCTGAACACCAAAAACTGACCTGTTGCAGGACCGCATTTTACACTGCGTCCATGCACCATAAAAAAACAAAACAAACAAACAAAAAACATCTTCCATCAGAATATATCTTATCATGTATATGCCTACGATCCAGTATTAATTATACATTATTAACTGACAACTAGTAGTATCACATCAATGTTTAAAATGTCGGCATATTTGACGTTTTAATAACGTTATTAAAAATTATTTCTCTTGTTCAGTAGAGACCCCAAAGCCCGGCTATATGTTTATATTTTATTTTCTGAATCGTTTCCACCTTTTCTATGCTTTTTGTTGTTATTATGAAAAGTACATATTAAGTACCAAAAGTCCTTAATTCTTTATACAGTCAAGTCTTGTTCATATAATGTGTCTGGTATTCTTTGTATATTTTAACTAAAATCCTCATCTGTCTTACTCTGGATGCATAGATAATTTCAGGTTGACTGTGCAAAAACAGAAATTTGTTTCTTTATTTAGACTTTGTATCACAATTTGAAATTCCAAGGCTATAAATCCATACGTGTTTATGAATGGGATGTCCCTGTGCTCGTTTAGTAGCAACCAAGAATCCTACACACTGGGGACATTTTGCAATGATTTATTTGTATTATTTAGTTCCTTTCAAATCGGACCAGATTTTATCTCGACTTTATTACTAAAGCAACAGTGTATATGTGCTTGTGTGAAGCAAGAGTGTGTGCTGAAAACCATATGACAATTCGAACAGTGTAGGCTTTTAACGCCCCGTGACCGTGGGCCCCACGCAGTCTCATTGATGAACGTGTTGTCATTCTGAACGGACAGACCTGCGCGAGCGCAGCAAGTGTTTCGGTTCCCATGCAATCCCTCGGTCTGCAGCATGCAGCAGGCTGGACGGTGCATTAAGACTGTTCACACGGGCGACAGGAGTGATGGCGGTGAAGTGTAAACAGAGGGGGAGACACGCGCGCACGCGCGCGCGCACGCACACACACACACACACACAAACACTGAGTTGCCTGCTGATTATACTTGCCCTGTATTTCAAAATAAATTAATCCATGAAGAAATAAAAACAATAAAACAAATTACATACAAAGAGTAGTACATTTTTTAGTACTTTTCACAACATTAACTCCTAATTATGTCATGGACAACCACGTCTGACCGATATAAAGCCTTAATAACTAACAATCATGAGGGTTAGGGTTAAGGTTGATACTACTACCAACACTTTAAATATTAAATTTAATGTTGTTCTTAGTCATTTGTTTCATGATTCTTCACACAATCTTTCCTTGTCAACTCCCACTCAAAACAAAAGAAGAAAATACAGTTTGCTAATACTTATCCTGCACTTATACTTAACCATTTCATGTACAACACTGCACAAAAATGAAAAACAAATGTATACACGCGTTACAGAATGGAGCTTTACTTTGTTTTAAACATCCGTAATTTCCAAATCAATTATTAATTGAGTCTCCCCAGGGAGCACCTGACCTGTCAGGAATTGGAAAAGGAAATCCAGAAAGTGAAGTAATGTAGACAAATGAATGGAATTAGAGTTGGAACCAATCCTCCCAGAGAGTGATACAGTGGTAATCCCTCTAATCTCTAGCTGCAGGATATTATTCATCTGGGTGACTACAAAAAATTAAAGGGATTTATTGAATAGTGATTTTGGGCAAGTAAAAACATGGCATGTTCTCCTGTTTCTTCTGATTGTTTTGGCTAATGACAGACATAATTAAGGGCACATATGAATTCTCTGGAATACTGTATTTGGGGGGATTTGAGAGTTTAAAAACTAAGACACATTTCACATGTTGGGTTTTTAATTGCTCATTCTGATACCTTTAGACTAATAATCTTCTTCAGGAAGACTAATGAATACAGTATATGACCTTTAAATAAATGTGACTTATATGGGGTGGGGTTAAAGTGACAGAAAATGTAAATGATCAATTGTACAATTTTTAAAAAAACTTTATTAACTCACATTTTCACAGGAAATGGTTTGTTGTTGGTTAAAAGGTTTTTACAAGCAGGTGGGGTGGGTAGCACCCGACCTGAAACAAGACAGGAGCTTGAGAGTTTTGCTCCACTTCAGAACTCCTATTTATCTTTTATGCCATACTTTTTATGCTTTATGGTGGTCAAGTAACATAGTACAAAAGGGAAAGCAGAGGAGATACAGATTTTCCTATTTTCTCATCCACTAGATCCCAGAAAAACAAAGAAAAGAAAAAACTACCATCGCTCGCTAGGTAAAGGGAAGAAGCTAGTGCTAGCCCCAAGGCTAGTTACAGCAGATTTCTTCTATAGAAGACACGTTAACACAGATAACAGTCTGTTGGCTAATTTACAAGCTACTGTGACACAACTTAAAGAGAAGACTGACTACTTGGAAAATTGTGGTCGCCATAAATTGTGGAGGATTGAGGAATTGAGGATTGTCGGTCTTCCTGAGAAAGCAAAAGGTAGTAAGCCTTTAGCAAATTTTTTACAAACTATGTTGCCTGTTTGGCTACAACTTCCTACAGACTTTCCTGTTATGAGATTAAATGAGCCCACAGAGTAACTTTCCCATCACAGTCTACTCCGTGTTTCCTATGTTTCCCAGTAAAAGAGGTAGTTTTGAAAGCAGCTAGAAAAAAGTCTTTGTCTTATGAAGGCTCCACACTACATCTCTACCCGAACTTGGTGGAAGTTGAGTGGTTCAGAAACAACAAACTTATTATTATTTATATGGCTGTTGCCAAACCATGTATGGTGCATTACTGCCACCTTCTGAAATGGAGTGTGGGACAGAATTGATTAATACCTTACTCTACAGTCTCTTAATTAGACCAGCTGTTTCAAAAAAGGAAAATAAAATTCTAAAATCATTTTTTCCTGAATTTCTGTGTAGAATGTCTTTTTTCCCCTCAACTCTGTTCTCTGCAATGTAAGCCGTTGTATTAGCTGTTGCCTCTGTTTGGAATTTGCAACAGAACTCAGCTCTAGAGTTTCTTGAGTATTATATGTACTACAATTACCAACAGCATGTTGTTTGATTAAAAACAGAGTACAATTTATCCCTGTATGTCCAAGTCTCATTCTGCAGATCATATTTTCTTCCTGGGTACTTCCGTTTGTGATCCTACCCTCTCCCACTTATCTTTGAATATTAAAATATCTTCCACCTGTATGTTCATTATCCCACATCTGGATCCCACCACTTAATAATGCAGATGGCGACTCAGAGGCAATTACCACCTTTTTTTAATGTTTCCCTCAACCCAAGCGAGTGTCAACATTATAGTAAACAATTCTGTTGTATAAATAGCTAAACTATCATTCAACCTCTGTTTTTTATTTATCTTTAATTTGGGTACAATAAAAGCCACACCCACCCTGGTATGGGGTGAGAATAGGGTCACAATCAGCAACCCTGAAAACTAGGATTGGAATGTTTGAAAATACATTTTGAATGTGAAAATTTTGGTTTAAAAACTGAAAGCTATGATTCAAGCCTTTGATAATACAATTTGAATATTTGAAAAAATGCTTTCCTTTCAAACATTCAACTCACTTTTTTCAGACATTCAACACTATTTTTTCAAGAGTTTCAGATCTGTTCATTTTGACCCTATCTTAACAGGCAAAAATTATCTGAAACTTCAAAAAAGGTCCAAAATGGTTTTAAAACTCTAAACTGTTGAACAGTAAAATCTGAATGTCTGAAACAATGTGTCTTTATTCTTTTCAGTGTTACAAATCAGTCTTTTCAAGTTTTATAATTTGCTTTGCAAACATTCAGCTCTGTCATTTCAGTGTTTCAACTCTTTTTTTTCCACTGT
The DNA here is from genome assembly GCF_900324485.2 of Mastacembelus armatus. Taxonomy (NCBI): domain Eukaryota; kingdom Metazoa; phylum Chordata; class Actinopteri; order Synbranchiformes; family Mastacembelidae; genus Mastacembelus; species Mastacembelus armatus. The sequence continues at coordinate 1,564,844 of NC_046649.1, forward strand.
CAGATCACATTTCTGACCCTGTTTTCATGGGCAGCAGATGTGACAAATAATTAAAATAGAATATAATGAAAATAGAATAGAATAATAAAGCAGAAATATTTGTATATGTACAATATACACACAGATAGAAGTAAATATACACTACATACAAACATAAGTAGTCATCTGCAAGGGGGGGGTTATTAAACAGAAAGATGGAGAATGGTATGAATGAAGTCACTGTGACAGTAGAGCTGGATGGAGTCTATCGGAGAATGAGTGTCCAGTGTCCTCCTGTCCCTCAATGGCTTCAACATCTCCATGTCCCTGCCAATAATGTGTCCTGCTTTCCAGATCAATTTGTTGTGCTACCCCAACTGCAAAGTAAAGGGCACTCGAAACCACAGACTGATAGAAAAGCTCCAGAATCCTTCTACATACATTAAAGGACCTAAGCTTCCTCTTCCTTTGGATGTCCACCACCAGCTCCTTGGTCTTGTCCACATTAAGGAGCAGGTGGTTGGCCTGGGATAAATTAGTCTGGGTGATGGGCCGACGGAAACATACTCCTAAGCAGAAGCCCACGGCTCATCCCCTGCCTGTTCACGTTTCTACCAATTTTCCTTGCTCAGCGACACACCTGCTGCCAACCTAAAGTTTGACAATCTAGAGTGGGGACCGGGACGCAGAGACTCAGTCTAAAACGCTGCTCTGCAGTTTCCTTAGAGCCTCCGCCCCCTTCAAACCACATAGAGACTGTGTCTGCCCCTCGAACATATAAATCAAACAAATCAGAAGTTAACAGAAGAGTTATTCATAAAAACTTAATAAAAATTAAGACCACTCCTCTTATTGAACAGAAAAACAGAACTGTCAAATGTGGATTATTAAATATTAGGTCCCTTTCTTCTAAATCTCTGTTAGTAAATGATTTGATAACTGATCACCAAATTGACCTACTTTATCTTACTGAAACCTGGTTACAGCAGGATGAATATGTCAGTCTGAATGAATCAACCCCCCTCAGTCATAAAAATTATCATGTTCCTCGAAGCACAGGTCGAGGTGGAGGAGTAGCTGCAATCTTCCAGTCAAACTTATTATTAAACTTTCATCCTCAGAACAGTTATAACTCATTTGAGAGCCTCACTCTTAGTCTCTCACATACAAACTGGAAAACACAAAAACCAGTTCTACTTGTCATTTTGTACCGTCCACCTGTTCCTTACTCAGAGTTTTTAACTGAATTCCCTGACTTCCTGTCTGATTTAGTGCTTAGATCAGATAAAGTCATTATAGTGGGAGATTTTAACATTCATGTAGATATTGAAAATAACAGCCTCAGCATTGCATTTAATTCTATATTAGATTCAATTGGTTTCATTCAAAACGTTAATAAACCCACCCACTGTTTTAATCACACCCTTGATCTTGTTCTGACCTATGGCATCGAAATTGAACATCTAATAATTTTTCCCCCAAATCTTGTTTTGTCAGATCATTCTTTAATAACTTTCGAATTTAAAATGATGGATCATGCAGCGTCTGGAAGAAAATTCCACTACAGCAGATGTTTATCGGACAACGCTGTTAATAAATTTAAGAAAATGATTCCATCTTTATTTGCATCTATGCCAAGTATAAACATAGTGGAGGGCAGCTGCCTTAATCCTACTCCCTACCAAATTGATCATGTTGTTGACAGCGCTGTAACCTCACTGCGTGAAACGCTTGATTCTGTAGCCCCTCTGAAAAAGAAGTTAGTGATTCAGAGAAGACTAGCCCCATGGTATAATTTAAATGTTCGTACCTTAAAGCAGGCATCACGAAGGTGGAAATTTTTCTAGCCTGGAAAAACAGTCTACTAACATATAAAAAAGCTCTCCGTAAAGCCAGAACTGCATACTCACTAATAGAGGAAAATAAGAACAATCCCAGGTTTCTTTTCAGCACTGTAGCCAGGCTGACAAAAAGTCACAGCTCTGTTGAGCCCAGTGTTCCCTTAGCTCTCAGCAGTGATGAATTTATGAGTTTCTTTACAAATAAAATCACAACTATTAGAGATAAAATTCAGCAGATGCTTCCTATACCTGCAATAAATGAATCTTTTACTACAGTAGCTCTTGAATCATCTGTAGGACCTCAGTTATGTTTAGACTGCTTCTCTCCTATAGATCTCTCTGAATTTACATCAGTAGTTGCTTCATCGAAATCATCAACGTGTCTCTTGGACCCCATCCCGACTAGACTGCTTAAAGGCACCCTGCCATTAATGAACTCATCTTTATTGGACTTCGTAAATTTATCTCTAGTATCAGGCTACGTACCACAGGCCTTTAAGACTGCAGTAATCAAACCTTTACTCAAAAAGCCTAGTCTTGATCCAGGAGTCTTGGCTAATTATAGACCAATTTCCAACCTGCCATTTATTTCTAAAATCCTAGAAAAAGCTGTTGCTAAGCAGCTATCAGACCACTTACACAGGAATGAACTATTTGAAGATTTCCAATCAGGATTTAGAGCACATCATAGTACAGAAACAGCACTGTTGAAAGTTACCAACGATCTTCTCTTAGCCTCAGATAATGGACTTGTTTCAATACTTGTCCTCCTAGACCTTAGTGCAGCATTCGACACCATTGACCACAACATCTTATTACAGAGACTGGAGCATGTGATTGGTATCTGAGGAACAGCGTTAAAGTGGTTCCAATCCTATTTATCGGACAGATTCCAGTTTGTTCATGTCCATGATGAACCTTCCACACGAACAAAGGTTAGTTATGGAGTTCCACAAGGTTCTGTGCTAGGACGATTCTGTTCACCCTGTACATGCTTCCTTTAGGATATATCATTAGGAAGCACTCTATTAATTACCACTGCTATGCGGATGACACTCAGTTATATCTATCTATTAAACCTGTTAACACAAACCAGTTAACCAGACTTCAAGCCTGTCTAACTGACATAAAGACTTGGATGACCAGTAACTTTTTACTTTTAAACTCGGAGAAAACAGAAGTCATTATATTTGGGCCTAAAAATCTCAGAAATAACTTTTCTAAAATTATAGCTACTCTAGATGGCATAGCCCTGGCCTCCAGCACTACTGTAAAAAACCTTGGAGTTATTTTTGACCAGGACATGTCCTTTAACTCACACATAAAACAAATTTCTAGAACTGCATTCTTTCACCTGCGCAACATTTCCAAAATTAGGAACATCCTGTCTCAAAATGATGCAGAAAAACTAGTCCATGCATTTGTTACCTCAAGGCTAGATTACTGTAACTCATTACTATCTGGATGTCCCAATATCTCCATAAAAAGCCTCCAATTAATCCAGAATGCCGCAGCCAGAGTCCTGACAGGAACTAGCAAGAGAGATCATATTTCTCCTATATTGGCTTCTCTTCATTGGCTCCCTGTAAAATATAGAATAGAATTTAAAATCCTTCTTCTCACATACAAATCCCTTCATAATCAAGCTCCTTCATACCTTAAAGACCTCATAGTACCATATTATCCCAATAGACCACTTCACTCTCAGAGTGCAGGCCTACTTGTGGTTCCCAGAGTTCTCAAAAGCAGAATGGGAGGCAGAGCCTTTAGCTATCAAGCTCCTCTCCTGTGGAACCAGCTCTCAGCCTGGGTTCAGGAGGCAGACACTCTCTGTACTTTTAAGGCTAGACTTAAAACCTTCCTCTTTGACAAAGCATATAGTTAGGGCTGGCTTCAGGCAACCCTGAACCATCCCTTAGTTAGTTATGCTGCTATAGGCCTAGACTGCCCGAGGACCATCGGTGCACTGAGCTCCCCTACCCTAACCAACCCCCCCCCCCTTCTCTCCCACCTCATGTATATTCCACCATTGAATGTTACTAACTTTGTGCTCTCTCTCTCCCCTAGTTTGTGCTCTCTCCCTCCCTCTCTCTCTCTCTCTGTTCTCTCTGTACCTTCTGCAGGTGTCCCTGGTCCTGGAGCTGTTTATCGCTGATGTGCAGTTACTGGCCCCACCAACTTGCAGTGTCTATTTGTTGTTTATTGTTGCTGTTCTTTTCTCTCTGCTCTATCCACTCACCCCAACCGGTCGAGGCAGATGGCCGCCCAAACTGAGCCCGGTTCTGCTGGAGGTTTTTTTCTTCCGTTAAAGGGAGTTTTTTCCTCTCCACTGTCGCCAAGTGCTTGCTCATAAGGGAATTGTTGGGTTTTTAGTTTTTAGTTTTAGTTTTTGTAAAGTGCCTTGAGATGATTTGTATTGTGATTTGGCGCTATACAAATAAAATTGAATTGAATTGAATTGAATTAACCCTAACCCTGTCTTCAACCCTAATCCTAATCCTAAACCCTACCTTTGAGCTCTTTTGGCCTGTTTTCTTTACCCCTCTCCTTTTCCTTTGTTTTCTGAAAAAAGAACACACCCAGGAGCTGACTACCATGCCTTACTTTCAGGTGCAGGTATAGACCCAGTTCTCCCACGCAACCATTCTTCTTTTTAACCTTTAAAATTGTTTGTTTTAAATTTTATTATTGTATATACGTAAATAAAATAAATAAACCTTTACGATCATTAACTTATTATACAGTTTTTTTTTATATGTGTTGATGCATGCTGATTTGCATGTTATGATTTTTTTCTGTGTGTGTGTGATGTGTTTATGCACTTAGGCAGAGGATCCCTGTTTTTTACAGCTTGTTTACCCTGCCAAGCACTTACCCTTTAATTTATTTACATATGATGGCGAATTTTAATTATGTACATATTTTTTAATAATAATAGAACACAACAGCAGCAGGGACAGAGCATCTCCTTGGTAGATGCCGCACTTGATGGAGACTTGTGCAATTGGCTTGAGGTCGGCCACTAGGGTTGTTTTCCACCGTCCCATTGAGTTCCTTATGAAGGTTCTTAGAGTCCTATTGATGTTGTATAGCTCCAGGCATTCCAGGATCCATGTGTGAGGCATTGAGTTGTAGGCTTTCTTGTAGTAAATCCGGGCGCTGTCTGTCTGTCTGGTCTTACAGTCTCAAGTGACTGCTTTATCTACCAGTAGTTGATGTTTTGCTCCCCTGGTGTCCTTACCCATTCCTTTCTGGGCCCCGCTCATGTATTGAGCCATGTGCTTACTCATCTTATCTATGATCCCTGACAGGAGCTTCCATGTTGTGCAGAGGCAGGATATCGGGCGGTAGTTGGATGGGACTGCTCCCTTTTATGGGACTGCTCCCTTTTGGGGGTCCTACAGGATAATGACTGCCTTCAGTTAGCCACTCTGGGTGAGTGTCATCCATTAGCAGCTGGTTCATTTGAGCTGCCAGGCGCTTATGGAGTGCAGTTAGATTCTTTAGCCAGTAAGTGTGGATCATGACAGGCTCAGGTGCTGTCCAGTTCTTCATGTTTGAGACCCTTTCTCGGATATCTGCCATTGTGATGCTTACTGGTTCCTGTTCAGGGAGGGAGGTTCCTGTGGTCTGCTGTAGGCATACAAGAAGAGTTCTGGGTTCAATGCCACTTGAACTCACCCTTATCTTTGGGATATGGTGTGCCTTTGAAGCCATCTTCCTCCAGGTGAATTTCATACCTACACAGACACGAAATTAACGCACACCAACCAATCAGACTTACCTGCTATGTGGGTGAACCATTAAATCTTTCGAAAGTAATCATTCACCATATATATATATGTATATATATATATATACAGTGGGTACGGAAAGTATTCAGACCCCTTTAAATTTTTCAATTTTTGAGTCACTGCAGCTATTTGCCAAAATCAAAAAAGTTCATTTTATTTCTCATTAATGTACACTCAGCACCCCATCTTGACAGAAAAAAACAGAAATGTAGAAATTTTACTTACATTACATTAATTCAATTAAATTATTATTAATTGAAACAATCAGTTAATGGAAGAAAACTTGTGCAAAAATACTTGTTAACCTTGACGTGGGGCTGGTACTCTTAGGTGTAACGTTTGATCAGTTCAAGGTGGGCTGTAAACAGTTTCATCCGATTTCATGGATAGTCAGAAGGGGCACGTATCGTTGTCTTTTTTTAACGGGACTCACATTTCATGAACACCATGTACATACTTGAAAATGAGTAGTCACAGCAACTTATTTTGAGATGTTTTGGTAGCATTTACCTGATTATTCTGTTGTAGAAGGAATTATTTCAACCTTTCCAGAATTTGCCACTTTACAAATCTGTCTGGTCTCAAAAGTACTGTATTAGAGAATTTGCTTTTTATTGGTTGATGGCAGCAGTACAATTATAATTTTTCAAAACTGTTTTTCTTTTAGGACCTTTGAAATGAGCTGCTAGATTGGCTGCAACTAAGGTTGCAAGATGCTGTTGGCCAGCAACTAGTGGCCAGCTTTGGTGTAACCCCTCCCCCCCTTTCCCTTCCCTTCCCCTCCCCTCTCTTCCTCTCCTCCCACCTCACCTGTATATTCCACCATTGAATGTCACTAACCTTGTGCTCTCTCTTTCTCTCTGTGCTCTCTCCCTGCCTCTCTCTCCCTCTCTCTGTACCTTCTGCAGGTGTCCCCAGTCCTGGAGCTGTATATCGCTGATGTGCAGTTACTGGTCCCACCACCCTGCAGTGTCTATTTGTTGTTTATTGTTGCTGTTCTTTCCTCTCTGCTCTATCCACTCACCCCAACCGGTCAAGGCAGATGGCATCCCAAATTGAGCCTGGTTCTGCTGGAGGTTTTTTTTCTTCCATTAAAAGGAGTTTTTCCTCTCCACTGTCGTCAAGTGCTTGCTCATAAGGGAATTGTTGGGTTTTTAGTTTTAGTTTTTGTAAAGTGCCTTGAGATGATTTGTATTGTGATTTGGCGCTATACAAATAAAATTGAACTGAATTAAATACTGGGCCAGTATCGCCGATATCGATACCGATACTTTTATCAAATATAAATACATTTTCATGACTTTCAGGTGTTTTGTGTTTTGTTTTAAATTGTATTATTAATTTATTAAAACCCAGACAAAGTTCAACAGTAAATAGAAAGAACTTTATTAAGCCGAGTTGCTGAGTTACGTGAGATATCAAAGCAAGTGGGAGGGCGGGGGTGTGTGTGCCTGCTTCACTCTACAAGACCGGCATACAGGCACAGGCACGCCACTTACACACAGGTACTTACTTAGAGATGCAGACAGACAAGATAGTTAGGTCGCCTCTTTGAAAAAATGGCAGCAGTGCATACGGGAGTAAAAATTCAACCAAAGTATCCATATTTTTGTCGGGGTATCGACCGATATCAATACTAGCATTGGTATCAATATTATCGATATTAGGATTGATCCGCCCACCCCTACCAGCAACCCCTTACCTGGCTTTATCAGCCAAAATGAGTTTAATCTTTTTCTTTCTCTCTGTGATGTCCCATTTTCTTGAGAAGATCTTGTATTTTCCGTGTACATCCTGCAGGCCTCATTTACCTGAGCTTATACCACTCGTTTTTTTAGGGAAAAACCATTATATAGATATTATTTTGACTATAACAAATACTCCGATGAAACCTATTGTACTGTTTATCACAGAATACTTCACTGAGTTAAATTTTCTAAACTGTGGCACAAAATAACTTTCAATAAATAAATCATACCGGTCAGTTTTGACCAGGAACACAAAACTTAACTGTATTGCAAAAGTAATGATTGACTCATACGCTAAACACATTTACATCCTAATGTTCTTTAGTTTTGTTCTCTCATGTGCATGTTGGCCAATTTGATAAGGTTGTTGCATATACTTTGCAAACATATACACACAAAGGTTGTTTTTTATCTCTTGCTGCAAACAGTGGGCACCTCTGTTTTGCCTCCTTCTTCTCTGGTTGATGTGGAGGATGTTGTTGCTGTTGTTTGCATGTCTCTCACCTATGCAGCAGAGGATGCTGTTCATGGAACGTATTTCCACTGTTGAATGAGTTCCACCATGCCTTTGCCAAGTTCTTCAAGGAACCTTGTTTGTAAATAAGTAGCATGTGCTGCACCCACGTCTGCCAAACTTCCTTGATTGGTGGCAACTTGTCATGTTGACGGCAGGCTGCTCATGTGGTGGTCATGAAAGCGAATCATACGTTACAGGATATTTATGGTCTGCAAAGACATTGTAGCATGAAAAATTGCCCAAACAGTGTCCGCATCCCAAAAGCTGGATGCAGATTCCTTCTGGGATCTGTAGACACCACACAAGCACACTCACTTCAATATTCACTGGACCACCTCCTTCCAGGCATATCCATAAACCGTTCTCCACTCCAGGTTTAACATGTTCTTGACAACGGTTACAATGGAGTCCATGAAGAAAAGTTGACTTGGTACATCCACTTGGGATATGGCATATCGCGTTGGCTCTGGGGTCATCGTGATGACATTTTCACTTGGAAGCCAATCTCGTCTCTGAGTTGGGGATGACATCCAGGAACCAAAAGGAGACCACAACTTCAGCTGGGTCTTCTTCCTTATCAGTGTCAGTCTTCCTCCTCTGGGTTGTACTCTGTACACTTCCTCCTCTAAAGCCTCCTCACTGTCAACCTGGCTTCTCTCCTCTTGATCACTGCCATGGTCAAATATGAAGCCCAGAGCTTCACGTGCAGCATAACTATTGGCCATCATGCTGTGAACAAGGCCTCAGAAAAGCTTTGTGTACCAGAGCTGTATGATTGCAACAATGTTGAAATTTTGTTTTTGAACAGGTTTGGTTCCTGTGGTGTAAAAATTATATTGCAGGTTCCCGTGGGGGTAGTCATGGAAACCAAATGAGGCATAAGCTCTGTGTGTGCGTGCATGTGTACGCGCATGCGTGTATGTGTTTGCTCAAGGACACCTGCATGTTGAGGTATGTGAAACCAGTTTAGAAATGTGCTTGAACTCTGTTTTATACAGTAATTTAAGTCTAACCCATTCATTTCCAATGACCGGTCATTTTGACCGGGAACAACATGGGTGTATACAAGTTCCATAAAACACACAAATTGAAATTTATTATATGTGTTTAAATGCCATGTGTGAACAAAGTCATGGAATCTCATGACAAATGGATGAAAGTTATTGTACTATTTTAGAGAGGGAACTTGTAAATTGGTTAGATTTGACCAGAACACAACAGGAGGGCTAGCAGTTGTACTTTAACTTCACTGTAGTGTCTATGCAGTGGCAGCCTATACAGTGCTGTGCATTTAATTATGACAATGGGCAAACACACGGTTGTTTTTGTTCACAAGGTGATTGTAAGCCTTACCTTTAAAGTATCTTTTCTTGACCACCAACATTTTGGTATTACAGTGAACTCAAATGGTATAGTAGCATCAAGATACCTATATACAGCACCTGTTATTGGTCATTGTTGTGTTTCCCTAACACCCTGGTCACAGTAATGTCAGCAGGCTTGATTCCTCTGATGATAAGCGTATCTGGCTGTCTTCCACTCAGGTTGGACACACTTTCTTTTGAATGAATAAGAATATTCTCTGAACACCAACATTGCAGCTTTGTATAAGAAAAAAACATAAACCTCACAATGTTAACATTGCATCTTTCATTACATCATACATTGTTAATACAAACATTGTGACTTTTAGCAGCTGTAAAGCTAATTTACTATTTGTTTTTTTAGGATGATTCAGGAGTATACTGGGAAGGAGCTGTGATGCCAGGGGAGACCTTAACAAGCTGTGAAGTACAGGTTCCAGAATTTGATCCTGTGTTGACAGAAGAGAATATGGGATACCTGCACAGTCATTGACCCTCTCATAACAAATTCCACCATACATGTCCGAGACTGCTACTTGCAGATGTTGGTGTTTTTGGTTTCATCTGAGCAAAGGGAATTCTGATCAGATTATTCAGACAGTGGTCACTGAGCCATGAATCAGAATATGAAGTGGTTCTACGGCCAGGACAGTGGGCCAGACCTGAACTTGATTTGTTTGACTTGATTTGATTTGTCATTCTGTGAAAAAAGTCACCTTAGTTTTTATTCAGTCTGTGCCAGTCATATTTGTTATGTATGCTAGTTTGCAGTTTAAAACATACAAAATCATAAACATTTGAAAAAGCTTAGGTTAACTGGTATGTAGCGTCTAACACTAGCTTTTTGTATTGCTAAAAACTTCTGCATCAGTCAATAGAAGAAATAAAATTAATGTTGATACTTCACAGAAAATTCTTGTGTTTTTGAGCTGGTTTTCTCCTTGAGTTCAATTCAGTTTTATTTGTATAGTGCCAAATCACAATTCAATCATCTCAACGAACTTTACAATTGGTAGGTAAATTCTTTTAACAAATAGACTCAGAGGACGAACTGTGCTCACTGAGAGCAACAATTATGTTTCCACAATACACAATAGGCCCTATTCAGGAAGTGTTTCAGTTATACTAAAGTAAGGTGGATCAGGTCACAGGAGGTAAACATTTTAATTTCTCTAACACATCCCTCCTCTTTATGCTTAGCATAACTACTATATGAAAATGTTTAGCAGATCATTAATGATAACTATTCTGGTAAAACACACAGTAAGATCAGAATTATTACTATTATGGGAAAAACAGTAAAATTATAACTATGATTAACTTAACTCCCTTACTAGTGCACACACCCCCGGTGCCTCAACGGTGTCACCTCAGTCATGGTATTGAGGGTGGATAGGGCTGTTCATTCTGCCCACTGACAATTCCTGCTGGACCTGAGACTCGAACCCGCGACTTTCAGGGTTTCAGGTCGCGGAGATACCGCAACTGGGCAAACAGTCATCACAACATCACTTTCTGTAGGAATTTTCAATGTCGGAGTCATTCGCGCCTTACAGTTCAGAAGTTAAGAAGTCAATAAGGCGTGGACAAAGGCCTCTAATACATGGAATGCAACAGCAACCACAGGTACCTAAAATAGCAGTCATCACAGCCATTGAGGTGAGTATGGACTGAACCAGAATGCTCCATTTACCAAACATTCCCTCCAGCCAAGAAGTGAAGGTGTTGTCAATACCAGCATTCTCAGGGAGCTCCTCAGTTAAGGCTTGGAGTCCTTGTAAAGCTCGAGTGACAGATCCATCTGGGGAAGTGTTGTTAGGAATAAAGGTACAGATCCAAACATTTTACAAACACCTCCCTTCATAGCCAGCAACATCTGCCATCTGGTTCTGCCAGGTCATTAGACTAGTTTTAACTAAATTCTCTGCTAAGCCTCTGACAACATCTCTAATGTAGTTAATGAATCTCTGCTGGTTGTAATACAAATAATTGATCCAATCACCATTTTATAAACGGTTGACCACCAAAACGAAGAAGAAGATTCAAACCCTGCTGCAACTTGGTTTCTAACTTTATACTCGTCGGGGACTCCTGGGCACTCCGATGGCATCAATGTACACTCTGTTATCAAAACTGCTGGCTGCTGCAGTGTCTCTTCTCACACAGTGTGGGCTGTCTAGGGAAGAACCAGACAGAGGTAACACATAAAATGGTATCGCCAATTGTATAAGAGCACAGGTTCCCTGCCAATCAGGTGGGAGCACTGGTCTCAATTGGTTTCCCCCACAATACCACCACAGGAAGGACATGCAATAACATGGTCAGTGAACTAGGAAGCTCACAGCCTGCCCCAGGAGTGGTCACATTGGTGGTAGAGTTGCACCAGTGGAGATCACCGACCTTTCTTCTTGAAGTGGAATTTCTCAAAAAACAGGTATAATTAGCAATATAAAGTGTAAAGAATGGTGGAGTAACAACGGGAGCAGGTGGCATCAAATAATGCAAAGACTGGCATTGTTTACTGGCTAGAGGGCAGGTGGAAGTAAACAGCTGCAGTGTGCAGTTCAAGCCTGTTGGATCATTGTGTGGATTAAGTTTTATCAGTGTAGCTTGTTTCTACATACTTCAGTGACACAGATACACTTGTCTGCCCATGTTAGCTGCCCATTACCACAGTTAACTACTTTACAAAAATCAAACTGGACAGTTTGAGATTCATTGGCCCAAAAGATAAAAGTGGGCACATCATTAGCTCTCTTTGTCCTAGGTTTTATTTTGGTGTTATTCATGGTATTACCTGGCTGTAGCAATTCCTTCTCAAGGGAGGAAAAGATTCCAGATCTTATCTCAGTGGAGTTAGTAGCATTCTCCGGCTGTTGCAAACCCTTCTCAAAGAGAAACAAAATCGGCATAACTGTTGTCAGCGATATAACAGTCAATATCCTTATTGTCAGTTTCACTCCACAAAATAGTCTAAAGGGGTACCAGGGTCGATATATTGGACACTCCATGGCAAAATGTACTTCTGAGCAGTCTTCTCCCGAGGTCACTCTACTCCTCACTCACCTAATTCCCCTGGGCGTGGTTGGTTTCTTCACTGGTTTGAGACAAGTGGTCCCTATTGGTTCCACCCCCCTTTGTAGCCAGGCTTCACTACAGGTTCAGTTGGAGTTTAGAGTGAGTCCCTGCTGGTTTGACAGAATTACTCAGACAGTACCTTTACCTCTTTACAGTGTCTTAAATGAATCCAGGAAGGTCTTTCAACAATTCTCACAACCATGGGTGTGGACAGCAATACTTGGTAAGGTCCTTCCCAGCACAGAGAATACCAATACTTCCTCTTGATGATTTTTACAGAGACCCAGTCTCCTGGTTTCACTCTAGAGTCAGGTTCAGGCTCAGGAACCTCCTGTTGTGCATTAATCGCAAATACAACATTTTTATTATTCAACATTTTTGCCATGTAATCAGCAATGGTCTCAGTCATGTGAGCATCCTCCTTAAGGAATGGTTTTAACTCAGGAAGATGATAACACTGCAGTAAGATGTTTAATTACCTGATTTACAAAATATTATTTTTATATTTTATTACAAGAGATTTTCTCTGAAATTCCAAATCTGGGAGTAATAGCAGTTGAGAGTGTTTGAGTGTCCATTACAAGTTTTTCTTTTTTAATAAATTTGCAAAAATATCTACATTTCTGTTTTTTTCTGTCAAGATGGGGTGCTGAGTGTACATTAATGAGAAATAAAATGAACTTTTTTGATTTTGGCAAATGGTTGCAATGACACAAAGAGTGAAAAATTTAAAGGGGTCTGAATACTTTCCGTACCCACTGTAGATACAACTGAGTGTCATCTGCATAGCAGTTGTAATTAATAGAGACATAGCCTAAAGGAAGCATGTACAGGGTGAACAGAATCGGTCCAAGCACAGAGCCTTGTGGAACTCCATAACTAACTTTTGTTCGTGTGGAAGGTTCATCATGGACATGAACAAACTGGAATCCGTCCGATAAATAGGATTGGAACCATTTTAAGGCTGTTCCTCTGATACCAGTCACATGCTCCAGTCTCTGTAATAAGATGTTGTGGTCAATGGTGTCGAATGCAGCACTAAGGTCTAGGAGGACAAGTATAGAAACAAGTCCATTATCTGAGGCTAAGAGAAGATCGTTGGTAACTTTTAACAGTGCTGTTTCTGTACTATGATGTGCTCTAAATCCTGATTGAAAATCTTCAAATAGTTCATTCCTGTGTAAGTGGTCTGATAGCTGCTTAGCAACAGCTTTTTCTAGGATTTTAGAAATAAATGGCTGGTTGGATATTGGTCTATAATTAGCCAAGACTCCTGGATCAAGACTAGGCTTTTTGAGTAAAGGTTTGATTACTGCAGTCTTAAAGGCCTGTGGTACGTAGCCTGATACTAGAGATAAATTTACCAAGTCTAATAAAGATGAGTTCATTAATGGCAGGGTGTCTTTAAGCAGTCTAGTCGGGATGGGGTCTAAGAGACACGTTGATGATTTCGATGAAGCAACTACTGATGTAAATTCAGAGAGATCTATGGGAGAGAAGCAGTCTAAACATAACTGAGGTTCTACAGATGATTCAAGAGCTACTGTAGTAGAAGATTCATTTATTGCAGGTATAGGAAGCATCTGCTGAATTTCATCTCTAATAGTTGGGATTTTATTTGTAAAGAAACTCATAAATTCATCACTGCTGAAAGGTAAGGGAACACTGGGCCCGACAGAGCTGTGACTTTTTGTCAGCCTGGCTACAGCGCTGAAAAGAAACCTAGGATTGTTCTTACTCGTTCTCAGAGTAAAAATACAGATTTTAATTCAGATGACGAACATTTGGCTCTGCATTGTATTGTATTGTGCTGCACTAATCCCCTCTCAGCCACAATGACGGAAAGGCTCATTATGCACGTCTTTGTCTGGTCGTTGAGGTAAATCTCATAACTATTCATCCTCAGACACACCTTCTTGCATATGTCTTTTCTAAACAAAAAGTGTCTTAGAAAATTTAAATCAGTGTATTGTTTTCTGTGAATGAGTGAACAAGATGACTTTTAGATCATTGTGAGTAAACACTAGCCTACAAGATGCAGTTCTCCAAAGTCTTGTGAACCAATGTTCTGTTTGTGTTTTATGGTCTTTTTCACTAACCATGCATAAACACTGTTTTCTCAAAAACACAATCATGTATAAACTTGCTGCTCACATATTATTGTAGCCCAGTTTGTGCTGATTACAGTGTTATCAAACTTTAGCCATTAATATGTTTAAAAGCAACTTAAAAAAGCACGTCAGGGCATGTCAGAGGGTTAATGATTCTCAAGTTATTTTGTTGTTCCTGTGGGAGAAAATGAGAATAATTAATTCGTGGGAAATAAATGCAAAAACCATGCAATTCATGGGGTTAAAAAATAACAATACTATTTATTTATTTATTTATGTATGTATTAAAATTAGTAAGTGCCATTGTCCCCTAAAGATCAGTGTCAGGAGGAAGTGCTTATGGCTCCACGTTGCGGGGATCTGCTTCTCCATGTATGGTAAATGCTTCTATAAATGTTTAAAAGGAAAATAAAATAGAATAAAAGTTTTTAAAAAGGGGGAAGATAAAAGGGAAATAGACTGAAATAAAATTTAAAAAGACGAGGGTAAAAGGGAAATAAAATAGAATAAAAGTTAAAAAGAGGAGGATAAAAGGGAAGAGGTTATTTTGGCCCCACTCATCTTCTTTTCCTTTTTTAGGTTAAAAGTGCTGTATTGCCTGTGGTGATTGGATGGAATATCGGAATACCGGTGGAATATCCTTCCATTACTTGACCAGGTTGAGTCCTGTAGGAAACCTGGTTTTGAGTCTCCTAATCCACCATCTCTCCTGCCTCCTCCGTTGGACTACTGTCCATGTGACACAGGTTTGTAAGCTTGTGATGGAATGTTGAACCAAGTGTGTGGTCAGTCTGCCTTCCCTAATATTGTATAAGTGTTGTTTCACCCTGGTCAATAAAGTGTTTCCTATCTCGCCCACATAAATAAAGTGGCAGGATTGGCAAATTATGGCATAAACCAGATTTCTACTTTGCAAAGTGGAAGTCTCTAATTGGCGCGCTAGCTCCCCCATGTGGATTAGAAATAAAATGTGTTTGTTTAAATGCCCAGTGACTGTCCTGGTGTGTAAACTGACCCTGTGCTGATCCAGGTAATGAGCAGTGGGTAGAGCAGGGATTGTTGGAAAACAAGCAGGACAGTGGCCCTCGAGGACCAGAATTGGACACCCCTGTTTTAAAATAAAGTGACTTTGTGTGGGTCTAGTTTATATTCAACTTTAATTTGTTTATGATAGTTGTTAAGGAGGGTTAGGGATGTGGTTTAGGGTAAAGGGTTAGGGTCAGAACCCCTGTGTGCATAGTGTCTGATGGGAGTTGAAATGATGAGAGAAGCAGACTGCACTTTTGTGTGAGAGAGACTCCACTCATTGGAGGGGCCAGTTTGATAGTGATGTGTCGGTCGTGAACGAACCGACTCTGAGAGCCGGCTCTTTGACGCCCTGATTGGGAGCCGCTCTGTTTCTCTCTCTCTCTCTCTTTCTTTTCTCTTCAAGCCGCATTTGATTGGTCAATATGTGTGGTGTCTCTGTCTGCACTGAGCAGAGGGGGGAGGGGCGGAGTTACACACATAGCACACAGCAAGCACACAAACAGGAGGGAGGGAGAAGAGAGAGAAAGAGAGCAGGGACCACAACGCAAACGGACTGGAAAGGTAAAAAAAAAATTGGGAAAATGAGTGACAACAGGAAACGCAGCAAAATCTGGACACATTTCAATTACATAGACCAAACTAAGGCAGATTGTAGAGTCTGCAAGACTAAAATCTCAGATAGAGCTGGCTCCACAAATAACCTGCACAGGCACATGAGAACTGTTCATCAGTGCAATTGGACGAAAAAAGACAAGCAAGTATTTATATAATAAACATTTCATATAGTGCATGTTTTTTTTACATTAGTAATTCATATTGCGCATAATTTTACATTATTGTTGGTAATAAATTAATTTAAGCACCAAAAAATCTGAAGTGCCACTTGGAAACCGAAAGAGCTCTTTTTAGTGAGCCGAACCAAAAGAGCCGGTTCTCTAAAAAGAGCCGAAATTCCCACCACTACAGTTTGACTTTTTTGCAGAGAGAAATGCATCAAAAGTTAGTGTTGAAGTGTGTGAGTGTGTCATAGTGAAGCAAAATATGAACAGACATTAAGTGCTGTGCACGTGAAGGATGTCTACAGGTCAGATATGTGGTGAAATTGCTTTTTGCAAGTCATGCTGTGATGGCAGGCATATTTGTCAAATCCTGCTAGAATCTGCAGGTTCTAAAGGGCAGAAGGGAGCTTGAAAATGTGCAGATGGGAGTTTGAATGATGACAGAAGCAGACTGCACTCATTGCTGTGTGAGAGACAGGATAAATACACTCATTGAAGTGGTCAGTTTGATTTTTTTACAGAGAAAAATGCATCAAAAGGCTTCATAAGTTAGTGTTGAAGTGTTTGTGTGTCATAAAGAAGCCAAATATGAAGAGAAATTGATAGCTGTGGCTGTGAAAATTGTCTACAGGTCAGATGTGTAGCCCTTGAAGTATTAAGATTATATAAGAAATATATATATTATATATTAAGATTACACAATTGACAAGCTTTCATCTGGTCCTAGAATCATGCGCCCACCTCCCACTCTTGGTGACATACAGTGGGTACGGAAAGTATTCAGACCCCTTTAAATTTTTCACTCTTTGTGTCATTGCAGCCATTTGCCAAAATCAAAAAAGTTCATTTTATTTCTCATTAATGTACACTCAGCACCCCATCTTGACAGAAAAAAACAGAAATGTAGAAATTTTTGCAAATTTATTAAAAAAGAAAAACTGAAATATCACATGGTCCCTCCAGCTTGTCCTGGGTCTTCCCCAGGGCCTCCTCCCAGTGGGATATGCCCAGAACACCTCCCCAGGGAGGCGCCCAGGAGGCATCCGAAACAGATGCCCGAGCCACCTCAACTGACTCCTCTCGATGTGGAGGAGAAGCGGCTCTACTCCGAGCTCCTCCCGGGTGACCGAGCTCCTCACCCTATCTCTAAGGGAGCGCCTGGCCACCCTGAGGAGGAAGCTCATTTCAGCCGCTTGTATCCGCGAGCTTGTTCTTTCGGTCATGACCCAGAGCTCATGACCATAGGTGAGAGTAGGAACGTAGATTGACCGGTAAATCGAGAGCTTCGCCTTATGGCTCAGCTCCTTCTTCACCACAACGGACCGGTACACGGACCGCATTACTGCTGCCGATGCCCCGATCCGTCTGTAAATCTCGCGTTCCGTCCTTCCCTCACTCGTGAGCAAGACCCCGAGATACTTAAACTCCTCCACTTGAGGCACGATCTCTCCCCTGGCCTGGAGATGGCAAGCCACCTGTCATGAACTAGGTTGTGGTCAGGAGCAAGCTTCACACAAAACACAGGAGTGAAGGAAAAAAGGGCTTTATTGAACCAAAAACCAAGGTTAAACCAGAAACAAACACACGAAGCAGGAGTACACTAAGACATGAAACCTGAACATGGAGACAAGACAGGGACTCAAGGGAAGCAAGGCATGAGGGTCTGGGTCACACACTGAGGGAGACGCACCAGACCAAACAGGGAACAAGAACATGAGAGTCAGGGAAAACAAGGCATGAGGGTCTGGGTCACACACAAGGAGGACTCACAGACCGAGGGGAAACATGGACATGAGAATCAGGGAAGACAAGGCATGAACAAAGGAAACTAACATGCACACGGTAACAAGACAAGACCTGAACACAAGGGGAACTAGATAAACACGCAAGACATGGTGAGTACACAGACAAAAACCAGAATACTTAACACAAGGTGAAAATCCAAGAAACGAAAACCCAGGGAGGGAATCCAAGATGTGGGACAACAGAGGCAAGGTGAAACTAGAAGCGGCTTCTCAAAGGCAGTGGTAACCAAGGCATGGACACAGGTATCACAAGAGACAAGGTAAGGCAACAGACATGGTACAACAGACAACCTGGCAAAGACACAGTGACTGAACCAAGGTACTTAAAGTGAAGGACAAAACAAGGCACAGGTGAAGGCAATAACTAATTAGGTCAACGTAAAGTGAACAGAAATGAAACAAAACTAGATCCTGCCATGATCCTTTTCAAAATAAAACACAGGAAGTCCAAAACTGCGGATCATGACAGTAACCCTCCCTTAAAAGGCCGGCTCCTGACGGCCTTATAGTACCATCAAAAAAAAAAAGAAGAACTACCACCAACAGGGCGGGTGGCGGGGGCCTCAGGAGGCGGGAGCTAGAGGGCGGGCGGGTGGGCCCAACAAGGGTCCAAAAGTTTCAAGGGCGAGGTTCCAAAGACAACAAAGAGGGGCAAGGATAGTCAGAGTCACTAGGCTCTAGTCTTAACAATAGTCTGGACCGCTCTGGCGGGCGGCCTCTCCGGCGGGCAAGGGTCCGAGACCGCTCTGGCGGGCGGCCTCTCCGGCGGGCGTGGGTCCGAGACCGCTCTGGCGGGCGGCCTCTCCGGCGGGCGTGGGTCCGAGACCGCTGTGGAGGGTGGCCTCTCCGGTGAGCGTGGGTCCGAGACCGGGCTGCAGGGTAGACCCCTAGGCCAACATGGATCCCAGGATGGCCCAGGGGAGCAGGCCCTGGCGCTGGCCAAGGGGGCAACACCAGCCCCAGCTGCGGCTCAAGGGGCTCTGCTAGAGGACACTCAGGACACTCAGGACACTCAGGACACTCAGGACACTCAGGACACTCAGGACACTCAGGACACTCAGGACACTCAGGACACTCAGGACACTCAGGACACTCAGGACACTCAGGAGGTTTGGGCGGTTCAGGCTCAGGAGGCCTTGGCTCCGGCTCTGGCTGCTGAAGAGGCTCAGGCTGCGGAAGAGACTCTGGCTCCGGCTCGGGCTGCTGAAGAGGCTCTGGCTCCGGCTCGGGCTGCTGAAGAGGCACTGGCTCCGGCTCGGGCTGCTGAACAGGCACTGGCTCCGGCTCGGGCTGCTGAACAGGCACTGGCTCCGGCTCGGGCTGCTGAACAGGCACTGGCTCCGGCTCGGGCTGCTGAACAGGCACTGGCTCCGGCTCGGGCTGCTGAACAGGCACTGGCTCCGGCTCGGGCTGCTGAACAGGCCCAGGTGACTCTGGGGGTTGTGGTCCGGATGGCCCCGGGGATTCTGGAGACTCTGGAGACTCTGGTCTTGATGGCCCCGGGGACTCATGAAACAAGGGTCCGGGCGGTCCCGGGGGCTCCAGCCCTGGGGACTCCGGTGACAAAGGTCCGGACGGCCCGGGGACCCCGGGGGCTCCGGTGGCATAGGTCTGGATGGCCCCGAGGGTTCCGGGGGCTCATGAAGCAAAGGTCCGGGCGGTCCCAGGGGCTCCAACCCTAGGGACTCCGGTGGCAATGGTCCGGACGGCCCTGGGGGTTCCGGGGACTCTAGTGGCATAGGTCTAGATGGCCCGGGGACTCATGAAACAAAGGTCCGGGCGGTCCCTGGGGCTCCTGCCCTAGGGGCTCCGGTGGCAATGGTCCGGACGGCCCCGGGGATTCCGGGGACTCCGGTGGCAAAGGTCCGGGCGGTCCCAGGGGCTCCTGCCCTGGGGACTCCGGTGGCAAAGGTCTAGATGCCCCCTCAGGAAACAAAGGCCCGGGCGGTCCCTGGGGCTCCTGCCCTAGGGACTCCGGTGGCAATGGTCTAGATGGCCCCGGAAATTCCGGGGACTCAGGAGACAACGGTCCGGGCGGCCCCAGGGACTCCAACCCTAGGGACTCCGGCGGAAAAGGTCCGGGAACCTCAGCGGGGACATCATCGTCGACGCACTGAAGCAATGGAACTCGGTCATGGGCCTCAGCGGGGACGTCATCGTCGGCACACTGAGGCACGAGGACTTGGACTGGGGCCTCAGCTGGGACGTTTGTGTCGGCACACTGAGGCACGAGGACTAGGTCTGGGGTCTCAGCGGGGACGTTATCGTCGGTGCACTGAGGCTCGGGGAACTCCGGAGGCTCGGGTCCGGGTGGCTGTGGCGGCGTAGGCGGTTCAGGTTGCTGTAGGATCGGGGACAGAATAGAGTCCAGAGGTAGGGACAGGTCTTGACACCTCGGGTAGTGAGTATGAGGGAGGACATGGCTGAAA
This sequence comes from Mastacembelus armatus, assembly GCF_900324485.2. Lineage (NCBI taxonomy): Eukaryota > Metazoa > Chordata > Actinopteri > Synbranchiformes > Mastacembelidae > Mastacembelus > Mastacembelus armatus. Next base: position 1,585,318 of record NC_046649.1, read on the forward strand.
GAAACGTGTCCCTGTGATGGCCGGGTGGAGAAGACTGGGCAGTTTGCGTGAGGAGGTCGAAGGCAAAGAGGGCTCGAGTGTAGTTTTCCGGGTCTTGTAGTACCCAGGTAAGGATCCGGAACAGTTGTGACTGCCAGTAGTCACCTAAGTGGTCAGCGGCGTTGGTTACCTGGACCTCAGGGGTGCCAGGCAAAGCCACTGGCTGGCTGTCTGGAGGAGAGGGGGCCGTTTGCAGAGGGACTAAGGGCAGGACTGGCTCAGGCTCCGCATTAGCCCGGCGTCGGTTCCGCTTCTTCTTAGGGGCCGCAGGTGGTGAATCGGCCTGCCCAAGAGCCGAAGATGGTAACGCCGGGGATTGCGGCACAGGAGCTGGCACAGGAAACTGTGGGGAAGCCGGGGCATGATACGATGAGCATGGCAAGCCAAAAAAAAGACTGGCAGTGAGGGGCCCCATCCGTAGATAGGGTGTGGCTGAGGCTAGTCTGCGGCGTCGGGAAGGCATGATGGATGGTTGTACTAAGCAATGCTAATGTCTAGAGTAAGTGAAAATGAAGTTTGGTCCTTCTTCTGGCCAGGTTGTTCTGTCATGAACTAGGTCATGGTCAGGAGCAAACTTCACACAAAACACAGGAGTGAAGGAAAAAGGGGTTTTATTGAACCAAAAACCAAGGTTAAACCAGAAACAAACACACGAAGCAGGAGTACACTAAGACATGAAACCTGAACATGGAGACAAGACAGGGACTCAAGGGAAGCAAGGCATGAGGGTCTGGGTCACACACTGAGGGAGACGCACCAGACCAAACAGGGAACAAGAACATGAGAGTCAGGGAAAACAAGGCATGAGGGTCTGGGTCACACACAAGGAGGACTCACAGACCGAGGGGAAACATGGACATGAGAATCAGGGAAGACAAGGCATGAACAAAGGAAACTAACATGCACACGGTAACAAGACAAGACCTGAACACAAGGGGAACTAGATAAACACGCAAGACATGGTGAGTACACAGACAAAAACCAGAATACTTAACACAAGGTGAAAATCCAAGAAACGAAAACCCAGGGAGGGAATCCAAGATGTGGGACAACAGAGGCAAGGTGAAACTAGAAGCGGCTTCTCAAAGGCAGTGGTAACCAAGGCATGGACACAGGTATCACAAGAGACAAGGTAAGGCAACAGACATGGTACAACAGACAACCTGGCAAAGACACAGTGACTGAACCAAGGTACTTAAAGTGAAGGACAAAACAAGGCACAGGTGAAGGCAATAACTAATTAGGTCAACGTAAAGTGAACAGAAATGAAACAAAACTAGATCCTGCCATGATCCTTTTCAAAATAAAACACAGGAAGTCCAAAACTGCGGATCATGACACCACCTTTCTCCGGTTGAGTACCATGGCCTCGGACTTGGAGGTGCTGATTCTCATTCAATTCAATTCAATTCAATTTTATTTGTATAGCGCCAAATCACAATACAAATCATCTCAAGGCACTTTACAAAAACTAAAACTAAAAACCCAACATTTCTCTTATGAGCAAGCACTTGGCGACAGTGGAGAGGAAAAACTCCCTTTAACGGAAGAAAAAACCTCCAGCAGAACCGGGCATCCCAGCCGCTTCACACTCAGTTGCAAACCGATGGCTCTAAGGTGACGCAACTTACCTGTGATAATTCAACAATTGACAAGCTTTCATCTGGTCCTGGAATCATCCGCCCACCTCCCACTCTTGTTGAGATATGTGCCCCTTGAAATACTTCCAAATTCCCATCTATGACACAGCCAACAGATCAGAATTTGGAATTTTTTGGCTCCCTTATATCTCCTCATTACTTGTATCTACAGTGATGCAACTGTCCTGCGTTGATTCAACAATCTATAAGCCTCCATTTCTTCCTGCAATCTCTCTCACACCTCCCACTCTTGTTGAGATATCAGCCCTTGATATACTTCCAAATTCTCATCTATCACACAGCCAACAGATGAAAATTTGGAATTTCTTGGTTCCTCTATATCTCCTCATGAATCACAATGCCATGAGTTTCAACAGCAATGTACAAACTTCTCATTTTTCCCGGAACCAACCTCATACTGTGATGATCAGCAGCTTCACTTCCTGTTTCATGCTCTTATTTTGAAAACTCATGCCTGGTTTGGTCACCCACTCATCTACAGTCACTTGATTATGTAATTGATTTCACCTGTTCTCTGTCCACTAGTCACAGCATATATACCTCCTCACAGCCACGAGCTTCCAGATTGTCTGTAATTTGCATCGCAACAGTGGCCTATCCAACACAGAAGCAAAGGAACTCCGGTTAAAAATCACAGCTACACTCTCAGGTACTAAGTCACCACCACCCAACCTCACCTCCCAGGAGAGCAGGGCCCTGTCATCCCTGTCTAAAGACGAGACTATCACCATCCTGCCAGAAGACAAAGGGAGATGCACAGTGGTTCTTAACACTACAGACTATCATGAAAAAGTAACCTCGATCTTGGAAGACCAACAGACATACGAAAAGCTAAAAAGGTACCCCAACAGCACTTACAAGAAAAAGGTGATAGACTGTTTAAAACAACTGGAAATGAACAAAGCCTTGGACAGAACCACATACTACAGACTGTATCCAGGGGAGACCACCCCCTGCCTATATCGGCTCCCCAAGATACACAAAGAAGGGGCCCCCCTCAGGCCCATTGTCAGCAGCATAAAGTATGTGACTTATAACATTGCCAAACATCTTGCCACCATCATAGCGCCATTGGTAGGCCACACAGACCACCACATCCGGAATTCGGGGGAATTTGCGTCCAGAGTCAGACATCTAAAATTGGAAAGAGCTGAAACTATGGTGTCCTTTGACGTTACATCCCTCTTCACCAGCATCCCCACCACCGATGCTTTAACATCTGTTAGGAGGAGACTAAAAGAGGACAGCACCCTCTCTACCAGGAGCAGCCTCAACCCGGACCAAATCTGCCTGCTGCTGGAACCTTGCCTCAACACCACATACTTCTCACTCCTCTCACAGAGGTGACTTTTACAGACAGAAACATGGTTGCGCTATGGGCTCCCCTGTTTCACCCATTGTTGCCAATCTGTACATGGAAGAAGTAGAAAAGAAAGCTCTCAACTCCTTCACAGGAACAGCACCAACCCATTGGTTCAGATATGTGGATGACACCTGGATTGAAATCAAAACCCAGGAAGTCCAAGTCTTCACTGATCACATCAATGCAGTAGATGCAAACATCAAATTCACCAGCGAGGACACCAAAGAGAACAGGCTACCCTTCTTGGACTGTCAGGTCATCATTGGGTCTGATGGGAACTTAGAGACAGAAGTATACAGGAAACCCACTCACACAGACCAATACATTCTGTTTGACTCCCATCACCCACTGCAATACAAACTGGGAGTCATCAGGACTTTACGCCACAGAGCTAGCAACATCCCTACCTCCACTGAGGCCAAGAGAAAGGAGGACACTCACTTGAAGACAGCCCTCAAAACCCGTGGCTACCCCAAGTGGGCTTTCAACAAGGTAACATCCACATCAGGCAGAAAAACAAGAGACACAACTGAGCCTCAAGACCCACAGAGAAAGAACCTGGTCATTCCATATGTAGCAGGGGTTTCTGAGAGGCTTAAACGGATCTTTGGGAAATATCAGATACCAGTCCACTTCAAACCCACCAACACAGAGACAGAGAGTGGTTCACCCTAAAGACCAGATTCCAAAACAAAAGAGGAGCAATGTGGTGTATGCTGTCCAGTGTAAGGAAGAATGCTCAGAACTCTACATTGGAGAAACCAAACAACCACTCAGCAGGAGGATGGCCCAGCACAGGAGGAGCAGCTCCTCAGGACCACAGTCGGCTGTGCACCTTCATTTAGAGGAATCGGGACACTCTTTTGAAGACAGTGAAGTACACATTCTGGACGGAAAAGATAGATGGTTTGAAAGAGGTGTCAGAGATGCTATCCATGTCCAAGTGGAGAAACCCTCTCTCAACAGAGGTGGAGGACTCAGACAAAATCTGTCTTCAATCTACCAGGATGCTCTTTCAACTATTCCCAGCACATTAAAGAACAAACCCAATATTTCTCAGGAACGACAGACTCTGCAGGTTCTGCAGACTGTTGGGGAATCAAAATGAGTCCATCATTAGACCTTAACGACCCTCTTCTGAGCTCACCCCTTTGGTCACTTAACGAGCCTATTCAGACCAGGTGTGAAGTGGAACCAACTGAGGGGCGTGGACTAACGACTCTCACCTGTTTTGTTTAGATTACTTAGTGAGCCTATTGGGCCCAAGGTGGAGTAAAACCAACCTGGGAAATAAATTTGGAGGTTCCTATCCAGCCTCTCTCAGACTGATGAAGCCACTTGGATGGGTGGCGAAAAGTTTCACCTTTAAACATTGTATAGTTTCCATCTATTGTTTAGATCTCTCTGCCTGCGTGTGTGAGTAGATCTCCGGAGACGTCTCTGTACTTTTATAATAAACTGGTGTGCCGATTCCTAACTTTTGCTCCGTCTTCTGTTAACTCTCCATTAATGAACTCGGGTGAAGGTCACAAGGTCTGACTTTTCAACAGCCTCCTCAACAAGAAGAAGAGGGCGTTCATGGCAAAAGACAAGGAGGAACTACGAGCTGCACAGAAGGAACTCAAGAGGAAGCTGAGGGAGGCAAAGCAGCTCTATAGAGACAGAGTAGAGCGCAAGTTGAGACAGAACAATATCAAAGAGGTGTGGAATGGGGTGAAAATAATGACTGGCTATAAGAAGTCACACACTGCTGTGGAAGGAGACTGAAGTTTGCTAATGAACTTAACCTGTTCTTCAATAGATTTGACACCACCTCTGCTTCTTACTCTGATCCATTGTCCTCACACACCATCCCCCTCCCCAGGGAGGGGGTCCCTTGGGGTCTCTTCACATCCCCCCACCCAACACCTCTGCCAATGATGCCTCCCCATTGCCCACTGATGCCATCTCTTCTATCAGCAGCCATACAACATTGAAGTATACTTCACCTCCAATAACTCCTCCCCTGCCCTCATCATCTGACTCCTCATCAACACAATACACGGGCCCAGCCTTTGCCACAGAACAGGTGAGGAAGGAATTAGCTAAACTAAAGACCAACAAAGGAAAAGGACCAGATGAGATCAGAGTATTTTAGGTGTCTGCTGGACAGCTTGCAGAGGTTTTTCAGAAACTCTTCAACCTCTCTCTGAGGCTCAAAAAGGTGCCTAAGTTATGGAAAACTTCCTGTATTGTCCCATTACCAAAAAGAACCTGTCCCAGTACCCTTAGTGACTTCAGACCAGTAGCACTAACAACACTCTGACTTTTCAAGTGCTTTCAACACTATTCAGCCCCACCTGCTAAGTGCAAAGATGCAGGATATGGAAGTTCCCGAAGACATGGTGGAGTGGATCAATGACTACCTCACTGGGCGGCCACAGTTTGTTCGCTTAGATGGCTGCATATCTGATGTGGTGAGGAATAGCACCGGTGCACCTCAAGGAACTGTACTAGCATCATTCCTGTTTACACTCTACACCTCAGACTTCCGCTACAACTCAGGAACCTGTCACCTCCAGAAATTCTCTGATGACTCTTCAATCATTGGATGCATCAATAATGATAACTATGAGGAGTACAGACACTTGATAAAAAGCTTTTTTGATTGGTGTAACAACAACTGTCTAAAGCTCAATATCAAGAAAACCAGAGAACTGGTGGTGGACTTTAGGAGGAGCAGGAAGACCCCAGTCCCTGTCTCCATCCTTGGAGACGAAGTAGAGATTGTGGACTCCTACAAATACCTTGTAGTCCACATTAACAACAAACTGGACTGGTCAAACAATACAGATGCACTCTTCAAGAAAGGACAGAGCAGACTATTCTTCCTCAGGAGTCTCTGTTCCTTTGGTGTGTGCAACAAGCTACTGAAGATGTTCTATCAGTTTGTAGTAGCGAGTGCACTGTTCTTTGCAGTTGTGTGCTGGGCAGGTGGCATCAAGGCTGGTGAGGCCAACAGAGTAAGTTGATCAGGAAGACAAAATCTGTTGTTGGACTGAAACTGGACAGTGTGGAGGCTGTGGCAGAGAGGAGGATGGTGGACAAAATCAACTCCATATTGGACAATTCTGCCCACCCACTTCATGAGGAACTGTGGCGAATGGGAAGTTCATTCAGCCACAGACTAATTCCCCCTAAAGCCAAAACAGAGATTCAGGAAGTCTTTTGTGTCCACAGCCATAAGACTCCACAATATAAACAATAACGCACACACATACACACACACCACATACACATGCATGCACGCACACATGCACACAAGTACTTCTTCTTCTAAGCAGAGCATATGGTCTGCAAAATGGGTCGATACCGATTGACCCCAGAGAAAGGAAATGGCTGACTTTTATATCAACTCAGCAGATTCAATTTACACATCAGAGTCAGTAACATGTAAATCATGCCAGCATGACATACACATGGTCAAACCACATACACAGTGGTCAGTAATATGATTAGCACCTCTGTGTGTACCTGTCTTTTCGTCTGCTTCCTAATGAATACAAAGCAGTGTCAAAAGTCTTTGTTGAATTCACACAGGTCACACTGGGGGGAGCAGACGAACTGTCTGTCATGGTGAAAATTTTCATCACACTAACAACTTGCTTTACCTATCACCCGGGACTAGGTTGAGGACATTGATCTTGACAGAGAATGTGTTCTCAAGGGCCTGTACCTTAATGAGGACCCACAAAATCTGTTGAAAGAGTACATGGTAGATTCCTAAGATTAAGTATTTTTTGGGAAGAAAATAAGAAAACGTTTGAGTGAATGTCTGTGCATTGCTGGCAATAATTTCTGCTTTCCTTTGCACTTCCAGGAGTAAAAGGAGTGTGTTATGACACGTGATCATGATGATCATGTTTCAACTTTTATGTAGCTAATGAGAATTTTTTACCCTTCCATCTACAGTCCTTACAATTGGGTGTTAGTCTTCTGTATAGTCACCTGCATTTGTTACCATTTTCATTCATCTGTAACTGAAAATGTGGTAGCCTTGACCTAACAAAATCCCATTTTTGGCTCCCATCAGAAAATGTCCCTTTATTCAACATGAACTAGTCTCACAACTATTTTGTGGCTACACTATGCAGGCCGAAGAAAAAGATGCCATCCAAGGGTCTATTGAAGAGATCACAATCTATGTCATCATATACACACATGACTGTGATACCCCAGAAGACATTGGTATTGTTCTTGAAAGTCAGATCATATTACAAAATCTGGATAACACTGCATTAGCCACAGCCATGTTGTTTGGTCTAGTGTATGCTTTGAACATAAACTTGACTTTTGGAAAATTACCATTGTTGTCTATATTTTCTTTGGACTGATAATGGACTCAACATCTTGATGGATTTATGCATTCAAAAGCCCTTGGACAAGTACCTACTGAAGTCATCTACACTGCTTTCTTGTATTCTACCTCACATTTCAGTGAAGCTGGAAAGAAACCTTACAGTACACATATAGTAAAGCCTCCAACAGACTGTAGCTTTGCTTCAAGGCTGTCACTTGTAAGTTATATTTTTTATTTTTATATTTTAATCTTAGTTTTGACATTTTTACTTTATTTCATACAAAGAAATTGCTTTATCTGATTTTCATTTTTTTCTTTAACAAATGGAGGACATACAAAGAGTGTTCCTCTCCATTTTTAGGGTTTGAAAGTGTTGTTTTGGACAGTCTTTACTGTGAAATACTGCAATATTGAAATACTGTTGTGTTGGACAAGCACAGTATTATCACACTTTAATTTCAGAGCCTATTGACACTGTCATGGAACACTGGTTGTTTTTGTCAGAGGGCACATATTTCCTTAATGTTTTTCAGCTTCAAATTGTAGTAAACAATTCTTAATGTTTTTTCTTGCAATAGTACTTCCTGGTGCCACAGGGTCTTTGATACACTTTGTAGCAAAAGGAGAACCCCACTTTTATTTAGGCTTCAAACATTCCAAGAGCTGGGGTTTCAACATTCCAGGACCCAGATCCTCACCATAAACACATCAAGAAACTGAATGAGTTCAAGAAATTGACTTAAAACAAATACTCTAAGGGTCTACTCTATCTTATCTGTTGAACTCCAGCTAAACCTTAAACAAGACACTCTAATTAAGCTATAACCATGGAACCAGCATCCACGAACAGGAGATAAATGGGCAGGTCCTCTAACCTGTGAATCTTAACAGGCCTCCGAGCTAAGCCAGACATTGATCATAATTCATTACTGTTTTGAAACAGGATTCAACTTAAAGTACTGATGGAGCCACAATGTAAACCAGTTGGAGATAGTAATTATCTGTGTTAACCAATGTATTTCAACATTAATTTTATCAGAATATCTGAGTGTTTTTGCCATTCAAATAATTCAAGTCATATGTAGCTAAATATCAACTGTGTCATCAGGTGATATATTTACAACTGTCATTGAATCAATATCATGATTAAACTGCTGTTATGACTATTTGCTTGATTCTAAATAACCACTGGTGTTAACTTAGTCATGAGTAATAGGAAAGTACTACAATAGTCAAGGTGGCAGGGAAGTAATCACGCTGTTTAATGAAATCCTCTGAAATCTATGATTTTGAACAAAGGATCAATATTTCCCTCTCTGTAGTCCTACCTCTGAATTAATTTGACTTCAAATTCTCCACCTTTCAGTGAGAGTACATACTGTATATATATAAACTACGTGTATGTTTATCTTAATATGATGTGACTAATATCTGCTATTGTCCCTACCAAGAGCAAGGTTGATCCATGCTTAACACACACAAAGCAAAGTAGAGGAGAGAGGCTGAGTGAGAGAAACGAAAGATGAAGGTGTTATGGCAAAAAATAGATTAAAAAAATAGATAAATAAAAATAAAAAAAAGACAAATGTCGATCCCCGACTGAAAACCAGGAGAAAATATCTAACGCGCCACCACCCAACCTGCCGCCTACTGCCGCCCCACGCCCTCACGCCAGTCAAGTTGCTAGCTAATGATAAGCCACGTAACAGAGCTAATGGATAGTGCATGGACGGACGCTGCCTGAGTGTCACTAGTCTCATAAGCAGTATTCTCCACCGCAGACCTACATCGCCAAGAAAACATAGATAAACAATGAGCCTGGGGTTGAAGTGCATACTATTCATCACTAATAGAGGAAAATAAGAACAATCCCAGGTTTCTTTTCAGCACTGTAGCCAGGCTGACAAAAAGTCACAGCTCTGTTGAGCCCAGTGTTCCCTTAGCTCTCAGCAGTGATGAATTTATGAGTTTCTTTACAAATAAAATCACAACTATTAGAGATAAAATTCAGCAGATGCTTCCTATACCTGCAATAAATGAATCTTCTACTACAGTAGCTCTTGAATCATCTGTAGGACCTCAGTTGTGTTTAGACTGCTTCTCTCCCATAGATCTCTCTGAGTTTACATCAGTAGTTGCTTCATCGAAATCATCAACGTGTCTCTTAGACCCCATCCCGACTAGACTGCTTAAAGACACCCTGCCAATAATGAACTCATCTTTAATCAAACCTTTACTCAAAAAGCCTAGTCTTGATCCAGGAGTCTTGGCTAATTACAGACCAATATCCAACCTGCCATTTATTTCTAAAATCCTAGAAAAAGCTGTTGCTAAGCAGCTATCAGACCACTTACACAGGAATGAACTATTTGAAGATTTTCAATCAGGATTTAGAATACATCATAGTACAGAAGCAGCACTGTTGAAAGTTACCAACGATCTTCTCTTAGCCTCAGATAATGGACTTGTTTCAATACTTGTCCTCCTAGACCTTAGTGCAGCATTCGACACCATTGACCACAACATCTTATTACAGAGACTGGAGCATGTGATTGGTATCAGAGGAACAGTGTTAAAGTGGTTCCAATCCTATTTATCAGACAAATTGCAGTTTGTTCATGTCCATGATGAACCTTCCAGTTATGGAGTTCCACAAGGCTCTGTGCTAGGACCGATTCTGTTCACCCTGTACATGCTTCCTTTAGGATATGTCATTAGGAAGCACTCTATTAATTACCACTGCTATGCAGATGACACTCAGTTATATCTATCTATTAAACCTGTTAACACAAACCAGTTAACCAGACTTCAAGCCTGTCTAACTGACATAAAGGCCTGGATGACCAGTAACTTTTTACTTTTAAACTCGGAGAAAACAGAAGTCATTATATTTGGGCCTAAAAATCTCAGAAATAACTTTTCTCAAATTATAGCTACTCTAGATGGCATAACCCTGGCCTCCAGCACTACTGTAAAAAACTTTGGAATTATTTTTGACGAGGACATGTCCTTTAACTCACACATAAAACAAATCTCTAGAACTGCATTCTTTCACCTGCGCAACATTTCCAAAATTAGGAACATCCTGTCTCAAAATGATGCAGAAAAACTAGTCCATGCATTTGTTACCTCAAGGCTAGATTACTGTAACTCATTACTATCTGGATGTCCCAATATCTCCATAAAAAGCCTCCAATTAATCCAGAATGCCGCAGCCAGAGTCCTGACAGGAACTAGCAAGAGAGATCATATTTCTCCTATATTGTCTTCTCTTCATTGGCTCCCTGTAAAATATAGAATAGAATTTAAAATCCTTCTTCTCACATACAAATCCCTTCATAATCAAGCTCCTTCATACCTTAAAGACCTCATAGTACCATATTATCCCAATAGACCACTTCGCTCTCAGAGTGCAAGTCTACTTGTGGTTCCCAGAGTTTCCAAAAGCAGAATGGGAGGCAGAGCCTTTAGTTATCAAGCTCCTCTCCTATGGAACCAGCTCCCAGCCTGGGTTCAGGAGGCAGACACTCTCTATACTTTTAAGGCTAGACTTAAAACCTTCCTCTTTGACAAAGCATATAGTTAGGGCTGGCTTCAGGCAACCCTGAACCATCCCTTAGTTATGCTGCTATAGGCCTAGACTGCCCGAGGACCATCGGTGCACTGAGCTCCCCTACCCTAACCCCCACCCCTCCCTTCCCCTCCCCTCTCTTCTCTCCTCCCACCTCATGTATATTCCACCATTGAATCTTTCTAACCTTGTGCTCTCTCTCTCCCCTAGTTTGTGCTCTCTCCCTCTCTCTCTGTTCTCTCTGTACCTTCTGCAGGTGTCCCTGGTCCTGGAGCTGTATATCGCTGATGTGCAGTTACTGGTCCCACCAATCTGCAGTGTCTATTTGTTGTTTATTGTTGCTGTTCTTTTCTCTCTGCTCTATCCACTCACCCCAACCGGTCGAGGCAGATGGCCGCCCAAACTAAGCCCGGTTCTGCTGGAGGTTTTTTCTTCCGTTAAAGGGAGTTTTTCCTCTCCACTGTCGCCAAGTGCTTGCTCATAAGGGAATTGTTGGGTTTTTAGTTTTAGTTTTTGTAAAGTGCCTTGAGATGATTTGTATTGTGATTTGGCGCTATACAAATAAAATTGAATTGAATTGAATTGAAGTGGCGCTGTTAGCTCCTGCTAAACTGATAGCTAGCAGGTGCCAGTAAGACAAGACAAAACCGAAGTTTCCTAGTTAACACTTGCCTAAATTCATCAACGTCTCAAACCTAGATGCCACATCAGTCATATTCGTCTTTGTGAACCGATAGTGTAATTTAAGGTAACAGAGAGCAAAAAACTGAACTTACCTTATCACTTGCCACTTGAAAAATTGACAGCCATATGAGTTCCCGCTCAAGATGTTTCCTTGATTTTGCACATGCGCAGTATTCCTCTTCTTCTTGACCTGTTGCTGCCCCCTACTGCATAGCCCTATTTAGATCTATTCAAATGAAGAGTATTTGATCTGTTTACATTCAGCTTATACATAAGTGTATTTACTTTATTTTTATTTAAATGAACGAATAAACAATGGATATTGTATATTTCAGTTATATTTTACTTAAAAATATTGTTTATTGTTTATCAGGGCCATGAATCATTTTTTGACTGCACCCTTAAAACTTAGCTATGGCATTTTTATGCTTCACGTCTATTTTCCAGCAGGTGTTGTAGCCAAAAGTGTGGCCTGTCCTGTCAGTGGCACGAGCCATGACAGGAGCCGACTCTGTTCTGTGGTCTGAGTGGCAGCAGTGTGTCCTGTCTGGTCCGTGCCTGCAAGGTGTCTGGTCTGTCTCAAGGATTCGAGGTCCATGCTGTGCTATCTGTGGTCCCGGTGGTTTGTGGCATCTATAAATGCATGTCATTGTATTAAAATCGCAATACGATGTCACACTAAGCAGTATTTCACAGACACTCCAAAAATAAAATACAGCATGCATACAGATCTGTATGTTCGAAAAGTCTTTCGTTTTTTTTTTCTTAATCTATTAATTAATTTTTATTTATTTATTTATTTTTTCTTTCAATTCCGCATTGTATGTGAACCACAAGGAGAGAGAATATCCCATCTAGAGCTGTGTGGCTCTTTAGCTCATAGGCGTAAGCAGATACCCCAAACCTAAGAAGTAGGCAGATCGAGTCTTACTTAGCCATCTGTTTTTATTCACGAGCACATCAGAAGGTATTAGATAAATGCATTTTATTATTGTGTAGGTTTAACATGTAAATTAGCAATAGATTCATTAGGGGCGCTGTTCTGTGCTGTTCACGGTCCATGCCGTCCGTCCGTTCACTCAGGCTGAACTGCTAAGCATTTGGCAGCACTCCCAGGATATTTTTCCTCCAATTTTTGTACACTCAGACGTTTTGTGGAGCGTTTTAGTTGGCGGAGTGGCTGCGGTTCTCAGAAAGCGTTGGTGCGTTGGTGAAACTTCGTCAGCGTGGCCTCAGGACAGCACTACCCAGCATACATCTGGTGAACCTCCGCTCTCTACCCAACAAGATGGACGAAATATACCTGCTTACCTGGATAAACAAGGACTTTTCGAACTCTGCTGCTCTGTGTTTCACGGAGACCTGGCTTAATGGAGCCATACCGGACAGCGTGCTCCATCTGCCCGGATTTAGCTGATCAGAGCGGGCCGCAACTCAGACGCAATGGGGAAATTGCGCAGTGGTGGGACATGCTTTTACATCAATGAGAGGTGGTGTACAGATGCAACAGTGTTGAAGAAGCTCTGCTGTCCTGATCTGGAAGCACTTTTCATTAACTGTAAACCCTTCTACTCGCCATGGGAGTTTTCCTGGTGCGTTCTGGTCAGTGTTTACATTCTCCCGCAAACACGCTGCATCAGCTGGCTGAGGAGATCGTAAACACGGAGCAGCAGCACCCGGACTCTGTATTTATCATCCTCGGAGACTATAATAAAGCACACTTGAGCCACGAACTGCCCAAATTCAAGCAGCACATCAAGTGCCCCACCAGAGAGGGGAATATTCTGGACCACTGCTACACCACAATAAAGGATATCACGCCATCCCCAGAGCAGCTTTAGGACTCTCTGACCACTGTCTGGTCCACCTCATACCAACATACAGGCAAAAGCTCAAATCTGCTAAGCCTGTAGTGTTAACCCTCTGGGGTCGACGCACGCGCCGGCGCGTTTTGACGCATCTTTTTCTGATAAGGCCGAAACAAACTTAAATTACTCCGTCAATTCTGATCGTACAGATAAAAGAAGTATATCATTCAAATCTGTAAAGGGTCTAGTTTTAGTGGTATACCATCATAATAACAACAAAACGTTGTGCTTTTTTTAAATAAAGAAAGCCGACAGGGTGCGCTCTCGGACTTTTCTGTCTCTGCCATTTCTCTTCACAGACGCGTAAATAAAACAACCAGAATCTCAGCGAATACTTGCCTCATAAAAATAAGAATTATATGGCTAGAAAGCTTGAAATGTTTTCTTTTGAGTGAAACAATTCAAGTCGAAAACAAATCATCCCTTTTTATTTAATCCGTATGAACGTAAGGAGAAGTCCGTTTTTTCCTGTCTCACCTCATTACAGGTAATGCGGTCCCGCCTTGTACACTGTCCACTGTTCACATGTAAATAATCTCAGGTGAACCAGGTAAATATGTGCACGCCCCCGAGAAATGACACAAAATATCAAACTTCATCATAGAATTTACTCACTTTTTCGGCGCGTTTGGATGATGGCGCGTTACGCACGTGAAGCGGCGCTCCTTACATTCCTCACAGAGACAAATAGTTTAGCTTGTCCTCAGAGTAAAAACACTGATTTTAACTCAAATGAGGATCGTTTGGCTCCTCATTGTGTTGTATTGTACAGCACTAATCCGTCCCATCTACATTGACTGAAAGGCTCATTATGCGCGCCTTTGTCTGGTCGTTCAGTGCGTCTTTTGTGTTCTCAGGTAAATCACATGACTATTCATCCTCAGACACACCCTCTTGCATATGGCCTTTCTGGACAAAAAGTGTCTTAGAAAATTTAAATCAGTGTATTGTTTTCTGTGAATGTGTGAACAAGATGACATTCACAGCACTCTGAAGTAAACACTTTAGCCTACAACTTGCTGGTCTCCAAAGTCTTGTGAACCAATGTTCTGTTTGTGTTTTATGGTCTTATTTCAGTGAGTAAAAAATTGTAGTTTTTCACTAGCCATGCATAAACACTTTTTTCTCAAAAACACAATAATGTATAAACTTGAAGCTCACATATTATTGTAGCCAATTTTGTGCTGATTACAGTGTTATTAGACTTTAGACATTAATATGTTTAAAAAACACTGAAAAAAGCACAAATGTCAGGACATGTCAAAATTTGTCCAGGCCCCAAAAACCCCCTCAGACCCCAGAGGGTTAACTCTCAAGAGATGGACCAGGGAAACAGAGCAGGAGCTACAAGCCTGCTTTGAATGCACTGACTGGAGTGTTTTTGAAGCTGCTGCCACAAACCTGGACGAACTCACAGACTCTGTTACATCTTACATCAGTTTCTGTGAGGATATGGGCATTCCTACCCGGACATACAACGACAAACCGTGGTTCTCTGGAAAACTCAGACAGCTTTGTCAAGCCAAAGAGATGCCTACAGAAGTGGTGATCGTGTCTTGTATAATCAGGCCAGGAACACACTGAACAAGGAGATCAGAGCAGCTAAGAGGAGCTACTCCAAAAAGCTGGAAAACCAGTTTACAGCTAACGACTCTGCTTCAGTGTGGAGAGGCCTGAGGACAATAACCAACTACAGGACTTCATCCCCCTCCTAAATAGGCAATCAAACCCTGGTGAATTATCTGAATGAGTTCTATTGCAGATTTGAATCACCCACCACCCGCTCTGATTGTCTTCCAGAGCAACCTTTAACACCTTTAACACCTTCAACCATTAACCCCCTCTCCCCCTATACTTCAGACCAGTGTGGACGATGTGTGTCGGCTCTTCAGGAAGCAGAAGAGAAGGAAAGCACCAGGACCAGATGGGGTTTCACCAACATGCTTCAGAACCTGTGCTGACCAGCTGGCTCCCATCTTCTCTCTGATCTTCAACAGATCACTGGAGCTGTGTGAAGTCCCTGCATGCTACAAACGTTCCACCATCATTCCCATCCCCAAGAAGCCAAAAATCACAGGACTCAATCACTACAGACCGGTGGCTCTGACATCTGTGGTCATGAAGTCCTTTGAGAGACTGGCGTTGGCCCACCTGAAGAACATCACTGGACCCTTCCTGGACCCCCTGCAGTTTGCCTACCGATCCAATCGGTCCTTGAATGATGATCAATATGGGGCTGCACTACATCCTGCAACATCTGGACAAACCAGGGACTTATGTGAGGATTCTGTTTGTGGACTTCAGCTCGGCGTTCAACACCATCATCCCATCACTCCTCCAGAATAAACTCTCCCAGCTCTCCGTTCCTGACTCTACCTGTCAGTGGATTACAAGCTTCTTGACAGATAGGCCACAGCTAGTGAGGATGGGGAAACTTACTTCTGGCTACCGACGCCCCCCAGGGGTGTGATCTCTCCCCCCTCATCCAGGAAGAGTGAAGAGTCTGCATACAGACAGGAGGTGGAGCAGCTGGCTTTCTGGTGCAGTCACAACAACCTGGAGCTAAACAAGCTCAAAACAGTGGAGATGGTTGTGGACGGGAGAAATGCCCCCACCCACCCCCCTCTCACTATCATGAACAGCACTGTAGCATCAGTGGAGTCATTCAGGTTCCTGGGTGTCTTGGAAAAAATACTTGGAGGCAAATCTCAGGTCAAAGGATGGCAAATTTAATAGGCAATGGGCAAAGCAGCAGAGTCACAACAGAACATATGGCCTGCAGGACAGGTCAACACCGATTGACCACAAGCACAGAAAATGATCAGCTTTTGTATCAGTTGAACAGCATTAATTTACACATCAGTCATGTAAATCATGCTGGCAGGATGGCATACATAATATAATTAGTGTCTCCCTGACTTTCCGTCTGCTTCCTTGTGACAACAAAGCAGTGTTAAAAGTCTTTATTGAATTAACATAGGACACAAAAGGGTACCTCCCTTTTCCCTTCCTTGTGACAACAAAGCAGTGTTAAAAGTCTTTATTGCATTAACATAGGACACAAAAGGGAGGTAGTAGACATTTGTCTGTCAATGTGTAAATTTCCCTCACAATGGGCACCACCATCTCTCAGGACCTGAAGTGGAGCCTGCACATCGACTCCAATGTGAAAAAGGCCTGGACAAATTTTGACATCCCCTAACATTTGTGCTTTTTTCAGTGTATTTTAAACATATTAATGTCTAAAGTCTGATAACACTGTAATCAGCACAAAATTGGCTACAATAATATGTGAACAGCAAGTTTATACATGATTGTGTTTTTGAGAAAAAAGTGTTTATGCATGGTTAGTGAAAAACTACAATTTTTTACTCACTGAAATAAGACCATAAAACACAAACAGAACACTGGTTCACAAGACTTTGGAGACCAGCAAGTTGTAGGCTAAAGTGTTTACTTCAGAGTGCTGTGAATGTCATCTTGTTCACACATTCACAATAAACAATACACTGATTTAAATTTTCTAAGACACTTTTTGTCCAGAAAGGCCATATGCAAGAGGGTGTGTCTGAGGATGAATAGTCATGTGATTTACCTGAGAACACAAAAGACGCACTGAACGACCAGATAAAGACGCGCATAATGAGCCTTTCAGTCAATGTAGATGGGACGGATTAGTGCAGCACAATACAAAACAATGAGGAGCCAAATGATCTTCATTTGAGTTAAAATCTGTGTTTTTACTCTGAGGACAAGCTAAACTATTTGTCTCTGTATGGAATACAAGAAGCGCTTCTTCACGTCTGTGACGCGCCATCATCCAAACGCGCAGAAAAGTGAGTAAATTCTATGATGAAGTTTGACGTTTTATGTCATTTCTCGGGGGTGTGAACATATTTACCTGGTTCACCTGAGATTATTTACATGTGAACAGTGGACAGTGTACAAGGCGGGACCGCATTACCTGTAATGAGGTGAGACAGGAAAAAACGGACTTCTCCTTACGTTCATACGGATTAAATAAAAAGTGATGATTTGTTTTCAACTTGAATTGTTTCACTTAAAAGAAAACATTTCAAGCTTTCTAGCCATATAATTCTTATTTTCATGAGGCAAGTATTCGCTGAGATTCTGGTTGTTTTATTTACGCGTCTTCTCACCAGTCCGTTCCCTCGCCACGTACACAACCGCGTCACGCCCAAGCCTCTGACCAGGTAGACATCCTCACCTGGTTCACCAGCCAAGCCCAGAAGCGCGACCCAAGGTATGCCATGGGGTCGTTTTTGGACGATCCGCTTGACAGCGAGTACTCCTCCGATGACTCCTTGGATGACTCCGCCACAGACATTCCCATTGTGCACTTTGAAGGGCACCATTTCGATGATCCTGGTCCTTGGGGTCCACCAGCATCACATCCCACGTCCAGACGCCCAAATCGCCGCCGTTCCAGGCAGCAGGCCCCGGTGCAGCCTGCAAAGCGCCAGCCAGTCTTCAGCCCCACAGTCTTCGCCTGGTTCCCGGAGTATCGTCGTGTCCGAACCTGCCTCCAGCGGTTCGGAATGGGAGACCCTCGACGAGGAGGAGGACTGGGAGTCCTTCGACGAGTACGACCAGGTCTGGAGCCCCCATCGAAACCCTTTCCATGGAACCCGTCTGGCAATCAGGTCTGGGGGCCTACCTCGAAGAAACTTGACTCAAAAACAGCACCCAGTTCCACAGCACCCAGTTCCACAGCACCCAGTTCCGTCTCATCCAGTTCCGTCTCATCCAGCGCTGCCTCATCCAGCGCCGCCTCATCCAGCGCCGCCTCATTCAGCCCACAGAATGGCCAGAACCACCACTTCCAGAGCTCCCAGAATTCCCAGGCCTGTCTGAGTCTCTCCAGTCACCACGGCAGTCGACCGAGCCTACGGAAGATCCTGATCCACCGCCACTGGAATTGGAGCCACAGCCACCTCAGCTACCAGAGTATTCACGGCCACCACTCCTACCAGAGCAGTCAGAATTCCCACAGCAGTCATCAGAACCATCAGAGCTTCCGCAGCAGTGGCCACAGCCGTTTCACCTGCCAGTGCTTCCGCTGCAACGGCCACAGCCGTCTCACCTGCCAGAGCTTCTGCAGCAGCGGCCACAGCCGTCCCAGCTACCAGAACCACCGGATTGGCCTGAACCATCAGGGCCACCAGAATGGCCAGAGCCACGGGACTGGTCCGAACCACCAGGGCTGTCAGAATGGCTGGATCCTCCTCAGTTTCCAGAGTTTCCAGACCCGCTTCAGTGTCCGGATCCGCCTCAGCTTCTTCAGTGTTCATCTACCTGAGTGTCCTGAGTGTCCTGAGTCGCGGCAGCTACCACAGTTCCCTGAGCCGCCGCCGCCGCCACAGCTATCGGATTTCCCTGAGCCACAGGAGCAGCTACCTGAGTCTCCACAGTCTCCACAGTCTCCGGGCCGTCCGTCTGGACAATCCCGGACCCGCGCTCGCCGGAGAGGCCGCCCGCCAGAGCGACCCCGGATCCACGCCCGCCAGAGAGGCCGCCCGCCAGAGCGGCCCCGGACCCATGCCCGCCGGAGAGGCCGCCCGCCAGAGCGGTTCCGGACCCACGCCTGCCGGAGAGGCCGCCCGCCAGAGCTTCAGCCTCGGGGTTTGTTTTGCCCTGCCCGCCCGCCCTCTGGAGCCCTCCTCCCAGGACCCCCACTGCCCACCCAGTTGGTGTGATTGGACGGTATTTGAAGGTCGTCAGGAGCCGGCCTTTTAAGGGGGGGGTAATGTCAGGATCCGTGTTTTTTTTGTCTTCCTGTTTCTTTTATTTTGTAGGATCCTGACAGGAACTGGTTTTTGTTTTACTTTGTTTACTTTACGTTGACCTAATTAGTTATTGATTTCACCTGTGCCTTGTTTTGTCCCTCACCTTTTATACCTTGGTTTAGCCACTGTCCTTTGCCAGGTTGTCTGTTAATGCATGGTTTTGAGTTCTGCTAGACATTGTTCGAGCCTGTTGATACACTTGTGTTTTCTTTTGGATTTTTGATCATGGACTACCTTTTGTTTCCCCAGTTTTAAGTTAAGTATTCTGCCTACTTTTTTTAATTTAGTTTTCTGGTCTTTTCCCATGTCCTCTGTTCATGTGTCTTTGTCTTGTTTCATGTTTTATGCCCTGATTCCCTGTATTCTTGCTCATGTTTCCCTGTGTAGTCTGGTGCATCTCCCTGGATGTGTGTGACCCAGATTACCTCATGCCCTGATTCCCTGTATTCTTGCTCATGTTTCCCTGTGTGTCTGGTGCGTCTCCTCTAGTGTGTGTGACCCAGACCTTCATGCCCTGTTAACCTTGTGTCCATGTTCCTGCTCCCTGTGTAGTCTGGTGCGTCTCCCTGGATGTGTGTGACCCAGACTACCCCATGCCCTGATTCCCTGTATTCTTGCTCATGTTTCCCTGTGTGTCTGGTGCGTCTCCTCTAGTGTGTGTGACCCAGACCCTCATGCCTTATTCCCTGGTGTCCATGTCTTTGTCCCGTGTTCATGTTTCATATCCATGTGTTTCCCTGCCTTGACCCGTCCCCACTTTGCGTTTTGTGTTTAGTGTTTTGTTTCTTGTTTTCGCCAGTTCTGTTAAATAAAGTCTTGTTTGAACCTTGAGTACCAGAGTAGGCGCATCATTGGTCCTAAAATTTATAATAGTTTCCCGAAACCTGACAAGTGGCATTTTTTGTTGTTAGATTGCCACTACAATTAAGTTGAAAACCTTGGTTTTTGTTTTTGAAAACCCTTTTTTTTTTTTTTTTTTTTTTGCGACAAAGAGGGACAGTGCTGGAGGTGAAGGAGGCGAAGACAGCTGAGCACAATCAATGGGATGGAAATGAATGACAGCCTGAACAACGGAGAGCCTGAAGACTAATGGTAGGATTGTTTAAAGTTGTTGAGTGGAAAAGATTGGCCTTCTCACAGAAAGGATAAAAGGTAAATCCTGCAACAATTTTGAATAAAGTCTCCAGTAATTCCGCTAACTCACAGAAAAATGAGTAATGCGGAAGTAGCTGTCAATCAAAGTGAAATTGAAAATGAAAGTTTTAAAAGACCAATCAAACCTACGTTTAAAGCATTGGAAGCAAAAATAATATCGCAACAAAGGGAAAGGAATTCCAGGATAAAGAAACTCCATAAACTAACAAAGGAAGTTGAACAATTATTGCTTTCAAACGTAAATGTGCACGATGTGCAGACAAATTATGAAATGTTTGTAAAGCTGTGTGTGGAAACATAGAAGTTGCATGAATCATTGAAACCATTATTACCTGAGGATGAAATGACAAAACGAATGATTTGAAACAAGGATGCAAATCAATGAAAAAGTAATACAAAGAATGGAGGGGTGGTTGCTTGACAATAAAGAGCAAAACAGTGGTGGTGATAATGGCTTTGATCATGAGGATGAGGATGGTCACAGTGTGCTAAATCCAACGCTGGTCAATAAAATTACTGCTGAAAATATATCAGTGGTAAATGATATTGGTCCAGGTGACAGTGTTTCAAATATTGGTGGTAAAACATGCTCATCAGCTGGTCATTCTAGCCACAAATCTTCAAGGTCTTCAGCTTCTTTAGCATGTTTAAAGATCGAAGCTGAAAGGGCTGCTCTCGTTGCTAAAGTAGCCACTCTAAAGGAAAAACATCAATTGGAAGTTCAGGAAGAACAAATTAGAAAAAAGAAGGAAATGCTCGAATTGCAAGGTCAAATTGCTGCTCAAACGGCAAAAGTATCTGTGCTTAAGTACAACGGTTCTGATGTTCGTAGCTCCAGGGCTGCTTCAAACGGAATGAATTCATATCTGGAAAGGGCAAAACGCAAATCCTCTCTCAGACCCTCTGCTGTGGAGTTTGTACCACCAAGTTCGAGCCACCAGTTCAAATATCCACCAGCAGGTGGCACCAATTATACAATGCCAACAGAGGCCTGGCTCAAGGATTCAGGTCATCACTTTTCATCCTTTTCATCTAAAGGAGGCCATAAAGTTACCACAACAATGGGTGCAAGGCCCAAACAAACCTTTTTACAAGTTTGTGATCTGAATTCAAAACTAAGCATTCCTCAGGAAACGTGTCACATCTCACAGGAACCCAATATGAATGTCCTACAGGAACTCAGGAACACTCAATGTGATAACTCATTGCAAGCTAGTATGGACCAAATCAATGTTCTTACTATTATGCAACGACAAAATGATATAACATCTCTATTATTGCAGCAACATTCAGCATCATAGTTACCTCTAAGGGATATACCAACATTTAATGGAGACCCTCGTGAGTATAATGGATTTATCAGAGCCTTTGAGCACGGAGTGGAAGGAAAGACTGCTAGCAGCTTAGACTGCTTATACTTTTTGGAGCAGTACAAAAAAAGGACAACCAAAGGAGCTGGTTAAGAGTTGTCAACACATGCCACCAGATAAAGGATATCAGAGAGCAAAGACACTTTTAAAAGAGCACTTTGGAAACAAGCAAAAAATAGCTGCTGCGTATATGGAGAAAGTTCTTGGATGGCCATCAATAAAATTGGAGGACGTTAAAGCTCTACAAGATTTTGCTTTGTTTCTGCGTGTTTGCTGTAATGCAATGGAGGACATCAGCTACATGTCAGAGATGAATATGTCATTCAATATGCGTGCCATAATTTTAAAGTTGCCTTATAAACTGAGGGAGAAATGGAGAAACACTGCTTATGATCTACAGGAAAGACATCATCGCCAATCAGGTTTCAGTGACGTTGAATTTGTTGAAAGACAAGTGTCTATTGCTTCAAGCCCAGTTTTTGGAAACATTCAGGATACAGTTATCTCATTATCGAAGCCTAAAAGTGGAAACGATCTCACAGACTCGTTTAAAAGGAAAAGAAAGCAGTTTTGCCACATCTGTGGCAACTGTTAATTCTGGGACTCAAATGCAAAACCAAAGCTACTTACCTCAAACACCAATAAAGTTGTACTGTCTACTGTGTGAAGAGGGTCACAAATTGGAGTCGTGTCCCAAAATGGAGAAGATGTTGCATCGAGAGAAAATTGATTTCTTAAGAAATAAAGGTGTTTGCTTTGGATGTTTATCAGTTGGACACATGAGCAAGGACTGTCATAGGCGTCTGTCCTGCAAATTATGTAACCTGAAACAACCTACCATCCTTCATATTCATTCAAAGAAAAATAAAACAGAGGACACACAGCAGGAAACATCAGACAACAGTAGTGCAATTGTTCCAAAGACATGTGGCCATATAGGGGCTGGAGAACAGGATTTTGTCTTGGCAATTGTGCCTGTACATATCAAGGCTAATAATGGCAGCAAAGTGCTAACCATGCATTTTTAGACCCTGGCAGCACAGCTATGTTCTGCTCTGACCGACTCATGAAGGAGTTGAAGATCAAGGGAAGAAAGGCTAAAATCCTTATTAGAACAATGAACCAAGAGAAGTTGGTTGAAAGTCACATTGTGCCAGGATTGGAGATAGCAGCACTTAATAGTACCACCTTAATAGTAATTAACAGCGACGGTGAAGGACCTTATGGTGTCAGAACTCTACTAGACTGGGTTATAAATGGACCATTGAGAGGAGACACCAAAGTTGGGAGTAGTTGTCCTACCATTACAGCTAACCGAATATCCATTGCTCACATACAGGAACTGCTAGTGAAGCAGTACAACTATGACTTTAATGAAAAATCGACAGATGAAAGGCCAGAAATGTCTAGAGAAGATGTCAAATTCATGGAAATAATGAATAGCTCAGTTGAACTTGACAATGGACATTACTGCTTAAGATTACCTTTCAGAGAGGATAATGTTGCCATGCCTAATAATCGCCTTGCAGCTGAGCAGAGAGTCCTCGGTTTGAAAAGAAAATGCAGCACTAAGGTCTAGGAGGACAAGTATAGAAACAAGTTCATTATCTGAGGCTAAGAAAAGATCATTGGTAACTTTTAACAGTGCTGTTTCTGTACTATGATGTGCTCTAAATCCTGATTGAAAATCTTAAAATAATTCATTCCTGTGTAAGTGGTCTGATAGCTGCTTAGCAACAGCTTTTTCTAGGATTTTAGAAATAAATGGCAGGTTGGATATTGGTCTATAATTAGCCAAGACTCCTGGATCAAGACTAGGCTTTTTGAGTAAGGGTTTGATTACTGCAGTCTTAAAGGCCCGTGGTACGTAGCCTGATACTAGAGATAAATTTAAATTAAAATATCCAGCTTCCGGTGCACCATATTCAAATTACAAAAAAAAAAAAAAGCGCAAGTGATGTAGGATGTACCTTAAGTGTTTTGAACTGTGAGAGTTGTAACAGTTTCTTCGTAAGTTGAATACAGAAGCCAGTTTGCCAGAAGCTATGTATCATATTTCACTTTATAAAGTTTTAAATATGGATATTTTTTTACACAAACACGATTCACTTCACAGTGTACTTATTAAGGATGTACTTATTGAAGAAAGAAAAGTCAACTCCAAGCATGATAGTCAGTCCTCAAAGAACAAGAGTTCAGACCTCAGTTGGCTGTGCTGACTTTAAAAGAAAACATGAAATTCTGTTAATGCCAGAAAAACTCACTATCAATCTATTTTAAGCATTGTTACGAGAATATATGATTTAAATTAAATAGTAGATTATCTATCATACATAACAGATTACTGATATGAAAATAATAAATAAATTACGTGTTGAAAAAATTAAATACTTTTAAACGGATAGTTCACCCAAAAATGAAAATTCTGCCCAAGGACTTTTGGGCCATGTACATACTAAAAAGACATACTAAGGAAATCAACGCCCCCCAAAACGATTTGTTTGGGTGAACTATACAGTACCTTTAAGTTATGTTAAATAAGACCAAATAATTACTTACCTTTATTTATTGTAAAAAGTTCAACAAGCATTGATCAAGAGTCCCCTTTCTGGTATTAAAAAGGTCCATGAACCGTGAACTGTGTCTGTCCAGGTTTTCCTTAGAATTCCTGCTTTAGATTTTTGCCCGGGCAGCACGGTGGCTGAGTGGTTAGCAAGAAGGTCGTAGGTTCGCAACCCGGCCTTTCTGTGTGGAGTTTGCATGTTCTCCCTGTGCTTGCGTGGGTTTACTCCGGGTACTCCGGTTTTCTTCCACAGTCCAAAAACATGCATGTTAGGTTAATTGGTGACTCGCTTCTCGGCCTTTTGGCTAAGATCAAGTGTAGTATCTGTCCTTATCAGTTTAATATCTTATACGTCCCCTACCCGGGGACCATATATTAAATTGATTTTTGGAACAGGGAAATGGAATAGGGGCTTGCTCTGTCCACTCCGTGCAACGACCTGGTATTGCAGTACCTCCAGGAACGGTGCACCCCCCTTGGGGGCAGTCATGGCTTAAAGGATAGAGTTGGACTTGTAACGCGGAAGTTGCGGGTTAGAGTCTCAGGACCGGCAGGAATTGTCGGTGGGGGGAGTGAATAGGGCTCTCTCTCCACTTTCAATACCGCAACTGAGGTGAGATCCTTGAGAAAGGCACCGAACCCCCAAGTGCTCCCCAGGCGCCACAGCAATGGCTGCCCACTGCTCCGGGTGTGTGTTCACGGTGTGTGTGTGTTCACTGCTGTGTGCGTGCACTTCGGGTGGGTTAAATGCAGAGGGGAATTTCAAGTATGGGTCACCATACTTGACAATAGTAGTCACTTTCTTCTATATGTGTCTATATGTTGCCCTCTGATGGACCTGTCCAGGGTGTACCCCTGCCCTCCACCCAAAAGAGAACTGGGATAGGCTCCAGCAGATCCCCGTGACCCTGGTTAAGGAATAAGCGGGTATAGATAATGGATGGAGGGGAGACAAGGCCAGGTCACATAACCACATTAGCTTTCACACAGAAATCCTATATAGGCTAATAGCGGTAATTAATCTGAGAAATTGACTGCCATGTTCTTTCCCACAGAAATACACGATTACACTATGATTAAGTGTATTAACTAATATATTTCAGTATTACAAATCAAATTAAGATTCATTTGATATCTCAGTTATTATATCATCACAAATCCATATTGTTTCCTAATGGCTCCGCTGGCAAAGTTTGACAGGGAAATATTGTGATTATGGCTGCGTTGTCTTTCATCATACAAGCGTACAACTTCTTCTTCTTCTTCTTTTCCTTTCGGCTGCTCCCTTCAGGGGTCGCCACAGCGAATCATCTGCCTCCACTTAACCCTATCTCTGTATCCTCCTCACCCACACCAACTATCCTCATGTCCTCCTTCACCACATCCAAGAACCTCCTCTTTGGTCTTCCTCTAAGCCTCCTTCCTGGCAGCTCTAACCTCAGCATCCTTTTAGCAGTGTATTCACTGTCCCTCCTCTGAACATGTCCAAACCATCTCAATCTGGCTTCCCTGGCTTTTTCTCCAAAACATCTAACATGAGCTGTCCCTCTGATGTACTCATTCCTGATCCTATCCATGCTCGTCACTCCCAAAGAGAACCTCAACATCTTCAGCTCTGCTACCTCCAGCTTTGCCTCCTGTCTTTTTCTCAGTGCCACTGTCTCTAAACCATACAACATTGCTGGTCTCACCACTGTCTTGTACACCTTTCCTTTCATTCTTAATGACACTCTTTTGTCACACATCATGCCTGACACTTTCCTCCACCCATTCCAACCTGCTTGCATACGTCTCTTCACTTCTTTTCCACACTCTCCGTCGCTCTGGACTGTTGACCCTAGGTACTTAAAATCTTCCACCTTCTTCACCTCTACTCCCTGTAACCTCACTGTTCTACTTGTGTCCCTCTCATTTACACACGTACTCTGTTTTACTGCGGCTAACCTTCATTCCTCTCCTTTCCAGAGCAAACCTCCACCTCTCTAGATTTTCCTCCAACTGCTCCCTGCTCTCAATACAGATGACAATGTCATCATGGTCCACGGAGATTCCTGTCTAACCTCATCTGTCAGCCTATCCATCACCACAGCAAACAAGAAGGGACTCAAAGCCGATCCTTGGTGCAGTCCCACCTCCACCTTGAACTCCTCTGTCACCCCTACAACACACTTCACCACTGTCTTACAGCTCTCATACATGTCTTGCACCACTCAAACATACTTCTCTGCTACTCCAGACTTCCTCATACAAAACCACAGCTCCTCTCTTGGCACCCTGTCATACGCTATTTCCAAATCTACACAGACACAAGCATCTCCTTCTGGCCTTCTCTGTACTTCTCCATCAGCATTCTCAAAGCAAATATTGCATCTGTGGTACTCTTTCTTGGCATGAAACTATACTGCTGCTCACAAATGCTCACTTCTGACCTCAGCCTAGCCTCCACTACTCTTTCCCATAACTTCATTGTGTGACTCATCAGCTTTATTCCTCTGTAGTTTCCACAACTCTGCACGTCTCCCTTGTTCTTAAAGATGGGCACCAGTACACTTCTCCTCCATTCCTCAGGCATCCTTTCTCTCTTGTTAAGTAGCCCAGTAAAAACTCTACTGCCACCTCTCCTAAACACGTCCATACTTCCACAGGTATGTCATCAGGACCAACTGCCTTTCCACTCTTTATCCTCTTCAACGCCTTCCTCACTTCATCCTTACTGATCTTTGCTACTTTCTGCTTCACAACAGTCACCTCTTCTACTCTGTGCCCTCTAACATTTTCCTCATTCATCAACTCTTCAAAGTATTCCTTCCATCTTTCCATCACACTTGTGGCACCTGTCAACACATTTCCATCCCTGTCTTTGATTACCCTAACCTGCTGCACATCCTTCCCAGCTCTGTCTCTCTGCCTCACTGCCTCACCAACCTGTACAAATCCACCTCTTCCTCCTTAGTGTCCAACCTATCATACGCCCTTTGTTTGGCCTTTGCCACCTCTACCTTCACCTTACGCTGCATCTCCCTGTCTGTTCTCTTCTGTCCTCAGTGTCCCACTTCGTCTCAGCTAACCTTTTCCTCTTAACACACTCCAGAACTTCCTTATTCTCCTTATCTGCTTTCCTCTTTCCAGATGACACACCAAGTACCCTCCTACCTGTTTCCCTGATCACTTTAGCTGTAGCTGTCCAGTCATCTGGAAGAACCTCCTGACCTCCCAGAGCCTGTTTCAGCTCCTCCCTGAAAGCCACACAACACTCTTCCTTTTTCAACTTCCACCACTTGGTCCTCAAATCTGCACTTGTCCTCTCCATCTTCCTCACCACCAGAGTCATCCTACACACCACCATCCTATGCTGTCTGGCTACACTCTCCCCAGCCACTACTTTGCAGTCACTGATCTCTTTCAGGTTGAAACGTCTGCACAAGATGTAATCAACTCTTATATGTCACCTTTTGCCCCTCCCTTTTCTGGAAAAGTGTGTTCACTACAGCCATTTCCATCCTTTTTGCGAAGTCTCCCATCTGTCCTTCTGCATTCCTGTCCTGCATATCAAACTTACCCATCACTTCCTCGTCACCTCTGTTTTCCTAACCAACATGTCCATTGAAGTCTGTCCCAATCACCACTTCCTCACCACTAGGGATACCCTGAATCATCTCATTCATCTCCCTCTAGAATTTCTCCTTCTCTTCTAACTCACATCCTACCTGTGGGGCATAACCACTGACAACATTCAACATCATACCTTCAACTTCCAGCTTCAGACTCATCAGCCTATCTGACACTCTCTTCACCTCCAGAACATTCCTAGCAAAATCCTCCTTCAGTATAACTCCTACTCCATTCCTCTTTCCATCCACACCATGATAAAATAGCTTGAACACTGCTCCTAATCTATAGGCCTTGCTATCTTTCCACCTGGTCTCCTGAACACACAAGATATCCACCTTTCTTATCTCTATCATATCAGCCAACTCTCTAGTTTCCCTGACAAAGTCCCTACATTCAAAGTCCCTACTCTAAGTCCTACACTCCTGCCCTTCCTCTTCTCTCTTTGCCTACGAACACGCCTTCCTCCTCTCCTTCTTTGACCAACAGTAGTCCAATTTCCACTGACACCCTGTAGGTCAACAGCACCAGTGGCGATCGTTGTTTACCCGGGCGCGGCCGATTCGGTATGGAAGTCGTATTTGTGATTCGCATGTTTGATTTGGCTTAGATTTTATGTTGGATGCCCTTCCTGACACAACCCTCTGCATTTACCCGGACTTGGGACCGGCACATGAAGACACTGGATTGTGCCCCCTTGTGGTTTCAGTTGTCCTCTTGTGGTTGCATTGGAAAGTTTAAACAATGACGATTTTGGGAATCCACTGTAAAAAGCAGATCAAGATAGCGTCAATGCTCTACACCACACTCTAAAGTGTGTCCTCTATTTTGTTAAGAATTAACCTAACACCCTCTCAACAGTATAAAATAACAAGACAAACCAGTAGCCAGATCTTCTTTCAAACTAAGAATGCACTTAATGCTGATTTCTTCTGCTTCTTGCTTTCTAATTTTTTTTCCATTAATGTTTCTCTTGCTACTGCATAGTTTTGAGACTGACATAAAACAGGGTCTACTGACTCATTCGGTTATCAGCTTCAAAGCTTCAAAGGTGAGTACACCTCGGTTCCTTAGTCATTCCAGATGGAGCTTGCTGTGGCCGTTTGTCACTGTAGTTAAGGATTACTGTGATTGTGTTGTAGCTACTGCTGCTGTGGCTGTCAGGAAGTCTAGTCCAATGGTTTGCCTCCATCCCCTTTCTGGTTCCTTAGTCAACAAATCCTTGTTGTTGTAGTGGACCTAAAGCCGCAGAATATGTTCACATTCCAGATTGAGGTAGGAGTGATATCCAGTTTATGGCTGTTAAAGTCTAAAACACTAAGTGACCTACTAAGGTAACCAAAAGGGGATGGTACAGGCCCTCGCCAACTGCACTATCAAAACTCCATTTGATAAGAGCAGACCACTGAGAGAACCCTCTTGCCAAAGAACCCCCCACCTTGCTCTACAACCTGCCATAAATTGATTTAGAATTGCTCCCCTTCAGGCAAGATCTGAAACCTATATGATCTACAAACTGGTCTTTATATCCTATTCTTATACATTTGTGCATTGATTGCTAAACATGTAATATATGTGACCAGCAGCACTTCCTGGACCAGTCACATCGTCACACAGCCACAGGACAAACCAGATGGATGAAGTCACAGAAAGACAGCCACTGACTTCGGTGCGGGTAGACCAAATGGTGGGGGTTCGAATCCCGACCAGGGCATCACCAGTGTCCTTACTAGCTACTAGCCTACCTCATCACAAATGAGCGATACAAATACTGGAGTCATACCGGCTCGGACGTCGCCCGGGTCAACAAGGTCCGCGTCAGGTGCTAGGGGACCAGGGCAACTTGATGAGAAATTGTCTTTCATCATACAAGCGTACAACTTCTTCTTCTTCTTCTTTTCCTTTCGGCTGCTCCCTTCAGGGGTCGCCACAGCGAATCATCTGCCTCCACTTAACCCTATCTCTGTATCCTCCTCACCCACACCAACTATCCTCATGTCCTCCTTCACCACATCCAAGAACCTCCTCTTTGGTCTTCCTCTAAGCCTCCTTCCTGGCAGCTCTAACCTCAGCATCCTTTTAGCAGTGTATTCACTGTCCCTCCTCTGAACATGTCCAAACCATCTCAATCTGGCTTCCCTGGCTTTTTCTCCAAAACATCTAACATGAGCTGTCCCTCTGATGTACTCATTCCTGATCCTATCCATGCTCGTCACTCCCAAAGAGAACCTCAACATCTTCAGCTCTGCTACCTCCAGCTTTGCCTCCTGTCTTTTTCTCAGTGCCACTGTCTCTAAACCATACAACATTGCTGGTCTCACCACTGTCTTGTACACCTTTCCTTTCATTCTTAATGACACTCTTTTGTCACACATCATGCCTGACACTTTCCTCCACCCATTCCAACCTGCTTGCATACGTCTCTTCACTTCTTTTCCACACTCTCCGTCGCTCTGGACTGTTGACCCTAGGTACTTAAAATCTTCCACCTTCTTCACCTCTACTCCCTGTAACCTCACTGTTCTACTTGTGTCCCTCTCATTTACACACGTACTCTGTTTTACTGCGGCTAACCTTCATTCCTCTCCTTTCCAGAGCAAACCTCCACCTCTCTAGATTTTCCTCCAACTGCTCCCTGCTCTCAATACAGATGACAATGTCATCATGGTCCACGGAGATTCCTGTCTAACCTCATCTGTCAGCCTATCCATCACCACAGCAAACAAGAAGGGACTCAAAGCCGATCCTTGGTGCAGTCCCACCTCCACCTTGAACTCCTCTGTCACCCCTACAACACACTTCACCACTGTCTTACAGCTCTCATACATGTCTTGCACCACTCAAACATACTTCTCTGCTACTCCAGACTTCCTCATACAAAACCACAGCTCCTCTCTTGGCACCCTGTCATACGCTATTTCCAAATCTACACAGACACAAGCATCTCCTTCTGGCCTTCTCTGTACTTCTCCATCAGCATTCTCAAAGCAAATATTGCATCTGTGGTACTCTTTCTTGGCATGAAACTATACTGCTGCTCACAAATGCTCACTTCTGACCTCAGCCTAGCCTCCACTACTCTTTCCCATAACTTCATTGTGTGACTCATCAGCTTTATTCCTCTGTAGTTTCCACAACTCTGCACGTCTCCCTTGTTCTTAAAGATGGGCACCAGTACACTTCTCCTCCATTCCTCAGGCATCCTTTCTCTCTTGTTAAGTAGCCCAGTAAAAACTCTACTGCCACCTCTCCTAAACACGTCCATACTTCCACAGGTATGTCATCAGGACCAACTGCCTTTCCACTCTTTATCCTCTTCAACGCCTTCCTCACTTCATCCTTACTGATCTTTGCTACTTTCTGCTTCACAACAGTCACCTCTTCTACTCTGTGCCCTCTAACATTTTCCTCATTCATCAACTCTTCAAAGTATTCCTTCCATCTTTCCATCACACTTGTGGCACCTGTCAACACATTTCCATCCCTGTCTTTGATTACCCTAACCTGCTGCACATCCTTCCCAGCTCTGTCTCTCTGCCTCACTGCCTCACCAACCTGTACAAATCCACCTCTTCCTCCTTAGTGTCCAACCTATCATACGCCCTTTGTTTGGCCTTTGCCACCTCTACCTTCACCTTACGCTGCATCTCCCTGTCTGTTCTCTTCTGTCCTCAGTGTCCCACTTCGTCTCAGCTAACCTTTTCCTCTTAACACACTCCAGAACTTCCTTATTCTCCTTATCTGCTTTCCTCTTTCCAGATGACACACCAAGTACCCTCCTACCTGTTTCCCTGATCACTTTAGCTGTAGCTGTCCAGTCATCTGGAAGAACCTCCTGACCTCCCAGAGCCTGTTTCAGCTCCTCCCTGAAAGCCACACAACACTCTTCCTTTTTCAACTTCCACCACTTGGTCCTCAAATCTGCACTTGTCCTCTCCATCTTCCTCACCACCAGAGTCATCCTACACACCACCATCCTATGCTGTCTGGCTACACTCTCCCCAGCCACTACTTTGCAGTCACTGATCTCTTTCAGGTTGAAACGTCTGCACAAGATGTAATCAACTCTTATATGTCACCTTTTGCCCCTCCCTTTTCTGGAAAAGTGTGTTCACTACAGCCATTTCCATCCTTTTTGCGAAGTCTCCCATCTGTCCTTCTGCATTCCTGTCCTGCATATCAAACTTACCCATCACTTCCTCGTCACCTCTGTTTTCCTAACCAACATGTCCATTGAAGTCTGTCCCAATCACCACTTCCTCACCACTAGGGATACCCTGAATCATCTCATTCATCTCCCTCTAGAATTTCTCCTTCTCTTCTAACTCACATCCTACCTGTGGGGCATAACCACTGACAACATTCAACATCATACCTTCAACTTCCAGCTTCAGACTCATCAGCCTATCTGACACTCTCTTCACCTCCAGAACATTCCTAGCAAAATCCTCCTTCAGTATAACTCCTACTCCATTCCTCTTTCCATCCACACCATGATAAAATAGCTTGAACACTGCTCCTAATCTATAGGCCTTGCTATCTTTCCACCTGGTCTCCTGAACACACAAGATATCCACCTTTCTTATCTCTATCATATCAGCCAACTCTCTAGTTTCCCTGACAAAGTCCCTACATTCAAAGTCCCTACTCTAAGTCCTACACTCCTGCCCTTCCTCTTCTCTCTTTGCCTACGAACACGCCTTCCTCCTCTCCTTCTTTGACCAACAGTAGTCCAATTTCCACTGACACCCTGTAGGTCAACAGCACCAGTGGCGATCGTTGTTTACCCGGGCGCGGCCGATTCGGTATGGAAGTCGTATTTGTGATTCGCATGTTTGATTTGGCTTAGATTTTATGTTGGATGCCCTTCCTGACACAACCCTCTGCATTTACCCGGACTTGGGACCGGCACATGAAGACACTGGATTGTGCCCCCTTGTGGTTTCAGTTGTCCTCTTGTGGTTGCATTGGAAAGTTTAAACAATGACGATTTTGGGAATCCACTGTAAAAAGCAGATCAAGATAGCGTCAATGCTCTACACCACACTCTAAAGTGTGTCCTCTATTTTGTTAAGAATTAACCTAACACCCTCTCAACAGTATAAAATAACAAGACAAACCAGTAGCCAGATCTTCTTTCAAACTAAGAATGCACTTAATGCTGATTTCTTCTGCTTCTTGCTTTCTAATTTTTTTTCCATTAATGTTTCTCTTGCTACTGCATAGTTTTGAGACTGACATAAAACAGGGTCTACTGACTCATTCGGTTATCAGCTTCAAAGCTTCAAAGGTGAGTACACCTCGGTTCCTTAGTCATTCCAGATGGAGCTTGCTGTGGCCGTTTGTCACTGTAGTTAAGGATTACTGTGATTGTGTTGTAGCTACTGCTGCTGTGGCTGTCAGGAAGTCTAGTCCAATGGTTTGCCTCCATCCCCTTTCTGGTTCCTTAGTCAACAAATCCTTGTTGTTGTAGTGGACCTAAAGCCGCAGAATATGTTCACATTCCAGATTGAGGTAGGAGTGATATCCAGTTTATGGCTGTTAAAGTCTAAAACACTAAGTGACCTACTAAGGTAACCAAAAGGGGATGGTACAGGCCCTCGCCAACTGCACTATCAAAACTCCATTTGATAAGAGCAGACCACTGAGAGAACCCTCTTGCCAAAGAACCCCCCACCTTGCTCTACAACCTGCCATAAATTGATTTAGAATTGCTCCCCTTCAGGCAAGATCTGAAACCTATATGATCTACAAACTGGTCTTTATATCCTATTCTTATACATTTGTGCATTGATTGCTAAACATGTAATATATGTGACCAGCAGCACTTCCTGGACCAGTCACATCGTCACACAGCCACAGGACAAACCAGATGGATGAAGTCACAGAAAGACAGCCACTGACTTCGGTGCGGGTAGACCAAATGGTGGGGGTTCGAATCCCGACCAGGGCATCACCAGTGTCCTTACTAGCTACTAGCCTACCTCATCACAAATGAGCGATACAAATACTGGAGTCATACCGGCTCGGACGTCGCCCGGGTCAACAAGGTCCGCGTCAGGTGCTAGGGGACCAGGGCAACTTGATGAGAAATTGTCTTTCATCATACAAGCGTACAACTTCTTCTTCTTCTTCTTTTCCTTTCGGCTGCTCCCTTCAGGGGTCGCCACAGCGAATCATCTGCCTCCACTTAACCCTATCTCTGTATCCTCCTCACCCACACCAACTATCCTCATGTCCTCCTTCACCACATCCAAGAACCTCCTCTTTGGTCTTCCTCTAAGCCTCCTTCCTGGCAGCTCTAACCTCAGCATCCTTTTAGCAGTGTATTCACTGTCCCTCCTCTGAACATGTCCAAACCATCTCAATCTGGCTTCCCTGGCTTTTTCTCCAAAACATCTAACATGAGCTGTCCCTCTGATGTACTCATTCCTGATCCTATCCATGCTCGTCACTCCCAAAGAGAACCTCAACAT
Organism: Mastacembelus armatus; assembly: GCF_900324485.2. Lineage (NCBI taxonomy): Eukaryota > Metazoa > Chordata > Actinopteri > Synbranchiformes > Mastacembelidae > Mastacembelus > Mastacembelus armatus. The sequence goes on from NC_046649.1 coordinate 1,619,823, forward strand.
CTTCAGCTCTGCTACCTCCAGCTTTGCCTCCTGTCTTTTTCTCAGTGCCACTGTCTCTAAACCATACAACATTGCTGGTCTCACCACTGTCTTGTACACCTTTCCTTTCATTCTTAATGACACTCTTTTGTCACACATCATGCCTGACACTTTCCTCCACCCATTCCAACCTGCTTGCATACGTCTCTTCACTTCTTTTCCACACTCTCCGTCGCTCTGGACTGTTGACCCTAGGTACTTAAAATCTTCCACCTTCTTCACCTCTACTCCCTGTAACCTCACTGTTCTACTTGTGTCCCTCTCATTTACACACGTACTCTGTTTTACTGCGGCTAACCTTCATTCCTCTCCTTTCCAGAGCAAACCTCCACCTCTCTAGATTTTCCTCCAACTGCTCCCTGCTCTCAATACAGATGACAATGTCATCATGGTCCACGGAGATTCCTGTCTAACCTCATCTGTCAGCCTATCCATCACCACAGCAAACAAGAAGGGACTCAAAGCCGATCCTTGGTGCAGTCCCACCTCCACCTTGAACTCCTCTGTCACCCCTACAACACACTTCACCACTGTCTTACAGCTCTCATACATGTCTTGCACCACTCAAACATACTTCTCTGCTACTCCAGACTTCCTCATACAAAACCACAGCTCCTCTCTTGGCACCCTGTCATACGCTATTTCCAAATCTACACAGACACAAGCATCTCCTTCTGGCCTTCTCTGTACTTCTCCATCAGCATTCTCAAAGCAAATATTGCATCTGTGGTACTCTTTCTTGGCATGAAACTATACTGCTGCTCACAAATGCTCACTTCTGACCTCAGCCTAGCCTCCACTACTCTTTCCCATAACTTCATTGTGTGACTCATCAGCTTTATTCCTCTGTAGTTTCCACAACTCTGCACGTCTCCCTTGTTCTTAAAGATGGGCACCAGTACACTTCTCCTCCATTCCTCAGGCATCCTTTCTCTCTTGTTAAGTAGCCCAGTAAAAACTCTACTGCCACCTCTCCTAAACACGTCCATACTTCCACAGGTATGTCATCAGGACCAACTGCCTTTCCACTCTTTATCCTCTTCAACGCCTTCCTCACTTCATCCTTACTGATCTTTGCTACTTTCTGCTTCACAACAGTCACCTCTTCTACTCTGTGCCCTCTAACATTTTCCTCATTCATCAACTCTTCAAAGTATTCCTTCCATCTTTCCATCACACTTGTGGCACCTGTCAACACATTTCCATCCCTGTCTTTGATTACCCTAACCTGCTGCACATCCTTCCCAGCTCTGTCTCTCTGCCTCACTGCCTCACCAACCTGTACAAATCCACCTCTTCCTCCTTAGTGTCCAACCTATCATACGCCCTTTGTTTGGCCTTTGCCACCTCTACCTTCACCTTACGCTGCATCTCCCTGTCTGTTCTCTTCTGTCCTCAGTGTCCCACTTCGTCTCAGCTAACCTTTTCCTCTTAACACACTCCAGAACTTCCTTATTCTCCTTATCTGCTTTCCTCTTTCCAGATGACACACCAAGTACCCTCCTACCTGTTTCCCTGATCACTTTAGCTGTAGCTGTCCAGTCATCTGGAAGAACCTCCTGACCTCCCAGAGCCTGTTTCAGCTCCTCCCTGAAAGCCACACAACACTCTTCCTTTTTCAACTTCCACCACTTGGTCCTCAAATCTGCACTTGTCCTCTCCATCTTCCTCACCACCAGAGTCATCCTACACACCACCATCCTATGCTGTCTGGCTACACTCTCCCCAGCCACTACTTTGCAGTCACTGATCTCTTTCAGGTTGAAACGTCTGCACAAGATGTAATCAACTCTTATATGTCACCTTTTGCCCCTCCCTTTTCTGGAAAAGTGTGTTCACTACAGCCATTTCCATCCTTTTTGCGAAGTCTCCCATCTGTCCTTCTGCATTCCTGTCCTGCATATCAAACTTACCCATCACTTCCTCGTCACCTCTGTTTTCCTAACCAACATGTCCATTGAAGTCTGTCCCAATCACCACTTCCTCACCACTAGGGATACCCTGAATCATCTCATTCATCTCCCTCTAGAATTTCTCCTTCTCTTCTAACTCACATCCTACCTGTGGGGCATAACCACTGACAACATTCAACATCATACCTTCAACTTCCAGCTTCAGACTCATCAGCCTATCTGACACTCTCTTCACCTCCAGAACATTCCTAGCAAAATCCTCCTTCAGTATAACTCCTACTCCATTCCTCTTTCCATCCACACCATGATAAAATAGCTTGAACACTGCTCCTAATCTATAGGCCTTGCTATCTTTCCACCTGGTCTCCTGAACACACAAGATATCCACCTTTCTTATCTCTATCATATCAGCCAACTCTCTAGTTTCCCTGACAAAGTCCCTACATTCAAAGTCCCTACTCTAAGTCCTACACTCCTGCCCTTCCTCTTCTCTCTTTGCCTACGAACACGCCTTCCTCCTCTCCTTCTTTGACCAACAGTAGTCCAATTTCCACTGACACCCTGTAGGTCAACAGCACCAGTGGCGATCGTTGTTTACCCGGGCGCGGCCGATTCGGTATGGAAGTCGTATTTGTGATTCGCATGTTTGATTTGGCTTAGATTTTATGTTGGATGCCCTTCCTGACACAACCCTCTGCATTTACCCGGACTTGGGACCGGCACATGAAGACACTGGATTGTGCCCCCTTGTGGTTTCAGTTGTCCTCTTGTGGTTGCATTGGAAAGTTTAAACAATGACGATTTTGGGAATCCACTGTAAAAAGCAGATCAAGATAGCGTCAATGCTCTACACCACACTCTAAAGTGTGTCCTCTATTTTGTTAAGAATTAACCTAACACCCTCTCAACAGTATAAAATAACAAGACAAACCAGTAGCCAGATCTTCTTTCAAACTAAGAATGCACTTAATGCTGATTTCTTCTGCTTCTTGCTTTCTAATTTTTTTTCCATTAATGTTTCTCTTGCTACTGCATAGTTTTGAGACTGACATAAAACAGGGTCTACTGACTCATTCGGTTATCAGCTTCAAAGCTTCAAAGGTGAGTACACCTCGGTTCCTTAGTCATTCCAGATGGAGCTTGCTGTGGCCGTTTGTCACTGTAGTTAAGGATTACTGTGATTGTGTTGTAGCTACTGCTGCTGTGGCTGTCAGGAAGTCTAGTCCAATGGTTTGCCTCCATCCCCTTTCTGGTTCCTTAGTCAACAAATCCTTGTTGTTGTAGTGGACCTAAAGCCGCAGAATATGTTCACATTCCAGATTGAGGTAGGAGTGATATCCAGTTTATGGCTGTTAAAGTCTAAAACACTAAGTGACCTACTAAGGTAACCAAAAGGGGATGGTACAGGCCCTCGCCAACTGCACTATCAAAACTCCATTTGATAAGAGCAGACCACTGAGAGAACCCTCTTGCCAAAGAACCCCCCACCTTGCTCTACAACCTGCCATAAATTGATTTAGAATTGCTCCCCTTCAGGCAAGATCTGAAACCTATATGATCTACAAACTGGTCTTTATATCCTATTCTTATACATTTGTGCATTGATTGCTAAACATGTAATATATGTGACCAGCAGCACTTCCTGGACCAGTCACATCGTCACACAGCCACAGGACAAACCAGATGGATGAAGTCACAGAAAGACAGCCACTGACTTCGGTGCGGGTAGACCAAATGGTGGGGGTTCGAATCCCGACCAGGGCATCACCAGTGTCCTTACTAGCTACTAGCCTACCTCATCACAAATGAGCGATACAAATACTGGAGTCATACCGGCTCGGACGTCGCCCGGGTCAACAAGGTCCGCGTCAGGTGCTAGGGGACCAGGGCAACTTGATGAGAAATGGGCTACTGGAACAAGACACTCGTGGACGAGGGCTGATAACAGAGAACTGTTGGAATGCTACTATATGGGGAGCAAACCCCAGCGATAGGGGCTACATGAAGAAGATGTGGGACCTATGGAAACTCCGAAACCCACCATCCACACTAGGGCCAAAGCATCTAGTAGCTCAATGTTCCAACATCCGCAAACGGCAGCTGCTATCAAAACTAGAGATTGAAGAAATACAACTCAAATGCTACGGCAAGGGGGAGCCAGGACACCAGGTCAGGGGGGAAACAACACCACCCCCACCTGAGATTGGGTATCAAGCCCCAACGACAAGCCCCGACACGCCCAACACAAGAGCAGCTGACCTGAGAGTGAAGATCGTAGGCAAGATGGACACCTGGAACCTCCGCAGCCGGTTCCCAAGACTAAGTGAAGTACTCTCTGAAAGTCTACTAGGAGATGTGAATGCAGCATTACGAACAATCCCCACTGTGACCATCACCGAGAACAACAAGCTGATATACACCACGGCAGTAACACGAGAGCAGACCCACCAAGGCTGGAGACTGAACAATACTGGAAAAACATATGGGAGAGGGAGGCATCACATAACACCAATGCCCAGTGGCTGGCAGACCTGAGATCAGACCACAGCAACCTCCCTAAACAGGAACCAGTAACCATTGCAATGGCAGATATCCGAGAAAGGGTTTCAAACATGAAGAACTGGACAGCACCGGGACCTGACATGATCCACACCTACTGGCTAAAGAAGCTAATTGCCCTCCATGAGCGCTTGGCAGCTCAAATGAACCAGCTGCTAATGGATGGGACTCACCCAGAGTGGCTAACTGAAGGCAGGACAGTCCTGATCCTGAAGGACCCCCAAAAGGGAGCAGTCCCATCCAACTACCGTCCGATAACCTTCCTCTGTACAACATGGAAGCTCCTGTCGGGCATCATAGCGGCTAAGATGGGTAGGCACATGGCTCAATACATGAGCGGGGCCCAGAAAGGAATGGGTAAAGACACCAGGGGAGCAAAACATCAAATACTGGTGGATAAAGCGGTTGCTCGAGACTGTAAGACCAGGCAGACCAACCTGTGCACCGCCTGGATTGACTACAAGAAAGCCTACGACTCAATGCCTCACACATGGATCCTGGAATGCCTGGAGCTGTACAACATCAATACGACCCTAAGAACCTTCATAAGGAACTCAATGGGACTGTGGAAAACAACCCTAGTAGCCAACCTCAAGCCGATAGCACAAGTCTCCATCAAGTGCGGCATCTACCAAGGAGATGCTCTCTCCCCGCTGCTGTTCTGCATAGGCCTGAAACCCCTCAGCCAGATCATCACTAAGACTGGCTTCTGATACCGACTGCGAAATGGGGCAACCATCAGCCATCTCCTGTACATGGATGACATCAAGCTGTATGCCAGGACCGAGCGAGACATCAACTCACTGATCCACACCACCAGGATATACAGCAACGACATTGGAATGCCATTTGGACTGGACAAGTGTGGTCGAATGATAACAAAGAGAGGGAAGGTTGTCAGGACTGAAGGAGTTGAACTCCCAGAAGGCAGCATAGCAGATGTTGAGGGGAGCTACAAGTACCTTGGAATCCCACAGGCAAATGGGAACCAAGAAGAAGCCGCAAGGAAAGCAGCCACAGCCAAATACCTACAGAGAGTAAGGCAAGTCCTAAGAAGTCAGCTAAATGGGAAGAACAAGGTCCAAGCCATCAACACCTACGCTCTGCCGGTCATCAGATACCCCGCTGGCATAATAAGCTGGCCAAAAGAGGACATAGAAGCCACTGATGTCAAGACAAGGAAGCTCTGAGCAGCATCCTGAGACTGTACGCTAAGAGGAAGGAAGGAGGCCGGGGACTGGTGAGCATCAGAGCCACCATCCAAGATGAAACAGCCAAGATCCATGAGTACATCAGGAAGATGGCACCAAGCGATGGAATACTTCGTGAATATCTCAGGCAACAGAAGCCCGATGCAGAGGAAGAAAAGCAAGAACCATCATGGCAGGACAAACCCCTGCACGGCATGTACCACCGACAGATACAAGAAGTGGCTGATATCGAAAAGTCCTACCGGTGGCTGGAAAAAACTGGACTGAAAGACAGCACAGAGGCACTGATCGTAGCGGCACAAGAACAGGCCCTGAGCACACGATCGATAGAGGCCGGGGTCTACCACACCAGGCAGGACCCCAGGTGCAGGCTGTGCAAAGATGCTCCTGAGACAATCCAGCACATAACAGCAGGTTGTAAGATGCTAGCAGGCAGAGCGTACATGGAACGCTATAACCAAGTGGCCGGCATAGTGTACAGGAACATCTGTGCTGCATATGGGTTGGAGATCCCAAAGTCAAAATGGGACACACCTCCAAAGGTGAGGGAGAATGACCGAGCTAAGATCCTGTGGGACTTCCAGATACAGACTGACAAACAGGTGATGGCTAACCAACCGGACATAGTAGTGGTGGACAAACAACAGAAGAAAGCCGTAGTGGTAGATGTAGCGATCCCAAGTGACAACAACATCAGAAAGAAGGAACATTAGAAGCTGGAGAAATACCAAGGGCTTAAAGAAGAGCTAGAAAAGATGTGGAAGGTGAAGGCAACAGTGCTCCCCGTGGTAATCGGCACCCTCGGGGCTGTGACCCCCAAAACTGGGAGAGTGGCTCCAACAGATCCCAGGAACAACATCAGAGATCTCTGTCCAGAAGAGCGCAGTGCTAGGAACAGCTAAGATACTGCGAAGAACCCTCAAACTCCCAGGCCTCTGGTAGAGGACCCGAGATTGAGGAAGACACACACACACCACCCATAGGGGTGAGACGGGAATTTTTTTATATATGTATATATATATATATCTGTCGCCAGAGCCTCTCCAGAGCCAGAGCCTCTCCAGCTGCCAGAGCCAGAGCCTCTTCAGCCGCCAGAGCCTCTTCAGCCACCAGAGTCAGAGCCTCTCCAGCCACCAGAACCAGAGCCTCTCCAGCCGCCAGCGCCAGCGCCAGAGCCTCTCCAGCCGCCAGCGCCAGCGCCAGAGCCTCTCCAGCCGCAGCAGCAACTAGAACTTCCCAAGCCGCAGCAGCAACCAGAGCTTCCCGAGCCACAGCAGCAACCAGAGCTTCCCGAGCTGCAGCAGCAGACGCCGCCGCTGGAGCTTCCCGAGCTGCCTCTCCAGCCGCCAGCGCCAGAACTAGAACCAGAGTCAGAGCCGCCTTGCCTCCCTCAACAGCAGCCGTTGCAGCAGTCGGAGTCCTCGGGACCAGGGTCTCCGGGGTCGTCCGGGTCACAGCCGCAGCTCCTAACTCTCAGTGTCCTGAACCACAGCGGCCGCCGCCAGAGTTTCTGCTGCGCCGGCCACCAGAGAACCCTGGCCCGCCAGATTGGCTGGCGCCGTCGCAACTACCACAGTCCCCAGGGCCGCCACCACCACAACGACAGCCATCAGAGTTTTCTAGGCCGCCTTCCCGAGTCTTCCGAGTGGACCCAGCTACCGCCGGATCCTCCTGAGCCGCAGCAGCCGGACCTTCCCGAGGTTCCCGTGCGGACCCAGCCTCCCGGGCTACCACGGTCCCCAGAGCCGCGACAGCAGCCGCTACCACATTCCCCAGAGCCGCCGCCGCCACCGCAGCAGCAGCCGCTACCACATTCCCCAGAGCCGCCGCCGCAGCAGCCGCTACCACGTTCCCCAGAGCCGCTGCAGCAGCAGCAGCCGCTACCACGTTCCCCAGAGCCTCTGCCGCTGCAGCAGCAGCAGCCACTACATGTTCCCCAGAGCCGCCGCCGCAGCAGCAGCATCCCTGGTCTCCACCCTGCTTCAGAGGTTGTCCGCCCAAGCAGATCCGGACCTTGGATCGCCACGACGCCAGGGTCGGCCCTTGGGGGCGGGCCATGGAGAGGGGGTTCAGCCCTCAGGAGTGCGCCGTGGAGAAGGGGGGTACTGTCACGGTTCGGTCAGGCTCCCTCCTCAGACAATTACTCCAATCCGCTTCACCTGAGTCCTCACCGCGATCACCTGCTCCTTGTCCGATCTCGTAAACATGACGTGGACCTTACTCTTGTAAGCTAAATCTAAGTTACCATCTTCCTAGTTCTGTTTCCTACGTTTTCCTTTTGTACCTGTCCATGCATTTCTGTAAATAAACGCTGGGGTCACTTCACTTATCTCTGAGTCAGACTGCCTATGTTACAGTAGAAAGCAAGACCTGCATAGAATCTGGCCAAGAGAGCGTTGAATGACAGCGCAATGGCCATAAGAGCCAGTTCAGCCTCTTCCAGAAATTGTCACTAGACGGTGGAGTCCATTAGCTGAATGGATAATGGAGTCAGGTAAGCTATCGTTTAAATACAGGAATAACAGAGCACATTTTCAGACAATGCATTGCAATCTCAATTTCCATATTGCCATTATACAGAGCCCAGTGATGTTTTTCAGGTTATGAAAAAATCTCAGACAAATCAGATGCCAATCAATGAATGTTGCCAAAAATATGTATGGTTATAACAGTGGACCCAAAAACAAATTGGGTAACTTGGCTTAGTAATAAAGCCTACACTCCAAAGAAAGTATCAGATACTTGCATACTTCATTCTTTCAGAATGAAGGAAAAATATCATGAAATAATTTCAGGAAGAAGGAAACGAAACCGCCTTCTTCATCTGAATGAAGTCATGTCCTTTTTAAAAACTTCTATGTTGTGCCACTGTCTCCAGGCAGGCCAACAGTTCTTGGACAGCTCGTCTATTTTTGTCACAAGAGAGGTGAGCCAAGTTTTACACTTTAAAGTTAGAGCATCTCTAGTGGAATAGGATCCCACACGCTGTACGCCAAATCAACTTAAGCAATATGGAATACCCCTTTTTTCCTCCCTGTCATTGCCTTATCAGACTGTAATACTGTGATCTGTCTCACACGTGTCAAATGGAATGATATGTTTAATAGATTTTACCACAGTGATAGTGATTATATGTCATGATGCTTGTGGAAAGCAAGGGCAGAGGGCAAAGAATACACAAAAACAAGAAATGTAAACCCACTTTTATTTCCATAGAAGGACAGCCAAAAAAATAAACAAACACTGCCTTAAAATCCATACACAATGTACATTGATGGAAAGGAAACCAAATTATTGTCCTACTGGGTCAAAGCAATGATGGCAGATTAATTAGTAGAACGACACAGTACAATTGTTTGAGTATATTTTATACACAAACATTTAAGACAAACAAAGCTAACTCCACACTAACTGGTCTCATTACATGAATTTTAAATTCATGTACCAATCATAATTCAACCCATGGAAACATTCCAGACTCTCGTCTCCTTTTCCCTGTTAACTTCAAAAACATTTAATCAAAGAAATATTAACAAGTTCTATTCAAATCATTTCTTTCTGTTTCCTACTCAAATGACCTTTCTGTAACGACCTTGACTTGCATATATCTGAACTGCACCCACACTCCAGAAAAGGAACTGAAAGTTCATAATTACAGCTTACTGATGAGGAACATGTTCTGTGGCCACCATAGGCACAGGGCATGCTGCATATGATGACCTACACTGATGAAGGCCTGATGAGGTGAAAATAGCACTGCATGACAAATAAACACTAGTGTGAGCATATTGTTTCAATGAAAAACGTAAGTACTGTATCTAAATTTGAATGTTACTGCTAAAGGTTGGTAAGCACTTTATTTTCCATAGCAAGCAAAGACCCATTATACTTTATTTTTAATTTGTATTTAGCAAATTGAGTGATACCAAAATCAGATGCCAATTTGCTTTGAAAAATAGGGTTTGTAAAACACTGTCGACTTCTATAATGTAATCCTGTGTTGGTCTGTGTAAAATAATGTCTTTTCAACTCATATTTTAAATAATCAAAACTTAATACTGCTGCGCTGCTGCATTCTCTGCTTTAGCAGAGTTGTGTGCACACAACTAGACACTGGAGTGTGGATTACAGTGAGCCATTCAACACTTCATCATTGCTGTCCATTCTTTCAATTAAGTGGTAACAAATTCAAGTAAAAAGATTCTTGCACATAACCGATCTAGTTAACACAGCCTCTGTTTATAAAGTCTGTTGCTTTCATGTACCATGACTCTTACACAATTGCTGACATTAGCTTTAGCAAGTCTTGAAAGTGAAAAGTTGACATTGTACATGAACAGCATGATTTTTTCTGCAGTGGCAGTAAACAAAACAAAGCAGCCTGTAGTAAATTCAGAGCTTATTTAGGGCTGACAGTCAGTGGACTGACAATGAAAATATTTTTCTGTGTTAGAAGAATGAGCTACTTCCCTGCAGGCAGTAAACAGTACTACAAAATTTCCAGAAGTGTGCCAGTCATAGTGCTGTGGTGGGATCCTACAAACAATTGGAAATAGTCTTCCAATTATCTATTTTCGTAAATATGCATTGAAAGCCTTAAACCTTAATGAAAGAAATTTGCTAACTTTTACTTAACGTATTCTCATTTTCCAACAAATTTAAATATAAATATATATAAATTATATATAAATATATAAATAAAATATTTGATCCAAATATATATATATATTTGACATGGCATTATGCATGTTAGCAGTGGTTTATTTTAACAGGCTTTAATTTGAACCTAGCAATCACACACCAGCAACTTTCAATACATTAAAAACATTTTAAATATGTTCCTTGCAACATATATTATTGATTTTAATAAAAATGTTGTCCATAAAACCGCAACTCTTGACAAGCAGAGTTGTCAACCAGAAAGAAAATTAGTTTCTCTCTGCTTCCACAGGTCTAAGTGGGTTAGTCAGAAAATAGCATGGTCTCTGCACAGAGAGCACACTCAAACAACCAACAGTACTATTTAATCATATTTTATGGCTTACAATATTTAAATGAAAATTTTCTTGGTTTGGAACACAAGGCAGTAGCATTCCTGGTCTGAATTAGAATTACACTTTTGAAAATAATACCCAACCAATCAGAAGCCCAGTCTTTTCACCTGCCTGGCCAAATCAGAACAGAATACCACATACAACAGTAGAAAATGATCAACATCCAACTCATGCACAAATGAATCTATCTTGATCAATCAAAATGTAAATAATCAACTGCCTTATTAAGCTTAAAAAAAAATCCTAAATATATTAACCACAAAAATAATTTCAAATAAACTTAAGTAAAAAAAAAACACAATGGTATATTTGACTATACACTGTATGTAATTTAACTAAAGAGAGGTTTAGGTTAAAAGGTACATCATGTCACAGTACCGCTTAATTTTGCATGACCATAATTTCCTAATTATTTCCTGAAAGGTTTCCTGGAAAGAAATACAATTTCACGAAAAATTATTTCCACATGTAGAAACTTGTTGGCTTGTTATAATATTCAGAATATTGATCAACAAGCAATGAAAAATGAACACAGAATAGGTGTCATGCTGTCACGCCAAGCAACTATTAATATCTCTGACAAAATTGTTAATAATACATGGCATAGCAGACAGATCTACTATTAGTAGTCACATTAGTATTGTTCTGGTTAACATAAATAAATAACTAGAAATTGATAAATATTCAAAATCACAGCTCTTTGTTTTCTAGCATATAAATTGTAAAATCAAAATGCCCAAGCTCACAATTAAAATGAATTCTTCCAAGAACCTTTTGAGTAGGATTCCTTGGATGGGGTGTTTTACTAAAATCATAGGACAAGGCAGTAGTTCTGATTTTTAACACTGTACTTCTCTACCATAAAATCTGCTGAAAGCTGTATGTTGCATGAAAACACTGGTGAAGTCATCAAATCATAATCAGTAAATAATTACTGAAAAATGTACAATGCAATGGTCAGATTAATAACAAAACATAAAAATACAGACCACAAACTAAAGTGGTGAAATGAAACTTTTTAACATAACATAACATAATAGGCCTTAAACTAAAATGGTTCACGTCAGTCTGTCAGTAAAAGTCGCTGTCACTATTTCCGCTTTATGTCAGTAACACTGAATATTCATTTTACTATTGGAGTAGTAGTGAACTCACTGGTATTTCAGGTAATGTCAGCTACTGTGTAGAAAGAGAAGATATCAGTTATGGATTAACCCCAAGTTTTAGCTTTAACATGTCGCCTCCTGTTTTTGTCCCAGCTTTAAGCAATACCGCATTTCCTGCTTACTGCATAACAGCTTGTATTTTTTCATGCATAACTGCAAACCTACTCTGAACAAGAGCCATGCCTGTAATTGTCTGACATTGGTGTTTAGGAAACATAAAACAAATAATATAATGATATAATACAATGATACTCATGTTTTTGTTTCTTGATACAGGTAAATTATTATATCACAAACTCTCTCACACAGGGTACATGATACTGAATTAATCTTCGTATTAGTAATGAGGACTGTGGGGACATAAATATAAATATAGAAACATAAATTCATACAGTAGTTCATAGTACTAAGTATCACAGTATAAAGATACAAACAGTGAACAAAAAAGATTCATTCATTAAAAAGAGGAATCTAGTTCCACAATGGCAAATCTGACACCTACTCTTACAAAACAGACTGCAAGCAGGAAATATATTCCTGAATATCATTTGCAAAATTTAAATGAAGCTTAACTATGACATTGTAGTTACGTTTCCAAATGTAACTTTATCCACCTTTTTTGGAAAAAAAACCCCTCTGATTGTCTAATGTGCACCTGATGTGGTATAGAAAACAGCAGGTGGTGAGACCCACAAAATCAGATAAAAACAGATATGTACAGATCCATAGACAGACTGTGATAGAAATAGAGCCACTCTCCCAGGACCCAGCAGAGGGAGAATCAGCTAAGCGCTTCGCATTCCTGCCCTGGCCCCTCTCACCCACCACCACGTCACTCTGTAAAATGGTAAGGCAGCTGTTGGCTTCCATCAGCTTAAAGTGCATATCCAAACATATCCAGCCTACCACCCGCCCACCCACACAAACACACGCAGCTGAAGCAAATACACATGTGAAATACAAGCCTGGTTTCCATCCAAAAAGGTTTCTGTGGACTTTAATGTAACAGAAGCAGCAAAATTCAACAATAATTGCTCTGCCACTTTAAAAACATCTTCATGCTTACTTGAAGCAGAACATATTCTTAATCAACACATTATGCAACCCATGGAAGTAGAAGAGCATTGCTTGACTAAGTAATCGAGGCTTGGTGTGACTGGCCTGGTGTATAGTTCCACTCAAGTGCACTACAGTTCAAACATGGCTATCATAGATATGTTAGGTGACATATCTAATTGCCACAATCTGCAAATGTGGTGTAAATCCCACCCCTCCACAGTGTAATCTGGTGATATGTGGTGGCAGTGAAATTTAATGTAAGCAACATTAGTGAAACTGAAGGGCAATAATTACTTTTCCAGTACTCATCAATATTTAGTGCTCTCTATTCTTGTGGTGGACCATTTAGGAAACAAATTCTTTCAACTCAGCTGGGCAAGGCACAAACATTTTATTGTAGCATTTCACAACTGTCAGATTTGCTGAACATTTGGATGATGAGCACAGACATCATAGGCATTTATAGGCAGTATAGATGGCAGGCCTCACAGTCACTCATATTACTCATATTACATACTCTACTTCACATTCCTGCGAAGCCTTCTGTTATTTCTAAACCTGATAGAGAATTCATATTTGGGACTCATTTCCACATGCTCGTTTCAGTTTTCACCTCACTCTGAATGGAGTCACAAATCATCGCCAGTTCAATCAGGCTGGAGTTGGGCACCAAAGACAGCCATTCATTCCATCCAGATAGAGGGTTGTGTGGGGGGGTTGTTGTAGTTGTGGAGATTTCATCTTTCTCTCTCTATGCTTTTCATCCAAGCCCTCCATGTGTTTGCTTCTTCTTGTTTATTTTTGCCCGTGTCTGCCATTCTGACAGGCACCATTTTTTCATAAGGCTTGTTGGCTGTTGGAGAGTTAGCAGCTCAGGAGACTAGTTTGGTGTCCACTGCAGGATAAAAGAATACAGAATTATTTTGAATGATATTCAGGGCAGCTATACTGCAAGTATGCATATGTATTAACTTTTGAAACCAGAAACACAATCCTGTACATATAGAACGTGGAATTAAAAACTATAGTTATATTGAAGTGGTAAGAGGGTATAATACCTGAAAAATTATGAAATTACCACATAAAATACATTATGTGGAATAGAAATATTACTATAAATTCTATTTTAAGTGGCTTTATTATTTATATCAGTTGCAGTGAGAACCAGGCCTTTGTTTAGTTTTGGTTAAAGACAGTCAGTTAGTTAGTCGTTGACTGCTAAACCCCAAAACAGCACTTGTCCAATCATACATTAGCTACCATAACTACAGCAAACCTGTCAAATTTTAGATTTCTCTGCATGCCAAAGTGATGTGAGTGGGGCTAAAGTCAGAGCAATATTTAACATTTAAAATGCTTAGAGGGTGGTATCTTTTTCTGTCTTTTCCTATACTAAAAATACAAGAGTAAAAATGTAAGGAATGGATTTAACAAATATAGGAGTGTGTTAATCTGCTCAAAAAGGATCTGAAAGCACTGGCTAAATCACTTATTATTTACAGCACTACCAAAACATTATAGCAATGGCTGCAAGCTACTGTACCAACCCTTGTCAACATTACCTGAGAGTAACACATCAGTCAGCGGTGACCTAAAAACCGTTTCTCTTGTTACATTAAAAGCAAAACATAGTGTTTGAAAAGTATTGATAATAATAATAATGATAATAATACATCAAACTTGTATAGCGCTTTCCAGGACACTCAAAGACGCTTAACAATGAAATCAGATACGTATAAAAGGAATATTAAAGGCTATGGGAATGCCAGTTTGAACAGTTCAGTTTTAAGCTGTGATTTGAAAGTCAGGAAGTCGGAATTTCTGATGTGTTATGGAAAAGAATTACAGAGGGTTGGGGCAGCGGTGGCAAATGCAATGAGGGTCAGGAGGTTGGAGTCAGAATTGAAAAATCCTTCTCACATACAAATCCCTTCATGATCAAGCTCCTTCATACCTTAAAGACCTCATAGTACCATATTATCCCAATAGACCACTTCGCTCTCAGAGTGCAGGTCTACTTGTGGTTCCCAGAGTTTCCAAAAGCAGAATGGGAGGCAGAGCCTTTAGCTATCAAGCTCCTCTCCTGTGGAACCAGCTCCCAGCCTGGGTTCAGGACGCAGACACTTTGTACTTTTAAGGCTAGACTTAAAACCTTACTCTTTGACAAAGCGTATAGTTAGGGCTGGCTTCAGGCAACCCTGAACCATCCCTTAGTTATGCTGCTATAGGCCTAGACTGCCCGAGGACCATCGGTGCACTGAGCTCCCCTACCCTAACCCCCCCCCCCCCCCCCCCCCCCCCCGCCCCACACACACACACACACACCTTCCTTTCCCTTCCTCCCCTCTCTTCCTCTCCTCCCACCTCACATGTATATTCCACCATTGAATGTCACTAACCTTGTGCTCTCACCCTCTCTCTCTCTGTTCTCTCTCTCTGTACCTTCTGCAGGTGTCCCTGGTCCTGGAGCTGTATATTGCTGATGTGCACTTACTGGCCCCACCAACCTGCAGTGTCTAATTTGTTGTTTATTGTTGCTGTTCTTTTCTCTCTCCTCTATCCACTCACCCCAACCGGTCGAGGCAGATGGCCGCCCAAACTGAGCCCGGTTCTGCTGGAGGTTTTTTCTTCCGTTAAAGGGAGTTTTTCCTCTTCACTGTCGCCAAGTGCTTGCTCATAAGGGAATTGTTGGGTTTTTAGTTTTAGTTTTTGTAAAGTGCCTTGAGATGATTTGTATTGTGATTTGGAACTATACAAATAAAATTGAATTGAACTGAATTGAATTAGAAGAATGAGGGGGTATGGCTGGACAGGCTGGAGCATTTGCAGCATTGTCAAACCTGTTGATGGACTTGAGTTGATTGTGGCTCTGTCCACATCACCCACTGGTGCCTGGTTGTTCTTTATAGAATTAGAGAGTCTTATGGTCGTGGGCACAAAAGACTTCCTGAATCTCTTGGGCTTAGCTTTAGGAGGAATTAGTCTGACTGAATGAACTTCCCATTCGCCACAGTTCCTCAAAAAGTGGGTGGGCGGGATTATCCAGTATGGAATTGATTTTGTCCACCATCCTCCACTCTGCCACAGCCTCCAAACTGTCCAGTTCCAGTCCAACAACAGATTTTTTCCTTCCTGATCAACTTATTTAGTCTGCTGGCCTCACTAGCCTTGATGCCACCTCCCCAGCACACAACTGCAAAGAACACTGCACTCGCCACTACAGACTGATAGAATATCTTCAGTAGCTTGTAGCACACACCAAAAGAAGAGTCCTTTCTTGAAGAGTGCATCTATATTGTTTGACCAGTCCAGTTTGTTGTTAATGTAGACTCCAAGATATTTGTAGGAGTTCACAATCTCTACTTCCTCTCCAAGGATGGAGACAATGACTGGGGTCTTCCTGCTCCTCCTAAAGTCCACCACCAGTTCTCTGGTTTTCTTGATATTGAGCTTTAGGCAATTGTTGTTACACCAATCAACAAAGCTTTTTATCAAGTGTCTGTACTCCTTATTGTTATCATTATTGATGCATCCAACGACTGAGGGGTCATCAGAGAACTTCTGGAGGTGGCATTTTTCCTGAGTGGTAGCGGAAGTCTGAGGTGTAGAGTGTAAACAGGAATGATGCCAGTACACGTCCTTGGAGTGCACCAGTGCTGCTCATCACCACATCAGATACGCAGCCATCTAAGTGTTACACTTGACCGCCCAGTGAGGTAGTCTGTGAGCCACTCCACCATGTCTGCGGGAACTTCCATATCCTGTGTCTTTGCACTGAGCAGAGGGTGCTGAATAGTGAAAGCACTTGAAAAGTCAAAGAACATGATTCTTAGTGTTGCCCTGCCTCTCCAGATGTGAGTATGCTCTGTGCATGAAGAAGATGATGGCATCCTCCACTCTGACGTGTTCCTTTTATGCAAACTACAGGAGGTCCAGAAAGTCAGACACTTGAGACCTCAGTTACTGCATGACCAGTCTCTCAAACACTTTCATGACATGTAATGTTAGCGCTACTGCTCTGAAGTCACTAAAACACAGCCTCCTTTTGATAACGGGACAATACAGGAAGTTTTCCATAACTTAGGAAACTTTTTGAGCCTCAGACAGAGGTTGAAGAAGTGCTGAAAAACCTCTGCAAGCTGTCCAGCACACACCTTAAAATAGTCTGGGGCTGTGCAGACTGTTTCCGGGTAAGTGAATCACTTCCTATTGAAAGCGTGTCATGTTGTGTGTTGTATAGTTCGTCTACAGATTAGCAACAGACAAGCCTTAGTCTAACACACCTAAAAACTAACTAAATTTTCTAAACAATTCATTAACTGCTACATTCCGGTACTAGTCAAGTACCTTTCTATTTTGACCGGTATTTATTGTTATTCCCAGACTTAGCACTCGTTAGCCTACCAGTCATCTTAGCTAGCTAGTAACATGGCTTCTCCCTCTCTCTCTCTCTCCTGCTCGGTGGGCCACATGTTTAGTTATTACTCTGCCTCCTTTAGTGATAATGATACCTGTAATAAGTGTAAGGTTCTGGTAGCTTTGGAGGCGAGGATCAATGATTTGGAAGCGCAGCTCCGCACCTTTGAACAAAAGCCAGCTAGCCTAGCCCCATTAGCAGGCGTGGAGCCACCGAGTTCAGGCTCAGGGTCTGTTTGCGGTCCAAGGGCAGCTCCAGAGCAGCCTGGAAATTAGCCTGGGTGACGGTCCAACGGAAATATACTCCTAAGCAGAAGCCCATGGCTCATCACCTTCCTGTTCACGTTTCTAATAGATTTTCTCCGCTGAGCCACACACCCTCTGAGAATCCGACTCTGATAACTGGAGATTCCATAGTCAGAAACGTGAAGCTACAGACACCAGCAACCATAGTCAAATGTATTCCTGGGGCCAGAGCGGGCAACATCGAGTCAAATTTGAAGCTGCTGGCTAAGGCTAATCATAAATATGGAAAAATTGTTATTCACATCGGCAGCAATGACACCCAATTACAGCAATCAGAGGTCACTAAAATTAATGTTGAGTCGGTGTGTAACTTTGCCAAATTAATGTCGGACTCCGTAGTTTTCTCTGGACCCCTACCCAATCTGACCAGCGATGACGTATAGCCGCATGTCGTCGTTCCATCGCTGACTGTCTAGCTGGTCCAGGAAACGATGTGGGCTTCACAGAAAATTGGGCCACTTTATGGGGAAAACCCAGTCTGGTAGCGAGAGACGGCATCCATCCCACTTTGAATGGTGCGGCTCTCATCTCTAGAGGTCTGGCCGAGTTTATTAGCCAACCTAAAGCCTGACAATCCAGAGTGGGGACTGGGACGCAAAGACTCAGCCTAAAACGCCTCTCTGCAGTTTCCTTAGAGCTGTCGCCCCTCTCAAACGACATAAAGATTGTGTCTGCCCCTCGAACATATAAATCAAATAAATCAGATGTTAATGGAAGAGGAGTTATTCATAAAAACCTAATAAAAATTATTAAGACCATTCCTCTTATTGAACAGAAAAACAGAACAGTCAGATGTGGATTATTAAATATCAGGTCTCTTTCATCTAAATCTCTGTTAGTAAATGATTTGATAACTGATCACCAAATTGACTTACTCTGTCTTACTGAAACCTGGCTACAGCAGGATGAATATGTCAGTCTGAATGAATCAACCCCCCTCAGTCGTAAAAATTGTCATGTTCCTCGAAGCACAGGTCGAGGTGGAGGAGTAGCTGCAACCTTCCACACAAACTTATTAAACTTTCATCCTCAGAACAGTTATAACTCATTTGAGAGCCTCACTCTTGGTCTCTCACATCCAAACTGGAAAACACAAAAAACAGTTCTACTTGTCATTGTGTACCGTCCACCTGTCCCTTACTCAGAGTTTTTAACTGAATTTCCAGACTTCCTGTCTAATTTAGTGCTTAGTTCAGATAAAGTCATTATAGTGGGAGATTTTAACATTCATGTAGATGTTGAAAATAATAGTCTCAGCACTGCATTTAATTCTATATTACACTCAATTGTTTTCACTCAAAATGTTAACAAGCCCACCCACTGCTTCAATCACAGCCTTGATCTTGTTCTGACGTATGGCATCGAAATTGAACATTTAGTAGTTTCTCCCCAAAATCCTATTTTGTCAGATCATTCTTTAATAACTTTTGAATTTAAGATGCTGGATTATGCAGCATTTCGAAGAAAATTCCACTATGGCAGATGTTTATCTGACAATGCTGTTAATAAATTTAAGAAAATGATTCCATCTTTATTTCCATCTATGCCATGTGTATTCTTACCTTAAAGCAGGCATCACGAAGGCTGGAAAGGAAGTGGTGTTCCAAAAATTAGAGGAATTTTTTCCAGCCTGGAAAAACAGTCTATTAACATATAAAAAAGCTCTCCTTATTTTCTGTGGCAAAGGTTCTGTGGCAAAGGCTGGGCCTGTGTATTGTGTTGTTGAGGAGTCAGATGGTGAGGGCAGGGGAGGAGGTATTGGAGGTGAGGTATACTTCAATGTTGTATGGCTGCTGATAGAGGAGATGGCGATAGTGACATTGGCATCGGTGGGCAAAGGGGAGGCAGCATTGGCAGAGATGTTGGGTGGAGGGATTTGTGTGAAGAGACCCCAAGGCATCAGCTGAGGTGCTGGAGGGAGGAGGGATGGTGTGTGAGGACACTGGGTCAGAATAAGAAGGAGAGGTGGTGTCAAATCTATGGAAGAATAGTAGGTTAAGGTCATTAGCAAACTTTGAGTCTCCTTCCACAGTAGTGTGTGACTTCTTATAGCCAGTCATTATTTTCATGCCATTCCACACCTCTTTGATATTATTCTGTCTCAACTTATGCTCTACTCTGTCTCTATAGAGCTGCTTTGCCTCCCTCAGCTTCCTCTTGAGTTCCTTCTGCACAGCTTGGAGTTCCTCCTTGTCTCTTGCCATGAACGCCCTCTTCTTCTTGTTGAGGAGATCTTTAATGTCCTTATTTATCCATGGCTTATTATTGGGGAAACAACAAACTTTTTTGGATGGAACAACATTGTCCTCACAGAAGTGGATGTAATCTGTGATGCAATGAAAAATGCCTACAATGTCCTCACCATGAGCATCCATGAAAAGGTCCCAGTTTGTAACCCTGAAGCACTCCTCAATGGCTTCCTCAGCATCCTTTGATCAAACCTTCACATACCTCTTGGTAGCAGACTGCTGTCTTACTATGGACTTGTATGTTGGTACTAGCTATAGATATAGATAGTTGTGGTCTGATCCACCAAGCAGAGGGAGGGCTGAAGGGCTGTATGCCTCATTCACATTGGCATAAAGGAGATCAAGAATCTTATTTTAATGTGTTGCACAATCCACATACTGTTTGAAGTTGGTCAGAGTTCCTGAAATAGAGACATCGTTAAAATCCCCATTAATTACTATAAGGGCACTGGGGTGTTTGTTTTTGGAGACCAGGAACAACTGTGTGGATGATATCACATACACGCTGTGCTGCAACTGATGGAGGAATGCAAACAGTTATAACAATGGCGTGTGAAAACTCACGGGGTAGGTAGTATGGTCTCCGTCCAACCACCAACAGCTCAATGTCTGGAGTGCAGATGATATTTCAGTTTTTCTTTTTTAATAAATTTGCAAAAATTCCTACATTTCTGGTTTTTTCTGTCAAGATGGGGTGCTGAGTGTATATTAATGAGAAATAAAATGAACTTTTTTGATTTTGGCAAATGGCTGCAATGATACAAAGAGTGAAAAATTTAAAGGGGTCCGAATACTTTCCGTACCCACTGTACCTGGCTTCACAGCTGTACGAGCGGACAGATACCCGAAATGTGACTGTGAAAGAGAGGGTCTGATGTCCGGACATTGAACTGGTCTCAGTTGGTTTCTATCCATACTATGTGCCAAGGGAGTTTACATACATAGTCGCCATTGTTGTTTACATTCCACCGAAGGTGGCGCCTGCAACGGCGTGTGACGTCATACATGATGCTGTTGCTAGGATACAGACCCAGCACCCTGATGCATTTATTGCAATTACAGGGGATTTCAGTCATGTTTCTCTGTCTTCTGACTTTGTACAGTATTTGGACACGTGGAGAAAGTACATTAGATCTGTTCTATGCTAACATCAAAGAAGCCTACAGGGCTGTACCTCTTCCACCACTGGGTAGATCTGATCACAACATGGTCTGTCTTCAGCCCACATATAGACCATGTGTGCAGAAGCTTCCTGTTACCACCAGGTCTTACAGGAAATTGTCACTAGAGGCAAGGGATTCACTGAGAGAATGTTTTGAGTGCACAACCTGGGATGCACTGATGGAGGAGCAGGAACTGGACAGTGACTTGGACAGGAGAGTCAACATCATCACTAACTACATTAATTTCTGTAGAGACACTGTACTCCCAATTAGTACAGTACGGGTGCTATCCTAACAATAAACCATGGATCACCAATGACATTAAAGACCTCCTGAACCAGAAAAATTGGGCTTTCCAGGACAGGGATAAGGAGAAGCTGAAGAGTATACAACAGGAGCTCAAAAAGACACTGAGGCAAGCTAAGGTGGAGTACAAGAAAGAGTTGGAAAAACAGCTGGAGAACGATAATACCAGTGGGGTGTGAAGAGGGGTAAGGACCATCACTGGCTACAAACTGAACAAATCTCAGTCTTTAGATGGTGATGTGGAGAGAGCCAATACCTTCAACCAGTATCACATCAGGTTTGACAATGTGGCTACTTCAACCTACATCTCAAGAGCTCCTCCCTCCACCACCACCCCAGCGGTTGCTCCCTCCACCTCTGACCTCGTTTTGACGCATCTTTTCATGATAAGGCCGAAACAAACTGAAATTACTCCGTCAATTCTGATCGTACAGATAAAATAAATATATCATTCAAATCTGTAAAGGGTCTACTTTTAGTTGTATACCATCATGATAAAAACAAAACGTTGGGCTTTTTTAAAATAAAGAAAGCCGACAGGGTGCGCTCTCGGCCTTTTCTGTCTCTGCCATTTCTCTTCACAGACGCGTAAATAAAACAACCAGAATCTCAGCGAATACTTGCCTCATAAAAAGAAGAATTATATGGCTAGAAAGCTTGAAATGTTTTCTTTTAAATGAAACAATTCAAGTCGAAAACAAATCATCACTTTTTATTTTATCTGTATGAACGTAAGGAGAAGTTCGTGTCTGTGTCCTTGTACTCTGTTCACTGTTCACATGTAAATAATCTCAGGTGAACCAGGTAAATATGTGCACACCCCCGAGAAATGACATAAAACGTCAAACTTCATCATAGAATTTACTCGCGTTTGGATGATGGTGCGTCACGGACGTGAAGAAGCGCTTCTTATATTCCACACAGAGACAAATAGTTTAGTTTGTCCTCAGAGTAAAAACAAATGAGGATCGTTTGGCTCCTCATTGTTTTGTATTGTGCTGCACTAATCTCCTCCCATCTACATTGACTGAAAGGCTCATTATGAGCGTCTTTGTCTGGTCGTTCAGTGCGTCTTTTGTGTTCTCAGGTAAATCACATGACTATTCATCCTCAAACACACCCTCTCGCATATGGCCTTTCTGGACAAAAAGTGTCTTAGAAAATTTAAATCAGTGTATTGTTTACTGTGAATGTGTGAACAAGATGACCTTCACAGCACTCTGAAGTAAACACTTCAGCCTACAACATGCAGGTCTCCAAAGTCTTGTGAACCAATGTTCTGTTTGTGTTTTATGGTCTTATTTCAGTGAGTAAAAAATTGTAGTTTTTCACTAACCACGCATAAACACTTTTTTCTCAAAAACACAATAATGTATAAACTTGCTGCTCACATATTATTGTAGCCAATTTTGTGCTGATTACAGTGTTATCAGACTTTAGACATTAATATGTTTAAAAAACACTGAAAAAAGCACAAATGTCAGGACATGTCAAAATTTGTCCAGGCCCCCAAAACCCCGTCAGACCCCAGAGGGTTAAAATCTGAACAGCTGCTTATGTCTCTAACAACGGAAGAGGTTGGAGCTGAGCTCAGGAGACTTCGGCCAGGGAAGGCAGCTGGACCAGATGGAGTATGTCCAAGGCTTCTGAATTACTGTGCAGGACAACTAGCTGTTCCTCTTCAGAGGCTCTTTAATATGAGTCTTTGGCTAGAAAAAGTCCCAGTGCTGTGGAAGACTTCTTGTCTAATACCGGTGCCCAAAACAGGATGGCCGGTGGAGCTAAATGAGTATAGACTGGTGGCTTTGACATCCCATCCCCTGAAGACCTTGGAGTGGCTCCTTGTATGTCGCATGAAGCTGCAGGTTGAGGAGGATCTTGATGCCTTTCAGTTTGCCTGTCAGAAACACATGAGAGTGGAAGATGCGATGCTTTACATGCTGCACCGGGCATATACCTATCTGGATGTGCCTGTTCATATGTGAGGCTTATGTTCTTTGACTTCTGCAGTGCTTTCAATACTATACAGCCTCCCATACTGAGAGACAAGCTTCTATGTATGGGGGTGGCCCCCTCCTTGACGTCATGGGTTATGGACTATTTGACATCCAGACCTTGGTATGTCAGGCTGGGGAGATGTGTTTCTGGGAAACTGGTATGCAGCACTGGGGCTCCACAGGGGACTGTTCTTGCTCCTTTTCTGTTCACGGTCTATACATTGGACTTTAGGTATAACTGAGAGTCTTGCCACCTTTCAGAAGTATTCTGATGATACGGCTGTTGTGGCATGTGTGCGTGGTGGACGGGAGGGGGAGTACAGGGACCCAGTGGAGGCCTTCACTGACTGGAGCAAAAAGAACTATCTTCTCCTGAACACCACCAAGACTAAGGAACTGGTGGTGGATTTTAGGAGATCAAAAGCACCATGCCAGTCAGTCTGCATTGATGGACAGGAGATAGAGACTGTACAGACCTTCAAGTACCTGGGGGTGGTGCTGGACAAAAAAATGGAGTGGTCTGCCAATGCGGATGCAGTGTACAGAAAAGGGCAGAGCTGCCTCTTCTTCTTGAGACGGCTCAGTTCCGATAACATCTGCAGTGACATGCTGTGCATGTTCTACCACACTGTCATGGCAAGTACACTGTTCTATGCTGCTGTCTGTTGGGGGAGTGGAATTACGAACAGAGACTGTTGGCACCTGGACAAACTGTTGGAAAAGGCCAGTTCTGTGCTAGGCAGGGGGCTGGACCCTGTCAGAACTGTGGTGGAGCAGCAGATGTGGAAGAAGCTGCTTTCTATATTGAACAATAATAAACACCCCATCTACGATATACTGACTAAACAGAGTAGCAGCTTCAGTGGGAGGCTTATCTCTCTGTGCTGCAGAACTGAGAGGTTGAGGAGATCCTTTATCCCCACAGCCATTAGACTTTTTAATAGTAATTATTGTGTTATTTATGCTATTTATGTTATATGTTATTGACTGAGTGCCTTTATCTGTTAATTATATTTTATAGTGAAGTTTCTTTGTTAAAGTAAATATAAGAGCTGCAGGACAATCTGAATTTCCCTATGGGGGATCAATAAAGTATCTATCTATCTATCTATCTATCTATCTATCTATCTATCTATCTATCCATCCATCCACCCCCCTTCCATCCATCCATCCATCTATCTTTGTCTTGTCACTTGCCTCAGCATCTGTCCGCACATACGAGAGTGAAGTCATACAGATCCACACAGGAGTATTTAATCTTTTGATTCAACCAGATCTCAGTAAAACACATCAGACTACACGCACGATATACTCTCTAAGTCTCTAAGTCTTAACCAGTGCATCCAGCACTGTAGCACTATATTGTTCACTATAGAGCTGACATTCCCCATGATGATGGATGGTAGGGAACATTGGTATCTCCATCTCCAGCCTTTAATTTAGCACCAGCTTGGCATTAACAGAGAGACCTCTTCAGCTCAGCTGGAATAGGGTGATAAATGGATTTGCTCCATTGTAGTAAAAGGAGGTCATGTCTTGTATAGATTCGTCTCCCCACAGTAATATCCATAACTTATTAAGGAAAATAGAACAGTAGTTGTCAAAAAATATATCACAAAAGACTGAAAATTTCAAGAGCTACAAAACTTTACTGCCATCCGCTATATATGTATCTGCTAGCTATATCTAGGTGGCTAGTAGCTACATAGTAGTAGTACTTCAGCTCAGAGTCCAGTGTGAGAGTTGCTGCAACATAAGGTCTCATAAATCTGCTAACACAAAATATGTGGCAGTCTCAAAACCCTGTTAATTCTCAGGGTTTGTACTTGATCCTGCTTGTCATGTGACTGCTGTTGTGTACTTGCTCTAGGGGCCTGCCAAAACCATTGTAACATTATCAAGTTGGTTAAAAGCTAACTTCATACAGCCCAATTCTGTGGGCTAAAAAACAGGATAAAGACAGATTTATTTGCAGTTTGTTTAAAAAAATAAAAAGATTGTCACTGAAGAAAACAGAGGACACTGTAATTCTTTAATTCTTTTTCAGTGCCAATGTTTTTCTTTTCAGCACCCATGTTTTATTTTTCAGTTACAATTTTGTTTTCAGTGCCAAGTGTAAGTATTTTTCGGTGCCGAATTTGGCTCCCTACAGAGGAGAGTCACATATTCACCTTAAGATGAATGGCCTAGCCTGTGTCTCTGTGTGGTCTCAACATGGTATAAATTAATACCAACTCTGGGAATATTTACAAAGCTCCTGGCATGCATGCATTTAGCATAGTTGTATTTCCATAGTAGGTAGAAGTCTAGAACCAGACCTGTAGCCTCCATTTATGAGACAATAGTAGTCCGAGTACCATGGCAATGGCTCTGAATGAATGAACATTAGAACACATTTCAAATACAATTGATTTTGATGTGTTTTAAATAATCCATACAGCACTGTAATTTAAAAAATGCAGCCAGAACAGTTTCAGCAGATGTCTTTTAGAACTAAGTTCATATAAATTCTTACCTGAGTTGAGATTTGGTCAGGTGAGGAAATGCACAAAAATGATTGCTAGACCTACATTCAACAGCATCACTAGAACCACCAGAATAGAGTTAGGGCCCTGTCGAAAAACAAGAAAAATCTTATAGTCATATTATGTATTCTGAATGAAGTCATATTACAATACTTACATGAAGAGTAAAGTTGCTAAAAAAAAGTGTATAGGCACTTCTCAAGCTTCTATAAAACAATCAGAAAAGGCAGGTAGAGGTGACTAGGAAACAACAGCTAATAAATATGAGGTATTGAAAACTGAAAGCTTAGGAAATCTGCCACCATACATCTGTTCTTTTGTGAAATAAGTTATATTAGTGGACTTTCTGGTTTTTAGAACATATACAATTGTTCGCAGATGTTCGCTGGGCAAATTACATATGTTATTCATTTTTTTAAATGGAAAGAAGCAAATATGGCTTCTGCAGTAAAAGGACATTAAAATGAGACTTCCTTTAAATATTATTGCACTGTTACTTTTTATATCTCAAACTTTACATACTTAAAACAGTAATTGTGGCATGTGCAAAAATGTGGACACCCTTCTAGTTGTAAAAAAACCCAGAGCCTCAAGAAAGCCTTCAGATCACACTAGACATCTGCTAGGCAAAAGGACCAAGTTAAACCTCTGTGTGAGAGCACGGAAGCTGCAGAAAGGTGTAGATGACACAGGAGTGATGATGCTCTGTGCAGGACTGAAGCCCAAACAGGGTCTACAGTCTTTAGGAGGAAACGCTACCTGTGACCTCATCACACGATACCTGCAAAGCAACATCTGGATAAACCTGAGTACTGAAAACAAATGAAGTTCAGAAAAACAAATTGAAGATTTTTGAAATGATCCTCACAAATTCCCTGATGTGGACATCACTGAAAATCTGTGGGAAAAATTGAACATGCTCTGTAGAAGAGAGCTTGAAATATCTCCCAACTTGAAGTAATCTACAGGAGGAAGGGCTGTCAGGAACAGAAAGACTCTTAGCTACTACAAAAATGTTTGAGAGTGGGCTCTGGCAGATATCACTCTCACAAACATTACTAAGTACTGACATAGACAAGTGTCCAAACCTTTAGACATGCTCCAATTACTTAAATAAACTTTCAATTTTTTCCAATTTTTTTCAGTTTATGTTATTAAAAAAGTCTGATGTTTGCTATACATGTAATCCACTTGCATTTTATCATATACAACTAGGCAGCAACAAAGTTAAGCAACACCTCTGGTGTAGTGGTGTAACATTAACATTTGCTTGTTCACCTACACACTGTGCTCACTGTTGGTCAGCCTGTGTGTCACAGTTATCACACTGGAACAGAGCTCTATTTCTAACTGTTTTAATAAAATGATACACGACAATTTTAACTTAGCCAAACAAGCTCTGATTTGTCTGCATCTTCTGAGATGTATACAGTGATGTCATTATGTGGCTCCATGGTGGCTCTCTAGGCTGTGATAAACCAAACTGGTTTGTAGAAGGTTTGCAAGTTTATCCAGCTTTGAACTGGCTCTAGCACCAGCTACAAAACAGAGTATCATAGCCTCTCCTTCACATTTAAAGAAGAAGCTAGCATTAACATTACCAGGATTGCAAGTTTATGAACTCATTTGCTGTTAATTAGGCCCGAGCAAGGACCGAGGTCCCAGCGCAGGGACTATTATAATCGCTCAATGGGCAAGGGATGAAGAAGCGTTTACAGCCTTATTTGACCCCCTGAACGTGTGTGAAAACTCACCAAAATTTGCACCCCCCTCACAATCGCGTGAAAATTTGATATTTTATGGGTTTCATAAACGACCTCAAAAGAATGGCTCTGCGGCGCCCCCGACAGAGGTCGAGATACATTGGGCCTATGGGAGGTCATGTGACACTTTTTTCATCGTACAGTCGCAAAACCTGGCACACATCTTCTTCATGTCAGGCCAGGCAAAAAAGCTTATTGTGTCCCGGTCGTGTGACCGACAGGAAGTCCACCAGCTGGGGGTTTATCTCGAGGTCATTGAGTTCGTTGATTTTGCTCACCTCGTATTCTTTCGAACTCCTCCTTGGGCTTTTGACCGATCGAGCTCATTTTTGGCCAGCGTCACCTAGACCCATGGGGCTGCAAAAGTTATCCAAATTCTTTGAATAAGTATTACGGTTTTCCTTTGGCGGGCGCGGCAATTTGGCCTAGGCTTTTGGCTCGCCGCCGTTTCTTCAACTTGTAATAACTCTCACACGCATTGTCGGATTGGAATCGGACCAATTGATAAATTGTAGTCCCTGCCGCCCTGGACCCATCTGATTAAACTAAATCCAAATAGGCCATATAGCGCCCCCTGTATAACGATTTGAAAATTGCCATTCAAACCAAAGCATTTACTTTGTCAAAATTGTACCAGATTTGGCACACACATCCTTTAGGGCGTCCTGATCATAAAAGCCGATCGGACCCATGCCCTAATTTGCATGTGGTTGCCTTGGCGATGACCGGATCTTGCCATTCGTTTCCTATGGGAATTTTGCAAAATGTCCAGCTTTTGTCAGAACGGTACCAGATTTGGCACAGACCTCCGTGGGGGTCCAGTGAAGGACGTGGTCTACTTGGGGGGGTGTGGGGGGGGCGGATAGCGCCCCCTATGTACTTGCACTTACTTTGTCAGAACTGTATTAAATTTGGCACAGACCTCCGTGGCGGTCCACTGAATGACATGGTCTATTTGGGGGGGGTGTGGGGGGGTGCGGATGGCGCCCCCTATGTACTTGCATGTACTTTGCCGGAACTGTACCGAATTTGGCACAGA
Source organism: Mastacembelus armatus (assembly GCF_900324485.2). NCBI lineage: Eukaryota > Metazoa > Chordata > Actinopteri > Synbranchiformes > Mastacembelidae > Mastacembelus > Mastacembelus armatus. The sequence continues at coordinate 1,648,588 of NC_046649.1, forward strand.
CCTCTGTGGGGGTCCGCTGAATGACGTGGTCTACTTGGGGAGGTGCGGTCTCCTCGGGGGAGGGGTTTTGGGGGGTCCGCCGGTTTTTGGGGGACGGTCGATTTGGAGGGCGGGGGCGCTTGGGTAGGCGTTTCGTTCGGGGAGGCCGTTCGCTGGGGGAGGCAGTTCGTTCGTGGACGCGGTTCGCTCGCGGCGAGGGCTGATCATCGCCGCTTGCGGCTATATTTTTTATTCTTTTTAAAATCTATATTTTACTGTTTTTTTTATTGTAATTCTTGTCTATATATTTTTGACTTGTCTTTTACTTCTGTAAAGCACTTTAAATTACTCTGTGTATGAATTGTGCTATACAAATAAACTTGCCTTGCCTTGCAAGTTAGAGTTAAACTTAAACATGTATGAAGCGTTAATCTAACTCACCGACTCCTCCTCTACCATTTCAGGAGCTATTTCCACACTAGCTTTCTTCGTTTCTGCAAGGCTCTTTGGTTTGATTGTTTCTTGTCTTTTTGGCTTTGGGGGCTCCAATGCTTTGGTGCTCTCTTTCTGTGGAACTGGTGAAGGGTTAGGGGTTGATGGTGATTTTAGTGCTGGTGTCCATATTTGTTTGGCTTGTGGTGGCATCCGTGCAAGGCTTGATGGGTGAAGATCATCGTCTACACCAACTGGCTCATCAGGTGGTAGAATTTTGACATCTGCCTTGACATAGTAACCATGGTACTGGGAGTGAATCTGCCCATTGCTGGGGTAACGGGTGATTGATGTGGTAGCAGCAGGTTTGCCTGCTGTAGGAGTCTCCTGTTGCCTCATGTCCTGTTTGAGAGAAAGTTTTGATGCTACCTTTGTTATACCTGCCAAGTGGATGAAAGCAAAAGAGAACACAGTTAGCCAATGTATGTATATTGAATGTTAATAATATAATGCTATATTTTAAAATAATATTATAATCTATAATTCATATTATTCATTCATGTTAATGAACCTTCCATGCACAAAAAAGTTAATCATAGATTAACTTTCTACAGGATTCTACGCTAGGACCAATAGTTTTCATTTTCTACATTGAAGGCAGCCAACTACTGTATATTCATCTGTGAAACCAGACAAAATAAAGGCCTGGAAGGTGTATAATTTCTTCTCCTATTGTTGTTATTGTATTTAGTCCTAAAATTGTCAGAAATATCCTGTCTAACCATATAGTTACTCTAGATGGCAAAATGTAATCTCCAGGCCTATACCTGCATTAAGACTAATCTCTTGTGCAGTATTGCCAAAATTAGAAACAATGAATGAATTTGAATGCATTTTTTACTTCTAGACAAGATTATTGTAATTCCATATTAACAATTAACACAATGTCCCAGTAACTCAAAAAAAAAAATCCTTCAGTTAATCCAAAAAAAACACCTGGAGTTTTGACATGAACATGCATTTGGGAGAAAATACAGCAAACAACTGTACAACTGACAACATTGCTAATAAATTTAAGAAAATTATTCCATCTTTATTTACTTCTATGCCATGTGCCAAGACAGTGGAAGGCAGCTGCCTCAATCCTGCTCCCTATCAAGTTGATTATCTTGTTGACAGTGGTGTAGCCTCACTGTGTGAAACACTTGATACTGTGGCCCTACTGAAAAAGGAGTTAGTGAATCAAAGGAGACTAGCTCCTAGCTCACACATCTGCATCTTAAAGCAGGCATCCCCAGTGGTGGACAAAGTTCTCAACTTCATTACTAGAGTCAAAGTATAGATCCTCCTGGTCAAATATAAGAAGAAGAAGAAGAAGAAGAGTTCTTCATTAATCCCCAAGGGGAAATTCAATTGTTACAGCAGTTGTTTTTTTTTTGTTTTTTTTTTTTGGGGTGTGTGTGTGTGTGTGGTGTGTTTGTGTATTGTTTATATTATAGAGTCTTATGGCTGTGGACAGAAAAGACTTCCTGAATCTCTGAAGCTGAATGAACTTCCCACTCGCCACAGTTCCTCATGAAGTGGGTGGGAGGGATTGTCCAGTATGGGATTGATTTTGTCCACTATCCTCCACTCTGCCACAGCCTCCAAACTGTCCAGTTCCAGACCAACAACAGATTTTGCCTTCCTGATCAACTTGTTTAGTCTGCTGGCCTCACCAGCCTTGATACCACCTCCCCAGCACACAACTGCAAAGAACAGTGCACTCGCTACTACAGACTGATAGAACATCTTCAGTAGCTTGTTGCATAAACAAAAGGAACAGAGTCTCTTGAGGAATAACAGTCTGCTCTGTCCTTTCTTGAAGAGTGCATCTGTATTGTTTGACCAGTCCAGTTTGATGTTAATGTGGACTCCAAGATATTAGTAGGAGTCCACAATCTCTACTTCCTCTCCAAGGATGGAGACAGGGACTGGGGTCTTCTTGCTCCTCCTAAAGTCCACCACCAGTTCTCTGGTTTTCTTGATATTGAGCTTTAGACAGTTGTTGTTACACCAATCAACAAAGCTTTTTATCAAGTGTCTGTACTCCTCATAGTTATCATTATTGATGCATCCAATGATTGAGGAGTCATCAGAGAACTTCTGGAGGTGACATGTTCCTGAGTTGTAGCGGAAGTCTGAGGTGTAGAGTGTAAACAGGAATGGTGCCAGTACACTTGGGGTGCACCGGTGCTGTGGTGATGAGCAGCACCACATCAGATACACAGCCATCTAAGTGAACAAACTGTAACCGCCCAGTGAGGTAGTCTGTGATCCACTCCACCATGTCTGCGGGAACTTCCATATCCTGTGCATACTACTGTTGATATGCAAAATGAAGGGGGTCCAGAAATTCAGACACTTGAGACCAGGTGTTTCAGGACCAGTCTCTCAAACACTTTAATGACATGTGATGTTAGCGCTACTGGTCTGAAGTCACGAAGGGTACTGGGATGGCCTCTTTTTGGTAGTGGGACAATACAGGAAGTTTACCATAACTTAGGCACCTTTTTGAGCCTCAGAGTTGTTGCTGAAAAACCTCTGCAAGCTGTCCAGCACACACCTTAAGTACTTTGGGGTTGATCTCATCTGGTCCTTTTGCTTTGTTGGTCTTTGGTTTGTATAGTTCCATCCTCACTTTTTCTGTGGCAAAGGCTGGGCCTGTGTATTGTGTTGATGAGGAGTCAGATGATGAGGGCAGGGGAGGAGGTATTGGAGGTGAGATATACTTCAGTGTTATATGGGTGCTGATAGAGGAGATGGCATCAGTGGGCAAAGGGGAGGCAGCACTGGCAGAGATGTTGGGTGGAGGGATGTGAAGGGGCCCCAAAGCATCAGCTAAGGTGGTGGAGGGAGGAGAGATGGTGTGTGAGGACGAGGGGTCAGTAAGAAGCAGAGGAGGTGTCAAATCTATTGAAGAACAGGTTAAGGTCATTAGCAAACTTTGAGTCTCCTTCCACAGCAGTGTGTGACTTCTTATAGCCAGTCATTATTTTCATGCCATTCCACACCTCTTTGATATTATTCTGTCTCAACTTATGCTCTACTCTGTATCTATAGAGCTGCTTTGCCTCCCTCAACTTCCTCTTGAGTTCCTTCTGCACAGCTCGGAGTTCCTCCTTGTATTTTGCCATGAACGCCCTCTTCTTCTTGTTGAGGAGACCTTTAATGTCCTTATTTATCCATGGCTTATTATTGGGGAAACAAACTTTTTTGGATGGAACAACATTGTCCTCACAGAAGTGGATGTAGTCTGTGATGCAGTGATAGATGCCTTCGATGTCCTCATCATGAGCATCCATGAAAAGGTCCCAGTTTTTAACCCTGAAGCACTCCTCTATGGAGTCCTTTGACCAAACCTTCACATACCTCTTGGTAGCAGACTGCTATCTTACTATGGGCTTGTATGTTGGTACTAGATATATTAAGTTGTGGTCTGATCTACCAAGCGGAGGAAAGGCTGAAGAGCTGTATGTCTCGTTCACTTTGGCATAAAGGAGATCAAGAATTATTTTCTCGTGTTGCACAGTCCACATACTGTTTGAAGTTGGTCAGAGTTCCCGAAATAGTGACATGGTAAAATTCCCCATTAACTACTATGAGGGCGTTGGGGTGTTTTGTCTTTAGACAAGTGACAACTGTGGATGATGTCAAATGCACTCTGTGCTGCAACTGATGGAGGAATGTAAACCGTCGCAACAATGGTGTGTGAAAACTCACAGGGCAGGTAGTATGGCCTCAGTCCCACCACCAACAGCTCAATGTCTGGAGTGCAAATGCAGTCCATCACTGTTACATGTCCAGGGTTGCACCATTTGGAGTTAACAAAAACAGCGAGAAAACCTTCTCTTTTCTTGCCGCTCTGTTTCCCTCTGTCCACTCACACTAGTGAGAAGTAATCCAGTACTGAACTAAGTCTAATCCATCCATCCGTTTACTTCCGTTTATCCGCGGCTGCGGGGGCAGTAGTTTAAGCAGGGATGCCCAGACTTCCTTCTCCCTTCCTACTCCTCCAGCACTTCTGGCGTTCCAGTGTGCCCTGGGTCTTCCCTAGGGCCTACTCCTGGTGGGATATGCCCGAAACACCTCCCCATGGAGGCGTCCAGGAGACATCCTAAATAGATGCCCGAGCCACCTCAGCTGGCTCCTCTTGATTCTTGATGTGAAGGAGCAGCAGCTCTACTCCGAGTTCCTCCTGGGTGACTGAGCTCCTCACCCTATCTCTAAGGGAGTGCCCAGTGACCCTGCAGAGAAAGCTCATTTTTAATTGTATCTGAGATCTTGTCCTTTTAGTCATGACCCAAAGCTCATGACCATAGGTGAGAGTAGGAACATAGATTGACTGGTAAATTGAGAGCTTCGCCTTTCAGCTCAGCTCCTTCTTTACCACAACAGACCAGTACATCGACCGCATTGCTGCTGCTGATGCACCAATCCATCAGTCATTCTCATATTCCATCCTTCCCTCACTTGTGAACAAGATCTCAAGATACTTAAACTCCTCCACTTGAGGCAGGATCTCTCCCCTGACTCCTTAGGAAGATAACTAGGTCTAAGTCAAGTCTAAAAGTAGCAATGGAAATTTGTAAATGACTAAATAGCGAAATACCACCAGGATGCGCCTCTATACAGTATTTAATACAGTAAATAAACAAAAACACCAGTTTTATTTTACATCACTTTTCAGCAGAATTCACTAGGATTTAACTTAACACTATGTAACTTTTGCTCATGCCCCCCCCCCCCCAGTGGAGAAGCACAATTGTCTGTTTCAAGTGCCATTACAATACACTATAGCATTATATACTCAGTAATGTTGCTACTAATGTTAGCTGTTAGCTTATTTCAGCTGCTACTAAAGCAGCAAAAAGTCATTTAGAAGTTAATGTTAACAGATCCTTCTTCTTTCTGAATAAACAATGGCAGAGAGCACAGACACATTTGTGGTTTAGGAGCACTAGAACTTGTACGCGAATTTATGTCCATGGTGAGCAACACGCTCAGTCAGTGGAGTGCAACTTGAGCGCTTCTCCTTTGGTTAATCGGCAGACCGCGGTATGTAAATGATATGTAAATCATGGTCTCATAGCCCCTCCTTTAAAGCCCCCTGCCCTCCACGCCTAAATGGTGTTAAGAAAGTGGGAACTGTAAAAAGAATTGTCATTGAAAAAAAACAGGAAGTATCAAAAGATTATCACTGACAAACAGTGACAATCAATTAAAAATTATCACTGCAAAAAGATATAAAAATAAAATAATATATTTTTAATGCCCATTTTCAAAAAAGATGTTTTCCAATGCTTCTTTTTTCAATGCCAAATGCCAAAACTTTATTTTCAAAGCGAATGCTTCTATTTTCAATGCCAAACTTTATTTACAATGCCAAAACTTTGACAAGGCATCAAACTGGCTCCATAAAACTATCTTATCTGAGAGTGGTTTAAGCAGTACAGCAACATCAGCAGGACAAACCTTCTTTTAGTTCTTGGCAGGTTGCAACCAGCATGCATACCGCCACCTGCTGTACCGGAGTGTTTATCTTTAGGGTGTGTAGTGGGACAAATCACACACAAACAATGAACATGATCAATTACGGTTTTAAGACAATTTCTGCGCAAAAGTAACGAGTAACAGCACTTTTGTTTTTGCCCCCATTTTTCATGAGCTGAACTCAAAACTCAAATATTGTTCACAAATCTGTCTAAATCTGTGTTTACACGTGCTCTGCAGTTGGTTGTACTGCAAAATTCTCTGAAATGCCTTTGGAGACGGCTTATGGTAGAGAAATAAACACTCAATTCATGGGAAACAGCTCTGGTGGACATCCTGCAGTCAGCATGCCAATTGCACGCTCCCTCAAAACTTGCAACATTTGTGGCATTATGCTGCGTGATAAAACTGCACAATTTACAGTGCCCTTTTATTGTGGCCAGCCTAAGGCACACCTGAGCAATAATCATGCTTGTCTAATCAGTGAGATGGATGGATTATCTCGGCAAACTAGAAGTGCTTACTAACACAGATTTAGACAGATTTGTGAACAATATTTGAGAGAAATAGGCCTATTGTGTAGATAGAAATAGTCTTTGAGTTCTTTTGAGTTCAGCTCATGAAAGATGGGGGCAAAAACAAAAGTGTTGCGTTTATAATTTTGGTCAGTGTATATAAGACCTCATAGTATCATATTTTGTGCAGGTCTAGATAGATAGGGTAAGTGAATGCACTTCCTATTACAAGCGTGTTGTATAGTTCGTTTACAGATTAGCAACAGACTAGCTTTAGTCTAACACACCTAAAAACTAACTAAAATTTCTAAACAATTCATTAACCGCTACACATTCCGGTACTAGTCAAGTACTTTTCTGTTTTGACCGGTATTTATTGTTATTCCCAGACTTAGCACTCGTTAGCCTACCAGTCATCTTAGCTAGCTAGTAACATGGCTTCTCTCTCTCTCTCTCTCTCCTGCTCGGTGGGCCACATGTTTAGTTATTCGTCTGCCTCCTTTAGTGATAATGATACCTGTAATAAGTGTAAGGTTCTGGTAGCTTTGGAGGCGAGGATCACGGATTTGGAAGCGAGGCTCCGCACCTTTGAACCAAAGCCAGCTAGCCCAGCCCCGTTAGCAGGTGTGGAGCGACCGAGCTCAGGCTCAGGGTCTGTTTGCGGTCCGAGGGCAGCTCCAGAGCAGCCCGGAGAATTAGCCTGGGTGAATTAACGACACACCCGCTGAGAAACCGACTCTGATAATTGGCGATTCCATAGTCAGAAACGTGAAGCTAGAGACACCAGCAACCATGTCAAATGTATTCCTGGGGCCAGAGCGGGCGACATCGAGTCAAACTTGAAGCTGCTGGCTAAGGCTAATCATAAATATGGAAAAATTGTTATTCACGTTGGCAGGTATGACACCCGATTACGGCAATCGGGTGTCGTTGAACGGCACTAAAATTAATGTTGAGTCGGTGTGTAACTTTGCCAAATTAATGTCGGACTCCGTAGTTTTCTCTGGACCCCTCCCCAATCTGACCAGCGATGACATGCTTAACCGCATGTCGTCGTTCCGTCGCTGGCTGTCTAGCTGGTCCAGCAAACGATGTGGGCTTCATAGACAATTGGGCCACTTTCTGGGGAAAACCCGGTCCGCACTAACGAACATGGGACGGCATCCATCCCACTATAAATGGTGCAGCTCTCATCTCTAGAAATCTGGCTGAGTTTATTAGCCAACCTAAAGTTTGACAATCCCAAGCACGAGTGGGGATGCACAGACTCAGTCTAAAACGCCTCTCTGCAGTTTCCTTAGAGCCATCACCCCCCTCAAACCACACAGAGATTATGTCTGCCCCTCGAACATATAAATCAAATAAATCAGAAGTTAACAGAAGAGGAGTTATTCATAAAAACCTAATAAAAATTAAGACTACTCATCTTATTGAACAGAAAAACAGAACAGTCAGATGTGGTTTATTAAATATTAGGTCTCTTTCATCTAAATCTCTGTTAGTAAATGATTTGATAACTGATCACCAAATTGACCTACTTTATCTTACTGAAACCTGGTTACAGCAGGATGAATATGTCAGTCTGAATGAATCAATAATCAGTAATATAAAAATTGTCATGTTCCTCAAAGCACAGGTCGAGGTGAAGGAATAGTTGCAATCTTCCACTCAAACTTATTATTAAACTTTCATTCTCAGAACAATTATAACTCATTTGAGAGCCTCACTCTTAGTCTCTCACATCCAAACTGGAAAACACAAAAACCAGTTCTACTTGTCATTGTGTACCGTCCACCTGTTCCTTACTCAGAGTTTTTAACTGAATTTCCAGACTTCCTGTCTGATTTAGTGCTTAGTTCAGATAAAGTCATTATAGTGGGAGATTTTAACATTCATGTAGATGTTGAAAAAACAGTCTCAGCACTGCTTTTAATTCAATATTAGATTCAATTGGTTTCACTCAAAATGTTAATAAACCCACCCACTGTTTCAATCACACCCTTGATCTTGTTCTGACCTATGGCATCGAAATTGAACATTTAATAGTTTCTCCCCAAAATCCTATTTTGTCAGATCATTCTTTAATAATTTTTGAGTTTAAGATGATGGATCATGCAGCATTTGGAAGAAAATTCCACTACAGCAGATGTTTATCTGACAACGCTGTTAATAAATGTAAGAAAATGATTCCATCTTTATTTCCATCTATGCCATGTGCCAACACAGTGGAGGGCTGCTACCTCAATCCCACTCCCTACCAAATTGATCATGTTGTTGACAGTTCTATGGCATCACTGCGTGAAATGCTTGATGCTGTGGCCCCTCTGAAAAAGAAGTCAGTGAATCACAGGAGATTAGCTCCATGGTACAATTTACATATTCGTACCTTAAAGCAGGGCATCACGAAGGCTGCAAAGGAAGTGACTTTCCACACATTTAGAAAAAATTAAAAAAAAATAAAAAAATAAAAACTTAGAGGAAATTTTTCTAGCCTGGAAAAACAGTCAACTAACATATAAAAAAGCTCTCTGTACAGCCCGAACTGCATACTATTCATCACTAATAGAGGAAATAAGAAAAATCCCAGGTTTCTTTTCAGCACTGTAGCCAGGCTGACAAAAAGTCGCAGCTCTGTTGAGTCCAGTGTTCCCTTAGCTCTCAGCAGTGATGACTTTGAGTTTCTTTGCAAATAAAATCACAACTATTAGAGATAAAATTCATCAGATGCTTCCTATACCTGCCATAAATGAATCTTCTACTACACTACAGCTCATAAATCATATGTAAGACCTCAGTTATGTTTAGATTGCTTCTCTCCCATAGATCTCTCTGAATTCACATCAGTACTTCATCTAAATCATTAACGTTTCTTAGACCCCATCCCGACTAGACTGCTTAAAGACACCCTGCCATTAATAAACTCATCTTTATTAGACTTGGTAAATTTATCTCTAGTATCAGGCTACGTACCACGGGCCTTTAAGACTGCAGTAATCAAACCCTTACTCAAAAAGCCTAGTCTTGATCCAGGAGTCTTGGATCATTGTAGACCAATATCCAACCTACCATTTATTTCTAAAATCCTTGAAAAAGCTGTTGTTAAGCAGCTATCAGACCACTTACTCATAAATGAACTATTTGAAGATTTTCAATCAGAATGTAGAGTACGGGCAGCATGGTGGCTGAGTGGTTAGCACTGTTGCCTCACAGCAAGAAGGTCGTGGGTTCGCATCCCGGCCTTTCTGTGTGGAGTTTGCATGTTCTCCCTGTGCTTGCGTGGGTTTACTCCGGGTACTCCGGTTTCCTCAGTCCAAAAACGTGCATGTTAGGTTGATTGGACTCTAAATTGCCCGTAGGAGTGAGTGTGAGTGTGTGAGGTTGTCTGTCTTTGTGTGTCTATATGTGGCCCTGTGATGGACTGGTGACCTGTCCAGGGTGTACCCCTGCCTTCCACCCGAGAGAGAGCTGGGATAGGCTCCAGCAGATCCCCATGACCCTGAGCCAGGAAAAGCGGGTATAGAAGATGGATGGATTTAGAGCACATCATAGTATAGAAACAGCACTGTTAAAAGTCACCAATGATCTTCTCTTAGCCTCAGATAATGGACTTGTTTCTATACTTGCCCTGCTAGACCTTAGTGCTGCATCCCACACTATTGACCACAGCATCTTATGGATGCCCGAGCCACCTCCAGAGACTGGAGCATGTGACTGTTATCAGAGGAACAGCACTAAAATGGTTCCGATCCTATTTAGGTTCCCAGCCCTCCCTACCCGTGGTTGGGAAGAACCTGGATAAGCCCACATTAAAGCAGACACAGGAACAGACAGATTCAGGAGGCAGACCTTGGAGGTAAAACTGAAATCAGGGATCATTCTCAAGGGCAACTCCTGAGGCAGGTTTGAAGCTGAGTCCGTTCTAAAGGTAAGCCTCAGAGGTGGAGAGCTGGGGCCGTTATGGAGGGCGTTCACAAAGATTGGCAAGATTCTGCAGTTGTTCTGGATTAGGACACTCACGGATGAAGAGAAAACTGAGGTCATTCTGGAGGATGACCCTGACAACAAACAGGAACCTGAAGCCATTCAGGAGCATGACCTCGGAGATAGGCTAGAAGCTGGGACCATGCAAGAAGGTGTCCCTAAATTGACGAGGAACATGGGGCCATTCAGGAGGGTGGCTTCGAAGGTGAACAGGAAGCAGTGGATGTTCTAGGGCAGTCTCAAAAATGGACAGGAAGCTGTGGTCATTCTGGAGGGTGGCCTGGAGACAGACTAGAAGCTGTGGTCATTCTGCCACAACAAGATTTGGTATTGCTGGTGCTTTTCATTGGTCCACCAACATTGGCTGGAGGAATCCAAGGTGGCACTGGTGGCTCAAGCTATCGAACCACTTACTGGTATAGGAATAGAATACAAGCTGGTTTTTGCTGGCACAGGGACAGGAAGTTTGGAGGTGTGGAGACTCCAGCCCTCGACCCACTGGCAGGGGTAGGAGCAGTGTCAACAGTTCTGGCTGCTGACCCACTGACTGGAACAGCAACAGAGTCCGAAGTACTGTTTGCCAAACGTCATCATGTCTGAAGGACATGGCCTGGCCTGGAAAACCAGTAACTTTCTACTTTTAAATTCAGAAATTATTGTATTTGGGCCTAAAAACCTCAGAAATAGCTTAATCTATCAACATAGCTACTTTAGATGGCATAGCCCTGGCCTCCAGCACTACTGTGAAAAACATTGGAGTTATTTTTGACCATGATTTGTCCTTTAATTCACATATAAAACATATCTCTAGAACTGTTTTTGTCCACTTGCGCAATATTGCCAAAATTAGGAACATCCTGTCCCAAAATGAAGTTTTTCCTCTTCACTGTGGCCAAGTGCTTGCTCATAAAGGATTTGTTGGTTTCTGTGTAAACTGCCTTGAGATGATTGTATTCTGATTTTGCCCTATACATATATATAAACTTACTTAAACTGAATTGAATTGAATTGAACGGAAATGTTGATGGTTCCAGCCATCAACACACAGGAACAGACAGGAACTGTAACAGGAATGGTTTGGGCAGGGACAGCCAAACCATGGGCAAGAACCACAACTAGAGTGGTCTCTGTGGGGACAGATGAACCACGAACAGGAACCAGAACCAGGTGTGGTCTTGACAAGGACAGTGAAAGCACAAACAGTTCAAAGCAGAGGCACGGCAGAGGAAGACCCAGAGACTGATGAAGCAAGTTGTAGAGCTGGCTATGAAACTGGCAGTGGAGGTGGCAGACAAGCAGGTTGTGGTCCTGGAACTGGCAGAGTCTGGAGGTAAAAATGGGACTGAAGCTCAGCCTGCAGCTGCGACTGAGACTGAAACTGAGACTTAAGCTGACTGGAAAAAAGGAGCTAAAGTAAGTTGGGTGTCTGGGACTATAGCCAGCACAGGAGTGGACTGTGGCAGTGGAGCTAGCTGTGGAGTTAGCTAAGGGGTTAGCTGAGGAACAGGCCAGGGAACTGACAAAATGTTAAGACAAAAGGCTGTTTACTGTTAAAAGCAGAGCTCACTAAATAAAAAAACTGTCTAGCATAAGCAATAGGATCTTATTATCCCAATACACCACTTCACTCTCAGAGTGCAGGTCTACTTGTGGTTCCCAGAGTTTCCAAAAGCAGAATGGGAGGCAGAACCTTTAGCTATCAAGGTCCTCTCCTGTGGAACCAGTTCCCAGCCTGGGTTCAGGAGGCAGACACTCTCTGTACTTTTAAGGCTAGACTTAAAAACTTCCTTTTTGACAAAACATATAGTTAGGGCTGGCTTCAGGTAACCCTGAACAGTCCCTTAGTTATGAGCTCCCCTACCCTAACCCTCCCCTCCCCTCCCTTCCCATCCCCTCTCCTCCCTCCTCACATGTATATTCCACCATTGAATGTCACTAACCTTGTGCTCTCACCCTCTCTCTCTCTGTTCTCTCTCTCTGTACCTTCTGCAGGTGTCCCTGGTCCTGGAGCTGTATATTGCTGATGTGCAGTTACTGGCCCCACCAACCTGCAGTGTCTATTTGTTGTTTAATTGTTGCTGTTCTCTCCTCTATCCACTCACCCCAACCGGTCGAGGCAGATGGCTGCCCAAACTGAGCCTAGTTCTTCTGGAGGTTTTTTCTTCCGTTAAAGGAAGTTTTTCCTCTCCACTGTCACCAAGTGCTTGCTCATAAGGGATTTGTTGGGGTTTTTTTGTTTTTTATAAAGTGCCTTGAGATGATTGTATTGTGATTTTGTGCTATACTTATATATAAACTTAAATGAACTAAATTTAATTGAATTGAATGGTTCTGTGGGTTTTTTGTTTTTGTTTTTGTAAAGTGCCTTGAGATGATTTGTATTGTGAGTTGGCGCTATACAAATAAGTTGAATTGAATTGAATCTAAATGTTTTAAAACCAAATGCATGATGCAGGGAATTCGCAGTGCCCTGTCCATATCTATAAGTAAATTTCACTGTATATAATTTAA